>NC_069704.1:0-300000 GCF_023699985.2 Odocoileus virginianus | reverse complement strand
TCATGGAAAGAATGTTAAGTGGATGAAGGTGGTGTCTGATGCCCAGGACTAAACACCTCATCTCCCACCACGTTTAGGTTCTGTTTGAAGATGCCGATGAGAAATGATCCCAGTTTCATTGTCTCTGAGGCCCAGGCTGTTATCTGCACTGCATGGAGGTGTTTCTGGAAGCTTCTAACCATGCAGGATGTGTCCTGGGAGTTCACACCCCGTGAGCATGGCAGAGCTCAGGTCACAGAGACACTGGAAACACTGAATTCCACTGATGATCGTCAATGATTTTGTCTTACATCTGTATTTATATTTTGTAATTTATAGAAAACTTAAAAATCAATGTCACCAGTTCTGTGGCTGAGATGCACACGTGTATGGCGTGTCGGCCTAACAGCCCCTGGGGGGGTCTGCTGGTTGAGGCGCATGGTTCGCAGCGCCTCAGAACCCCAGGCACGCATCTCCAGCACTTGGCAGCTTCATCTAGCCACAAAACCTGAGCATCTCTCTCTCTGGAAGCTCATTAACAGGGCCAGTGGGGACTGGCCATGGGGCCCCCGTCCACTCGGCTCTCCCCTTTGCTGGCACAAGGCTAAGTGCCTTTAAAGGGGCTTCCCCGAGGGTCTCAGCCCAGCCAGCAGTGTGCGCTGCTGCAGTCTCTCCATGAGTCTCCACTTTAGCAAACTTCTGAAACAGTGAGGACCCACCTGCCGAGGCCAAGTGCCCGCAGCACATGGTGCTGACAGCGAGCACACAGCTTTGCGTCCACTCCCTCTAAGAAAAAAATGACAGAAAGACCCGCTCTTCTCCAGGTGGGTTTGGATGGAATCCCCACGAGGAACATTCGCAGGACAAGGCACCTGGACCTGTGAGCTGAGGCATCATCGGGAAGGTTCCTTCACCACCGTCCTCCTCATCACAGGCAATCACCAGCTCTGGGATTACCGAGAACTGGGGGACAGAACTTCTCGGAAGCTGGGGACAGAGCATCCAGTCCTGCCACCCGCAGACCTGACCTCCCCGGGCCCCGCTGCTGAAGGTCTTTATGCCAAAGGACAAGGATGATGCAGAGCATTTACAGGTGGAGCCCCTGGGCGGCCCCTGTTGTAAAAAGCTGCTCACTTCTGTCTCCAGGGAGTGGCATAAACCCTGTATTCTTGGGATTCACTGAGGGTATACAACCTGCTTTATAAAATGACCAGATAATCCCTAACAAAGTTCTGATTAGAATCTTCCTGTTTAGAGAGATTCAGAAAACTTTACATTTGTGTTTTTACTACCCTAAGGATTCTCCACAGTTGTCCAGCTGCCATAAAAGTTTGATATTTCATTTGTGAAAGTAGAAAAGAAGGATGGGACCAGGATTGCCATTCTTCAGTGTCTTTTTTCATTCTTTGTATTTTTAGTGTACGGTACAAAATGCAACGTTTACAAGAAAGCCAGATGTCAATAGGTAAATCTATATCTACATCAGAAATACACCCTTCGTAAAAATACCTATGTCTCCTAATCTCCTAATCTCCTATCTGTGTCTTCTATGCATGAAAATGCCATAAAAGATCAAGGTTTTAAGGGAAAAAGTGCTTTTTCAAAGAAATAAATGCCAAGCAGGTTGAGATGATGAGTAAGGCTCATGATTACAATCTTTACTTCAACAAGTCACACATGTTTGGCGTTTGTTTTGCTTTCTCTTTGTATTGTGGTAAAATGCACGTAACCTGGACCGTGCTGTCTTGACCATTTTGAGTGCCCAGTTCATTGGCACGAAGCCCGTTCACACACACCCCTAGAAGGTGCCCCTGCTTGTAAAACTCTCCCAGGGGGACACCCCCCACCCAGCACTGACACCCCGGCCCCTCCGCCAGCCCCGGCTCCTGCCGCAACCTCTTCTGTCTTGGTGAGTCTGAAGACTCTAAACTCCTCATGTACGTGGGATCATACAGAATTCGCACATTTGGTTTTTAAGAGGAAAAAAAAGGAAACATTCATTACAGAAGTTCTTCATTTAATCTGAGCCCCAAACAGACTTATTTTCATAATCACAATGAAATCTTATTATTCTGTTTCTAACACTATGTAAGTACATTCAAAAATGGCTTCTAAAAATAATAGCGATAATAATTTAAAAACCAAGTTTTCACTTAATTTTTGGTTGTCTAAGCTTAGCTTGGGTCCCCTAGCTGGTTTTTATAGGCTTGAAAGCAAGCCAGTCTCTTTAGAAAAGATTTTTTCCCCCCTTGGGGAGTTTATGATTCAGGGGACTGGAAACAGGATATGGAGATTTTTCACATGCTGCCCCTAAGCCCCAAGCAGACCCTAGTTTGGAACCTAGAGAAACGCTTTGTGAACCCAGTATTGGAGGCTGGTGTTTGTGGCTGGAGCCTTGACACTTGGCTGTGGGCCCATCACTTCGCCCACATAAGATGAAGGTTTGTCCAAGAGAGAAGGGAGGGACCGTCACACACAAAAACCCTGGACATTTGATGTCATTTGTTCTCTAAGACGATGCCCCGTAGCTGCTGAGGGTGCTGGTAGCTCACTGGTGAGCCTGACAACGGGTCACAGAAACAGTGCCCAGGAGGCAGCCGCGGAGGGGAGGCTCGGGCTCATGGGGAGCTTCTCCGTTTCACCTGCGCTGTCCCTGGGCACATCCTGACTGTCCTCAGACACACGTGAAACAAGGCACAATTTTACTTTGAATAACATCAGAGATATAGAGCTTTAAAAAGGGAAAACAGAGCTCCAAGATTTTAAGACATAGAACAAATTGGAGAGATTCCATAGATTTACCTAAAAATACTTAGGCCTAATAAAATTTGCTTGGTCTAAGAAAACTATGAGAGCTCTCTCAGCCAAAACAACTGTAATAAATCTAACCTCATCTTTCAAAACTGTATTCTTGGACAACAGAACTTCATAATATTGGATGGAATCCACAGTAAACCGATTCTTCTTAAGCTTTAGTGAGTGTGTGGTCCTTTACCATGAAAAAGATGTAACTTGGTTTGTTAGGGTTTTATAATTAAATCAAACCTTGAAACACATTGAACAGAACAGATAGCTGTGTGAAAAATATTAATTACTGCTCAGAGAGAATAAATGTCAGGTAGGCCGTTATTTTCCAAAACCTCAGAATCAGCCTCTATAAGTATTAATAGCCCAGTATAAACAGGGTGTCTTTCTTCCTCCTATAGCAACTTTGTTTTCCAAACGTGACCGTTCTTGTAAACGGCCCCAGGCCCATCTGTGAGGGATCCACAGAGGGAAACCACCCTGAAGAGAAGCAGCTGAGACCGCTGACCAGCCGAAGCAAGAACACCAACCCTGAAGAAGGAAAACATTCTGTTCTCTTTGCGCCAAAGCTTATAATTAAAGCAAACATCTCAATCTGAACCCGTGTCCCTGAGGAGAAGATTCTCCATTTCGTTAAGCAAATATTCCATGAGAAGTGGTACTTTTCCAAGAAGTGACTCTTGGCGTGGACGCTGACGTGGACTCAGGCCTGCGGCTCTGAGTGGCGCCTGTGGCCGCCTCGTGGCCACCGGAGGGCATGGCCTCCCTGTCTTTATCCCGCCACCTGTTTTACACCCAGATATCTCTGGACAGCGTTCTGTTCTCTACACCTACACCTCCAAGCCACCATCATCTCTTGCCTATATTTTCAGGAACCTCCTAAAATTAAAAAACCAGATCCCTGCAGCATTTTGCCCTCTATTCCAACCCCATGTCCATGATCCAGCCAGAGTGATCTCCTTAATCCAGAAACATAAACGACTTTGTGGCACCTCAGCTCACCCTCCATCAAAGGCTTCCCCATTAGTCTTCTGATGAAAGCCAAAGCCCGATGTGTGGCTTACTCTGAGAACCCTGGAAACCTGCGTGTGATGCCCGGCAGTCATCTGTGGGCTCGTCGCCCGTCAGCTTAGTTTGTGACGGTGGCAGCAGCACACAGCATCACACACACGCCTCGTACCCCCGCGAGTCACGGGCTGAAGCTCTGCTCAACGCTGCCTGTGCTCTGAAGGATGGCGTGTCACCAGCTCCATGAAAGAGGAACAAGAAAGGTGGTGGACCACCATCTGACTCTTGACGTTTCTGTCCAGAAGCGACCGAGTCCAACACAGAGCAGGAAATGCAGCCTCCCCACAGTGGGGAGCCCTGCACAGGAGGGGGTGGAGTCTGGGAGCAGAGTGATCCGAACCCCCGCACTCTCTGAAGGCTCAACGTCCATCCAAGCTACCCCGGGAAGGGTGAAGAACACAGGCTGAATGCAGGTCTTAGCAGGGTGGTCTCAGCTTGACCCTGAGATGGGGCCCGAAGCTCGCACTGCCCCGGCAACAGTGTTTCCCGGGCAGGAGCTCCAGCTCCACCTCCAGCACCAGGTCGCAGTCTGTAGGAAGACAGAGAGCCCCCAGGCAGCAGCAGAAAGTACCTGGAGCTTGTGGAATCTAACAGACAAGCCCCTGCGGGTTGGGAGAAGGCCTCTGACACACCTGTCGGCACCTTCTCAAGCTGGCTCTCACATGGGTAGATGACAGCGATGCCGAAGTCCCTGAGTCCTGTCTGAAGGTTGTAAGTTCTCATCTGCACATGTAGAGAGCAGTCCAGACAGCAGAGATTATGTGAGCAAATCTCAAATACTCTTACGCTTCAACATCAGGTTATTTTTTCTTAATAATATATAAGATGACCAACAGAAAACGCCCAAAGCAGGGCTGGCACAGAAAAACAGCTTTCCTCTGAATCCTCTCTGCCTGTCTTAGTGAAGCAAATATACCAAATATACCATGAAGTAACCACTTTCAACACTTTAGCAGTTTTTCATATTATTTCCCTCAATATCGTGAATAAAGTGTTTTGAGATCATTTCCCATGATGTTTCTGGAACTTTGCAGGGGTGCATCTTGGTGCTGCGGTTCCTTCATCTTTTGACTGCACAGTCAACGTGCACATGCATGCTTGCTCAGTCATGTCTGACGCTTTGAGACCCCGTGGACTGCAGCCCACCAGGCTCCTCTGTCCATGGCATTTCCCAGGCAAGAACACTGGTGTGGCTTGCCATGTCCTCCTCCAGGGGATCTTCCCGGCCAGGGATCAAACCCCAGTCTCCTGCAGCTCCTGCACTGGCAAGCAGATTCGTTACCTCTTGGGTCACCTGAACAGTCAGTGGACTCTTTTAACCTGGAGTTTCCTGTCCTTAAGTTTTAGAAATGTTTCTTATGTTAGTCCTTTGATGCTTTATTTCTGTTTTTTACTTTGTAAGTCTTGTGAATCGACTGTTGTAGCTTCTAAAAAAAGAGCCCTCAGTCAATCAGAGCAGGCTGCTATGATAAACTGACAGACTGGGCGCCTGAACCACAGAGCTCCTTTCTCGCGGTTCCAGGTCCTGGAAGTCCGAGAGGCAGGTGCTGGCAGACCCGCCGTGTTTAGGGACTCTCCCCCTGGTTGCAGACGGATGTTTCTTTGTGTCTGAGCACAGTGGCGAGCATGTGGGGGGTCCCGGGCCTACACCCCTTCTCAGGGCGCCAGTCCCACCACGAGGCTCCACTCTCACAGCCTGCCTGCCTGGCAAGGGCCCAGCCCCAGATACAGTCACACTAGGGTCAGGATTTCCACATATGGATTCTGAGGGGCCACAGACATCTGGTCAATATAGGAATCTAAATGTCAAACCTCTTTTCTTTTTAAATTAAATTTCTAAATTCTTTCTTTCTGTTATTGTGCTTTCCGGGAAATCTCTCCCGTTCCCGTTTCCCGCTCCCTCCTGCTGCTTCTGTTTCTGCTCTTTGGTGTTTTGTCCAGAAGCTCTTCTCTAAACACTTTCTTTGTAGCATCGTTTTCCCTTTGAATGCAGTGCGTCCTCTTCTCTTGCTGAGGACAGGAACTACATTCCGACTGAGGGCCCTGGAAAGATGGTCTCTGAGGCTTTCCCTGTCCCGCATGCCAGCAGACAGGCTCCTCTGACAGCAAGAGCAAGCCCGAGGAGCAAGCCCGCGGCACAGTGCTGCGGGGCCCACAGCCTCGCCCGCTGCAGGCAACAGTGCTGCGGGGCCCACAGCCTCGCCCGCTGCGGGCCGTCTCCTGCTCTTTGCACCCTTCCTGTCTCTCCCGTTCTGTCCTCCTTTCTCTGCTCACAGATCATTCTCAATCTTTCACTTGTCTCTGCCTTTCAGGTTTTCCATTTCCTTTGGGAAATTGCTCATATTTGAAAATAAAGCCAATCGGAAACCATGTGAGAAGCTTGTGAAATGGTGAGCTTCCTGGCAGCGAGGGGTCTGAGCTGTTCCCGCCCACCCGAGGCTGTGGCCCCGCTCATCCTGCGCAGGACGCTTTCTCTGAGGACGGTCCTCCAGCCCCTGCCCGCGTGCTGAAGCCAGCAGCTTTCCTGGCACAGTGAGGAAAGGCTCGCAGGGACTCCTGCCCCCACGGCCCTGGGTCTCCGGGTCCAGCGTGGCCTCCAGGCCCCAGGGCTGGGCCCCGATAGCCCAGCTCCTGCCCCCACGGCCCTGGGTTTCCGGGCCCAGCGTGGCCTCCAGGCCCCGGGGCTGGGCCCCGATAGCCCAGCTCCTGCCCCCACGGCCCTGGGTCTCTGGGCCCAGCGTGGCCTCCAGGCCCCGGGGCTGGGCCCCGATAGCCCAGCTCCTGCTCACACAGCCTCAGGGAGCCTCCTTCTTGACCCGGCAGGAGCCGACCACTTTGTGGGCCTCAGCTCTGACTCTTCTCAGCCCAGAGCAGCGGCTCCCGCGACTCGGGTGCTTCTGCCACTCAGGGCTGACTCTCTGCTGGGCCTTCTTTCCTCCCGGCTCTGCGTGTGTCCATGACACCGTCTCGGCGTCACTGTGAAACAAACACGCCCGCTCCAGTTGGTGTGGCCTCTGGGATCAGGCCTTTAAGTGCAGCTGCTTAATGTAGTCGACAGCGTCCCTAAAGCACCAGAAAAATAAGAATACCGTGCAAAGGGAAGAAACTCTGAGGGGGTAGGGGGAGGACTGGGCAGTTTCGAGATTCAAACAATGTTCCTCCTGGAAATGAGTAATAAGACAAATAAGCCATTTGTCAAAAATTATCACGATTAATGCCACAGATGCACACACCACAGCACCACCACCACCCAAGTAGCTGAGCCAGAAACCATTGACATCCTGGTAACTGGAAAGCCAGACAGTTCTGTAAACTCCACGCTCACTTGAAAGAGGGAACTCCAGGCCACTCCGCATCTCCTCCAGACCCGTCTTCAAGGGCAGCGGAAAGCTCACCAAGTGTTTCTCCCGCTGGAAACGTCCAGGGCCTCGGACCTCCGCCCTCAGACCATCTTGGCTCCTGGGCCCCCTCTCTCCTCCTGGTCACCCACCTGACTGCCAGTGATGAGGGCGGGCCTGAAAAGCAAGTGGCTGTGCGGTGTCGCACATCTAGGGAGTGGCAAGGCCACTTGGATCAGAACCTACGTCTGTGTGACCTGCGTTCTTTCCACTGTGCCTCGCTCACAAGAGAAAATAGCTTGTGTTAATTATTAAAGTCAAACCCGAACCCACATAATCAACCAACTAGTGTGTTTTTCACTGTGCTGTGAACAGCGGCATAAGTCTGAAGTCTCAGGAAACAGCCCCTCGGAACTGGAGCCGGGACCCTTGGGCACAGGGCCATTAGGCCCCACACCTGCCCTGAGTACCGTCCACAGCATCATTCATCCTGCCTTAGAACAGAGTCGAAAGGACATTTTTAAGATGCTCCAAAGCTGAGAGTCTTAGGAATAGCATTGTAACATGTAGTTTTTATTGCCATTGTTAAACGTACAATCTATTATCTGTAAAGCAATAATCATCAGATTATTAATTTGACATGTGAAAAATAACCATTTTTGTTCATAAGTTTTATCTTGATTTTAAAAAGTTGCTATTGGTTGTCTAAATATGAAGCTGAAACGATCCCGTTGGTGACTCGCTTGTTAAAATCTGCACTGGCTGGCTGGCTCTTCACCAACATGATCACTGACATGAACACCGACTTTGACAGCGGGGTGAGGAGGGCCACCTGGAACCTGTGTCTCCAGCAGCTCTGTAATCTGAACCCGGGGCCTGGGGGAGGAAGAAGCACTTAGGCACAGAAGGTAGGTGGGAGCTGATGGCGGGAGGGAAGAGGAGAGGAATTCCTAGCAAGGAACGTGGTCCCTGAGGCAGTGACCACCACTGGTCACCCCACAGCAGCCTCCCCTTTCCTCCTTAGGCAACTGCCTGTGCTGTTGGGAAGAGCAATCCTCTTAGCCAACACTGAGCTCACAAATGGAAGTTATCAGGAGTTCATGCCAGGAAGGCTTCTTAGGCAACAGGGAGCTAAGTAAAATCCATTTGCCACCATCCTTCCTCCTGACTGGAAGCAGATGCAATTGCTAAAGCTCTAGCAGCCGTGTTGTGACACTGAGGATGGAACCAACACAGAATACTCGTGGAACGGAAAAGCTAAAAGCAGCCCAGGTCCCTGACCACTTCATGGACCATCCCAGCAGGACTTGATTGCCCCCTTCTGGCTCTTTCCCATGAGGCAATAATCCTTGGGGGTTTGGGGTTTCTGTTATTGCAGCCGAACCTTGACCTGATAGCTCCTAACAGGAAGATTTCTCCCTTCAACGTTGTTAGTATTTGCCTTACATATTGAAGTGCTCCTTTGTTGGGTGCAGGCATGCATGCTCGATCACTTCGGTCACATCTGACTCTTTGCAGCCCTACTGACTGTGGTCCGCCAGGCTCCTCTGTCCATGGGATTCTGCAGGCGAGAATGCTGGGGTGAGTTTCCATGCCCTGCTCCAGGGAATCTTCCCAACGCAGGGATCAAACCCAAATCTCCTGTGTCTCTTGCATTGGCAGGCAGGTTCTCCACCCACTAAGCCACATGGGGAAACTGTGTTGGGTGCATATGTATAACTGTTATATATTCTTTTTGGATTGAACCCATGATCATTACATGTAGTGTCCTTATTCTTCTCGAAATCTTAAGAAACCTAAGTGATAAAAGCAATCCTGTCTTTAAAGTTGGTGTGAGAATGTTACCCCTCCAAATCTGATTAGTTTTAGGTTGTATTTATCATATTTGCAGTGTTTTTCATGGAACATAAGGATGGAAGGAGCCTTAATGCTTGTTTTTAGTGTAAGTGTGCTTTTGCTTTACTCTTGTTTTTAGCGTTGTTGATGAGGCACTGTCTCTGTTTCTCCCCTTGGCGAAGATAGTTTGGTGCTTCAGTTGTAGTATACTGTGCATGTCACATGCAGGCGGTCAATGTGTACATGCAGACACTATGACAGGAGGCTTTTGTGGCTATTGTACCTTGTCACTTAGGCAAATCGGGTTTCGGGGTGACTCATTTGCTGCTGCTGCCTACGTCAGGAACGCTCTCACCGGTTACAGTGTTTTTCTTGTGACAGAATGAGAGCAGCCATTGTATGAGCTCAGTACATTAAATCCCATTCGATGAACGTTTTTGCCTAGTGGCAAATGCAGATGTGGCATTTCTGCTAACAATGTTGTGGGTTAGAAATCTGTAGACTGCCCTGATAGGAGAATCTGTGCAGAGAAATTTAGGAGCAGACAGAGTGTAGAGGGAGCTTCCCCTGTGGCTCAGCTGGTAAAGAATCCACGTGCAATGCAGGAGAGCCCGGTTGGATTCCTGGGTCGCGACAATCTCCTGGAGAAGGATAGACAGCCCATACAGTATTCTGGGGCTTCCCCGGTGGCTCAGAACGGTAAAGAATCCACCTGCAATGCGGGAGACCTGGGTTCGATCCCTGGGTTGGGAAGATCCCTTGGAGGAAGGCATGGCAACCCACTCCAGCATTCCTGCCTGGAGAATCCACATGGACAGAGGAGCCTGGCGGGCTACAGCCCATGAAGTTGCAAAGAGCTGGACACGACTGAGCGACGAAGCCCAGCACGTTTTAGTTATGCTCAGAGACTCAAGCAGCTGCGGAAGGAGGGAAGTATGAGTCCCAGACGCCAGGCTGGAGATACTCAGAGAGCTGCACCTAGGTCTTCCTGCACCAGGAACCCATGAGGCCCAGCAGCTGGGAGTGGATGCAGGGCATGTGGGCTGCAGGCAGGGAAGCCTCTCTCTGAGAGAGAAGGCTGAAGGGGACTTCCCAGCTCCATCAGACTCTGACACTCTGATCAGCCACTGGAAGATCAGGGTTTTTCTGGCAAGAGACCAAACATGAGCGTTTTTACAGCTGTTGATGAGCTTTGTCAGAGTAATAGTAACGTATTGGGTTGAAACTCACAATTTTGGCGCAAAAAGGTAAATTTTGTAATATTCAACTTTCTACTTTCACCATTATTTTAACATTTTCTGTTTTCATGTTTTACAACTCTGTATCAATTACTAAATACCTATTTTCAAATTACTATTAATTTCTATTTTTATTTTTGAAATGCATGTTAATACTTTCATTTGTAATTATTTCCTTGTATAATTGTTTATGAATTTTATACTTTTAAAGCACTTCATTCTCTAGCTTTAGCTCACCGTTTGTCATTTCTCTGTGCATTTTGTTTCTGGTGAACTCAAGGCAGAGCAAAAGGTCCTGATGGCAGCGGTTTCTGAGAAGAGCGGGCAGAGGTCCCCCATCTGCCTGCTTAGCCCCCTCCATCCATCTCCCACCCACCAATGACTGTGGGTCATCTGGAAAGAAAAATAGAATCTTTACCTGTGACATAATATACATACAGTTCTCTCCGTGGATCAAAGCACCCTGGACCCCAGGGTCTGGACTAGACACCACCGCCTGGACTTCAGCTTTCAGACTCGGTTCCTCGGGTGCCCAAGCCCTCCAGCGACCCTGGCTGCAGGGTATCAGCGGGGAGAGAGCCAGCCACCAGCTCCCTCTCAGACACCTGTGAGCAAAGCGAGCCCGGCACGGACAGACCATCCCACTGTTATGGTTTAGCATTTAATTGAAACATCACTGATTTGTAAAAAAAAAAAAAAGGTAGCTTACTTTTTGATGTGAAACCAAGCAAAATGTGTCTGTGGACCAGGTCTGTGCGCTCAGGCACCACCAGGCCTAGCGGGCAGTTGTGACCTGGGAGCTCCAGCCCCTCTGCCTGTGGAGACCTACACGTGGCTGAGCCAGAAAGAAGCCAGAGCCCCAGCAGTGATGTCACTGCAGACCTCCTGTTACCATGGACGCATCTTTCTCCCCCTCACGATTCATGAGGTTACTCCTATTTTGTAGCCGTAAGCTGCACCAGCATTTAACCTGCAGGAAGAAACAGGAGGAGAATAGAAGAGAGGAATAAACAAAATTAATATTAATATTTGCAGATTTCTTCAGGGGAACAGGCAGAAAGGAGGCGCGGAGCAAACGTGCCCTGTTACAAGCTAGGGGCTAAACACCCAGCTGTTAGAGTATTTCCTCCTGCTGTGACCTGGGCTAGCCCACGAGGAAGCCTCAGACAATCTTCTCTGTGTTAGTGTAAGTCTGGGCAGAAGCTGGCCTAGGTTGCGTCCTCCTGTCTTTTTCCCTTGGATGAAATGATATGTGGGAAGAATTCTTAGCAAATCGGATCTGTGGAAATTATAGGCAGCCAAGTGCCTCGTGCCTGTAGAATTTCGCAAGGGAAAACGAATCAGAAAACAATGCTGGCATCTGTCTGCCCCCAGCTCTATCCGCCATCTCCTCCTCCTCTTGCGGGGATGCCCGGTGTATTAGCCAAATCACACCTTTATGATATGCTTGGGCCTTTGCCGGCCGCTAAAGGCCTGTGCGCAGCAAGGGAGGGAATGAAGCAGGGCTGAAAGGTAAGCCTGGTCTCCTCCCGGACGTTACAGCCTGTGCCCCGCCACCCTGCACAGTCAGGGCCAGGTTGTTAGAGTGCCGCCAGGTACCCAAATCGCAGGGCTGCTTGTCATGTCTTCCCAGAATCTCACTTTTACTCAGTGATATGAGGCGTGAAGTATCAGTTTTGTATTTTTTAAAAATTGAAACAGTCTGAAACAAATGATGACATCCATACACATTATAAAATAAAATGTAGCATTTCAAATAGGCATTGCTCTGGGGCCTACACACTTGCAGTGCATCCTCAGACCTGGATTCGGCTCACTCCTAGCATCACCTCATCAAAAAGCTCCTTTGCTGACTGGGTCTCCGTTCACACTCAGCAGAGGAGACACGGTTTCCAGAGCCTGAGTTTTATCCGTACCCAACAGAAAAGTCTAGGGGGAAGCTTCCTTGTTCTCAGGGACCCATCCATGTTCAAACTGTAGTTCTGGATACAGGAGGCATGTTCCGGGGACTCTGCTCTCCCCACAGGGTCGGGCTCCCAGCAGCTCAGCCTCTGCCTGAGGTCCTGACCAGCATCTCCTGTTTCAGAAGTGAACTGGCAACAATATAATGAGCCCATGTAGGACTGAAGTGGCCCCGGGGCCCCAGGCCCTCTGCTCGGGTCCCCGAGGGACCCCCTGGGGACTCGTGACCCCACATCTTTTCCAGGCTCCTCGGGGCCTAGAAGGCCAGCGGAGAGTCAGCCTGGGCCCCCTCTCTGCCGTCGGCCAACGAGGCTCCCTTTCTATTTGTGGCCTGACTCATCCTTAATTAAGATTGCAATCGCATTGATTCAGGCACAGAATGATGTTTGCTACAATGTCTAAGGTATTGATGGAGCTCATAAATGTCAAATAGCCCTCTGAGTCCCAGCCATGTCCAGAGGGGCTGACACACCATGTCCAGGCCCCGCACGATAGTCACTGCAGGACCCTGCAGAAAACCCAACCTCTTCTTCAGACCAGTTCATTTCCTTCCCTGTCACTTCGGGCATGGGGGTCCCAGGAGCCATGCACAATTAAGGTGAAAAAAAATGGCTCCAAAATATGAAAGGAAACAATGGAATCAAAATCAACACACTGGTGCTGATGGCATCTTTCAGGCCAGCCACTTAGCCACACCTTGATTCCCGTGTTTCTTACTAAGTTAAGGTGTGTTCGCCCTGATACCACTGTGGACCTCCTGTGTTCATCAAGGTCTGATCTGACGTGAGCTGGGCATTCTGCCCCCAGCTTCCCCCACACCTCTAGGACCAGCTTAGAGGCAGCCTTGCAGCCGTGAGCCCTTTCTGTACCTGTGACGTCTTCTTTACGTTTCCCGTCAGTTTCGAGGCCAGTGTGTTCTCCAGGTTCTAAGATGTCATTGCTAATATTCTCACTGTTCAGACTCAGAGGAATCGGGTGGAGAGGGAGGTGGGAGGGGGGATCGGGTTGGGGAATACATGTAAATCCATGGCTGATTCATGTTAATGTATGACAAAAACCACTATAATATTGTAAAGTAATTAGCCTCCAACTAATAAAAATAAATGGAAAAAAAATAATAAATAAATTTGAAAAAACAGCATGTCAGTCACTATCTCTAATCTCAAATGTTCTATCCATTCATACTTGAAAAATAGCATTTTTAAACCTTGGACAGGAGATGGTGGCAGAATGAAATGATAGAAAGAAAGCGCTTAACAGCCCAATCATGATGCAAATTTCTCTCCTCACTCCCTTAAGAAAAAAAAACCAAAGGAAATCTTAAGACCAGAATTGCCAACAAATTAGGAATTGATTTGCTAAATCAACCCTGGACTAATACATTTCAAGATAACGGTTGTTGGAATCTGAGGTCAGTATCTTGTGCCATTAAAAACAACTGCCAATACTTCACCGATGTCCAGAGACACCATTGCTTTCTGGCTTCTGTCTTCGTTTAGAAGGGCTGAAGTAGCAGGCGCCCAGCGGCGTCACATTGGTTAGTGGGAACCAGCCACTCAGTTCTCAGCTTTACAAACTCTTGTCCCAGCTCCACATGTGGCGAAACTGGGACAGTTCGTGCCACGTTGCCCAGTGCCTGGCACGCCGAAGACAGTGAGTAACCTTTACTTAAATAGCTAAGTCAGTAAAGAAGAATGGGCCAAGGATGAAGGGGCTTCGAGGTCTGTATTTGGAGATTATAAAATATAACACTCTAAAAGTTAGAAAAAGCAGAAAATCCTCACTTGTCCAGGTGTCTCTACCTTGGACCATCTTTTCATCCTTCTTGGTCTCTGGTTCTCTACCTTTTGGCCAAATAGAATTGGTCACATGGGGGGGGGGCATGAAAATTCAACAACAACCTGAACATAGCAACACCGCTACTCCCCCACTCCCTTCATCATATGTGATTTTCCCTTTAATGTAGCAAATAGTTTGTGTTAGGACTTCCAAAGTGGATTTTTTCCAAATGGCAAACTTTCTAAAGCTTTGCATTTGTCAATATATTATAGGAAAAAATACAAGAGGCAAACGCAGGGGAAAGTGCCCCAAATTCTGATATCACATTGTATCACGGCTTTTAAAATATGAACCTCATGTGTGGTGCAATGCTGAGGTGTTTCTAAAACTGTTGATAACATCTGTCAAGAGTCTTCATTTTTACTGTGGTGAACACACACACACAAGTTCATCACTCCGACCATTTTTCGGTCATAGTCACATTTTCATGCCCCTGTCACCACCACACTTCCTAGAACTTCCTCGTCTTCTCAAACTGAGATTCCGCCCCGTGAAACCATAACTCCCCATCCTTCCTCCTGCAGACCCCATTGTTTTACAACCACCATTCGATTTTCTGTCTCTGGGTTTGACCCCTCGATGTACTTCAAATAAATGGAACCACACAATTTAGCCATCTTGTGTCTGATTTTTTACATTTATGGTTCTTCCACGTTGTTATATCACAGGATTTCTTTCCTTCTCAAAGCTGAAGGTACGTCAACACACCTATGTATCACAGTGTTTATTGGTTTACCCACTGGCAGACATTCTGACTACTGTGAATGATGCTGCTACGAATATGTGTGCAAATACCTGTCAGGTCTCTGCCTCCAGGCCCCCTGGGGGCACCCCCAGAAGCAGAATGGCTTGATCATACGGTAACTCTAGGTCTCAGTTTTTGAGGAGCCTCCGTGCTTTTCCCCATAGCAGCTACATTATTTTTCCTTCCCACCAATAGTGATAAGGACTCCAATCCTCTACTTCCTTGACAGTTAATACTTTCTGCTTGTTTGGTAGGGGCCATCTTGCCAGGAGTCTAGACATTTCTCACTGTAGCTTTGATGGGGGTTTCCCTAATAGTGATGTTGGACGTTTTTTCAGGGGTATTGGCCATTTGTACACCTTCTTTGGATAAACATCAACTCAAGTCCTTTGCCCATTTTTAAATCAGTTTATTTGGTTTTATCATTGTTGCTAAGAAGTTCTTTACATATTCTGGACACTACCCTCTTGTTAGGTATATGATTCACAAACATTTCCTCCTATTGTGAGAACTGGGGTTTTTTATGCTCCATTGACAGTGTTTTGATGCAAAAAGCTTTCAGTTTTTGTGAAGTTTAACTTATCTATTTTCTTTCCATGCCTCTGTTTTTGGTGCCATAGCCAAGAAGTCATTGACAAATTGAATTTCATAAAGATTTGTCCTTATGTTTTTTTCTAAGAGTTTTGTAATTTAGGCTGTTACATTAAGGTCTTTGATCCATCTTGACTTAATTTTTACATATGGTGTAATGTAAGGGTCTTACTGCATTTTCTTTGCATATGGATATCCAATTTTCTTAACATAATTTGTTCAAAAGACTGTCCAGAAGCTCCTTATTAAAAAACAATTATTTCCAAAGGAACCATTACTAATATTTTTCATTTAAACACTAATTTTTATATTAAAATAAAAAGATTTTCATTTTTGGCATACTTTCTCTACGCCTGATAGAAAAGCTTTTTTGCATTATCTTTAAGGCTCAAAAGAGCCCTGTGAAATTTATTCTTTTCAGTTCAGTTCAGTCGCCCAGTCGTGTCCGACTCTTTGCAGCCCCATTGACTTCAGCACGCCAGGCATCCCTGTCCATCACCAGCTCCCAGAGTGTGCTGAAACATGCCTATCATGTGGGTGATGCCATCCAACCATCTCATCCTCTGTCATCCTCTTCTCCTCCTGCCCTCAATCTTTCACAGCATCAGGGTCTTTTCCAATGAGTTGGTTCTTCCCATCAGGCGGCCAAAGTATTGGAGTTCCAGCATCAATCCTTCCAATGAATATCCGGGACTGATTTCCTGTAGAATTGACTGGTTGGATCTCCATGCAGTCCGAGGAACTCTCAAGAGTCTTCTCCAACACCACAATTCAAAAGCATCAATTCTTCAGCACTCAGGTTTCTTTATAGTCCAAATGTCACATCCATACATGACTACTGCAAAAACCATAGCTTTGACTAGATGGACTTTTGTCAGCAAAGTAATGTCTCTGCTTTTTAATATGCTGTCTAGGTTGGTCATAGCTTTTCTTCCAAGGAGCAAATGTCTTTTAATTTCATGACTGCAATCACTGTCTACAGTGATTTTCGAGCCCCAGAAAAAAAAGTCTGTCACTGTTTCCATTGTTTCCCCACCTATTTGCCATGAAGTGATGGGACCAGATGACGTGATCTTAGTTTTCTGAATGTTGATTTTTAAGCCAACTTTTTCACTCCTCTTTCACTTTCATCAAGTGGCTCTTTAGTTCTTCTTCACTTTCTGCCATAAGGGTGTTGTCATCTCCATATCTGAGGTTATTGATATTTCTGCTGGCAATCTTGATTCCAGCTTGTGCTTCATCCAGCCTGGCATTTCTCATGATGTACTCTGCATATAAATTAAATAAGCAGGGTGACAATATACAGCCTTGATGTACTCCTTTCCCGATTTGGAACCAGTCTGTTGTTCCATGTCCAGTTCTAACTGTTGCTTCTTGACTTGCATACAGGTTTCTCAGGAGGCAGGTCAGGTGGTCTGGTATTACCATCTCTTGAAGAATTTTGCATCATTTTTTTGTGATCCACACAGTCAAAGGCTTTGGCATAGTCAATAAAGCAAAAGTAGATGTTTTTCTGGAACTCTTGCTTTTTTGATGATCCATCAGATGTTGGCAATTTGCTCTCTGGTTCCTCTGCCTTTTCTAAATCCAGCTTGAACATCTGGAAGTTCACGGTTCATGTACTGTTGAAGCCTGGCTTGGAGAATTTTGAGCATTACTTTGCTAGCATGTGAGATGAGTGCAAGTGTGCGGTAGTTTGAACATTTCTTGGCATTGGCTTTCTTTGGAATTGGAATGAAAACTGACATTTTCCAGTCCTGTAGCTACTGTTGAGTTTTCCAAATTTGCTGGCATATTGAGTGCAGCACTTTCACAGTATCGTCCTTTAGGATTTGAAATAGTTCAACTGGAATTCTATCACCTCCACGAGCTTTGTTCGTAGTGATGCTTCCTAAGGCCCACTTGACTTTGTATCCAGGGTGTCTGGCTCTAGGTGAGTGATCACATCATCACGGTTATCTGGGTCATGAATATCTTTTTTGTATAATTCTCCTGTGTATTATTCTTTTATAGAAAGGTAGATGGTCTACTTTTCCAAACACTGGACTTATCAGTGAAAATGGCAAATGAAAATCCTAATTTCATGAAGATTAATTCTAGTTAAGGAGAAATTAATAAAGGAAATGTGTAGAATTATAGGTAATACCTGTGCTGCGAAAAGCAAATTTAGAAAGAGTACCCTCTTATTCTAAGTACCCTCTTCTGCAGTAACGGAGGGTTGCATTTTAAAGAACAGGGACCAAGGCTGATGGAGAAGGTGACACTGAGTGAAGACCACAGCTGCTGGGGCGGAGGGCCCTGGACACCGAGCGAAGGACTCCCCTTCTCTGGAGAGATCCATGCCGGACGGGCTGACTGGCAGTCGGTCACAGAGGGGAGTCTGAACCAGACCAGCGCCCCCGAAGCCGGTGCTTCTGAGTACCGCAGTCAGCCCGCTCGTGCGCACACAGAGCACCTGCAGGAGGCTGACTGTGTGCTCCGACGTCAGCGGACCCCTCGCTGCTCGCAGCAGCTCCGTTGGACTCGCCCTGACCCTGCGGCTTCCCCGGGAGGACCTCCTCCACCCCTCACTCCCCTGCCCGCATTGTCCTCAGAGCTTGAACTCTGCCTCACACCGCCCCCTCCCCCCCCACCGGCCCCGCCTCCGCGCCCATGTACCGGCATCGCCCTCCGGAGGGACCGTCTGCTCCCGGGTGCACCGGCGCCACGCCGCCCCAGGAGCCGGGGAGCCGCAGATAGTCCCAGGATTCAGTGAGGGGCCAGGAAACCCCGCGGGGAAGGGCATGAGCGCAGGCAGACCTGGGGCACTGAGCCCCTGGCGCTGGTTCACGAGGTCAGGGGTTCCGTCTTCGGCACTCCCACCGGCCGGAGCCCAGCACCCGGCCATGGTGACACCGCCCAGGGCTAGGGACGGCAGCGTCAGGGGTGGGCAAAGGATGCAAACCCGCACAGCAGCAGCCACCTGGCAACCTGTGTCCAGCATGGAGTTCTATTTTCTCAACAATCAGATCTTTGATGTTTATACTTTAGCTGTGATGTGGGCTTCCCTGGTGGTTCAGACAATAAAGAATGTGCCTGCAATGAAGGAGACCCAGGCTCGATTCCTGGGTTGGGAAGATCCCCTGGAGAAGGACATTGGGAACCCACTCCAGCACTCTTGCCTGGAGAATCCCATGGACAGAGGAGACTGGTGGGCTACAGTCCATGGGGTTGCAAAGAGTTGGACACAACTGAAGTGACTTAGCACATAGCTCAGCAAAAAGATAATGTGGATTGTTTCCGGAAGAGGTAAGAATGTTCTTACAGCAGAACAAGTGCAGAAGCTCCACGTAGACGCAGGTGACCGCTGGCCAGCCTGGGCCGCCTGCTCCAAGGATGCTCACAGCTCACCTCTTCAGACCCCAGCGTCACAGCCAAAGCATTTGGAGACAGCCTGGCTGAGCCTCTCAACATTCTGGATGATCCCTGAAATTCACTCCAACTCAAAATTTCTATGAATCTAATTATGCCATTCTTTAAAATTCTTGGGAGTAGTGTCATTTGAAGTACGATATTGGTAATGTCCCAAGCTCACAAATATTCATGAAAGAGCATTTTTTTCCCCCTTTCCATGTGGACCATATGGATTTCAAGTCTCTTTCAAGTGCAGTGTTTGGATTTTGGAACAAATACAGCATTATTTTTTGAACAACAAAAGTGCTCTTATTATATGTACTTTGAGCATTTGTAGACCAAAAAATATATGTACTTAAAAAAATTGAAAAGGTCTCCAGGCTTATTGAAGCTTTGTAGCTACATCAAGGATAAATTCAAAGACATCGGTTGTTCAGGAAAATAACAGACACTAGAATCATGAAAGGCAGAAAGAACCACATCGCAGTTCATCAGCACACATCACATTGTCTCGACATTGCGCTGTTGGCTTTGGACTGAATGAGTCTTGACTGCGCGGCCACTCTGTGCGTCCCTGGCAGAGCAGCACTCCCGCTCTCTCCGTGTCAGGCGACAATGTCCTCCGCCAGGTGAGACAACCAGAATGTCCCCAGTCGGTGCCAAATGGTCCCTGAGGTGGGGGGAGGGGGAACAACCGCAGGACCCAAAGGACCCATGGAATAACCACAAGGGGAAGGGGAATTGCCCATGGGCAGAAATCCCCAGTGTGAATGGAAAAACCACAGGGCCCACGGGGTGGGAAGGAAGCCCCCAGCTCACCTTAACAGACCACAGACGTGAGCACCGTACATTCCCACAGGAGCAGTAAGACCATTCACCCTTGCAGACTGCCAGCTGAAATGGCTCCAGAACCGATCTCCCAGGGAGATGAACTAAGTCAACTGCGCCAGCCTGCATCTGAGATCTAATCAGAGAGGTCAGTATATTTGCCAAATGTCACACAGCCAGCCAAAATTACCCACATGACCTGGAAATTCACGTGATCTTTCTAGATTGTAAAATAAGCCCCAAATCTTATACTTCTAAAATTTCAGTGAAATTTAATAGAAGTCTTTCCTTTATCCTTTAGAAATTAAAAAAGTCACAGTTACTACATACTAAAATCTCTGTCTACTAAAATACCTGAAGGACTTAAGCTCAATCGTATGAACTGACATTTGGGAAATAATCACCACCAATGTGTAGTCCTAAATGTAAATAAAAACTTGACAGAATCTAATTATTCTTTCCTCCTCCAAATTTCCCAGGCAAGTTAGGAAGGCGGTGGACAGACGCAGTGTGAGGAAAGGCAGGATTGGAAGTTTGAGGGGTGACCTAAATGCAGCCGTGGTCCCTCTCTGGCCACCCCTCTGCTCCTCTTTTCTGCCCACAGAGCCGGGAGTGAAGGGAGAAGACTGACTGGCCACCCCCTCCACACTGGAGGACCAGAGTGAAGACAGCGCGCCCAGGCTTGGGGTCACATGACCAAGGGCGCCCTCTCCTAGGGAGAGGAAAGAAACCCAGATGCTGTCACAGGATCCCCCTGAATTAGGGGTCAGATGAGGCACCCTCCAGAGAAGCGTCATTCTGCCACGTTTGTGGAGCCACCTGCTTCCTGCCCTCGGGCTTTTGGACTCTTCAGAAGAACGGCAGGAGGGGAATCAGCTCTTCAGGCTGGAGGGCGGGGGCGATGAGGCGCGGTCACGGGGGAAGCTCCGTAAGAGGCAGAGAAGAGGCCTCACCGTGGTGCACAGAGGGCCTGCCAGCGGGATTCGAACAGTCATCAGAAATGCAGAGACGGGAAGGGGAGACTGAGGCCAGTCCAGAACTTACAGTAACAGGAGAAACCCGTGAGAACGAAATGGGTGCTTGTGGAGAACGGAAAATGGAGGGTCTTTATGAGGATTATTAACGATACAAAGAAAGCTGCCAGAAACACAGAAAAGCACCAGGTAAAAATGATGTGAGACAACCTTTCTGAGCTGAAAGTTAGGATATGCTGTCATTCCATCTCCTGAATAAACAAAGAGTGGCAATGAATACAGTTGTGTGGACAAGAGGAAAGAAAAAAACTAAATCCTGTTAGCAACAGGGCAAGTGGTAATTTGCATCCTCAGCAACCAAAATACCATTTTCTCTTAAACATGAAATGTCAAAGCATAATGGAATAAGGCTCATGAAACCTGAAGGAGAACATATTTTTCATGTTTTTTTAATGATCAAGGTGCATTTCATCTAATAAGCAGAATAGCAGAGTTCAAACTGACTCCCCTCAAGGACCCCTCCTCAAGGAGGGACTCCAACCAAGTGACGAGTCCAGGAACAGAAAACTGAGATATAAAGAGATTACCACAAGTACTGAAACCACCTGAACATAAACCTGCTCACAAAACAGACTTGGACATCAAAAAGATTTTTCAGTCTCAGACCTAGAAGAGTGGTTTATGTTATGGGTGGAATTGTGTCCCCTCCCATTTCCAGTTCAGAGCTTCCCAGGCGGCATTAGTGGTAAAGAACGCACCTGCCAATGCTGGAGACACAAGAGATGCAGGTTCGATCCCTGGTCGGGAATATTCCCTAGTGTATGAAATATCAATAACCTCAGATATGCAGACAGCACCACTCTCATGGAAGAAAGTGAAGGGGAACTGAAGAGTCTCTTGATAAAAGTGAAAGAGGAGAATGAAAAAGCTGGCTTAAAACACAACATTAAAAAAATGAAGATCATGGCATCCAGTCCCATCACTTCATGGGAAATAGATGGGAAAACAATGGAAATAGTGACAGACTTAATTTTGGGGGGCTCCAAAATCACTGCAGATGGTGATTGCAGCCATGAAATTAAAAGATGCTTACTTCTTGGAAGAAAAGCTATGACCAACCTAGACAGCTTATTAAAAAGCGGAGACATCACTTTGCCAACAAAGGTCCGTCTAGTTAAAGCTATGGTTTCTGCAGTGGTCATGTATGGATATGAGAGGTGGACTGTGAAGAAAGCTGAGCTCTGAAGAATTGATGCTTTTGAACTGTGGTGTTGGAGAAGACTCTTGAGAGTCCCTTGGACTTCAAGGAGATCCAACCAGTCCATTATAAAGGAAATCAGTCCTGGGAGTTCATTGGAAGGACTGATGTTGAAGCTGAAACTCCAATACATTGGCTACCTGATGTGAAGAGCTGACTCATTTGAAAAGACCCTGATGCTGGGAAAGATTGAAGGCAGGAGGAGAAGGGGGCGACAGAGGATGAGATGGTTTCATGGCATCACTGGCTCAATGGACATGAGTTTGGGTAGACTCCAGGAGTTGGTGATGGACAGGGAGTCCTGACATGCTGCAGTTCATGCAGTCACAAAGAGGTGGACATGACTGAGTGACTGAACTAAACTGAACTAAGAGTATGAGATGGCAATCCACTCCAGTAATATTGCCTGAAAACTTCCATGGACAGAGGAGCCTGGAGGGCTATAGTCCCTGGGGTTCAAGAGTCAGACGCAATTGAGCACTCACACACAGAGATCTGTAGGCTGGAGCCCCGACAACCGACACGACTACGTCTGGGGACAAGGCTTTCAGACAAGCCTTTCCGGGGGCTGTTGTTGTTCAGGCACTAAGTCATCTCTGACTCCTTGCGACCCCATGGACTGCAGTCACCTGGCTTTCCTGTCCTTCACTATCTCCCGAAGTTTGCTCAAATTCATGTCCACTGAATCGGTGATGCCATCCAACCATCTCATCCTCTGTCGTCCCCTTCTCCTCCTGCCTTCAATCTTTCCCAGCATAAGGGTCTTTTCAGATGAGTCAGCTCTTTGCATCAGGTGGCCAAAGTATTGGAGTTTCAGGTTCAGCATCAATCCTTCCAATGAATATTCAGGACTAATTTCCTTTAGGACAGACTGGTTGGATCTCCTTGCAGTCCAAGGGACTCTCAAGAGTCTTCTCCAACATCATAGTTCAAAGGTATCAATTCTTTGGCACTCAGTTTTCTTTATGGTCCAACTATCACATCCATACATGACTACTGGAAATACCATAGATTTGACTAGACAGACTTTAGCTGGCAAAATTATGTCTCTGCTTTTTAATATGCTGTCTAGGTTTGTTATAACTTTCCTTCCAAGGAACTAGCATCTTTTAATTTCATGGCTGCAATCACCATCTGCAGTGATTTTGGAGCCCAGGAAAATAAAGTCTGTCACTGCTTCCACTTTTTTCCTTCTATTTTCCATGAAGTGACAGGACAGGATACCATGATCTTGGTTTTTTTTAAACTGAGTTTTAAACCAGCTTTCTCACGCTCCTCTTTCACTTTCATCAAGAGGCTCTTTAGTTCTTCTTCACTTTCTGCCATAACAGTGGTGTCATCTGCATGTCTGAGGTTATTGATATTTCTCCCCGCAGTCTTGATTCCAGCTTGTGCTTCCTCCAGCCCAGCATTTCTCATGATGTACTCTGCATATAAGTTAAATAAGCAGGGTGACAATATGCAGCCTTGATGTACTCCTTTCCCTATTTGGAACCAGCTGTTGTTCCATGTCCGATTCTAACTGTTGCTTCTTGACCTGCATACATATCTCTGAGGGTAATTAGGTTGAATAATACCATAGAGTGTGACCTTAATCCCATATGACTGGTTTCCCCTGAAAGAGTCAGAAGCACCAGGATGCCCACAGGGGGAAGCCCACGTGGACGCAGCAGTAGCCACCCACAAGCCAGGGGGGAGGTCCTGTCAAACCCACCTGCTGGCACTGAGTCTGAGACTTTTAGCCCCAGAAGTGAGAGGAAATGTTCCTGATGTTTAAGCACCAAGTCTGTGGTATTTTGTTATGGGGCCTGAGCAGACTGACAGAATGCACCATAAAATGATTCCTATTTAAAGTGATGGAAAATCAGCAAATTTAATTTGACAGTTTGAAGAACATGGGCTAAAGTAATTTTAATGAAAATAATCAGTTAATAAATTATACAGTCAATAAGTAGTGTCCAAAACACTGGCCAACAATGTTTTGTTATTAATTTTAAAAAATAGAAATAAAGTAAGCGTGCAATTAATAAAAATAAAGATAATGGTTAGAAAAATAATAAAAACAAAAAATCAGGAATTAGAATACAAAAAATAATATAAGTAATACAATTTAAATACTAATCCTTTACAAACAAGCAATAAAATAATTATTTTATGAGTATCAAGAAAATAATATATAAAATCACAACATTAAAAATATAGTTATGGAAAAGGATATTTTCTATTTTAGAGATATAGATATAATGTATTTAATAACTTAATAACAAGTACTTTAACATACTTATAAATTTTGACCTTCAGCATTTATATCAAACTTCAAGGATGGTTTAATATTTGTGCGTGTGTGTGTGTGTGTGTGTGTGTGTGTGACTCAGGCATGTCCGATTCAATGTTACCCCATGGACTGTAGCCCACCAGGCTCCTCTGTCCATGGGATTTTCCAGGCAAGAATACTGGAGTGGGTTGCCATTCCCTTCTCCAACGGATCATCTCTACCTAGGGATCACAACTGGGTCTCCTGCATTGCAGGCGAACTCACTGCTGTCTGAGCCACCAGATATTCATCACATCCTTTGGTAAAAAAAAAAAAAAAAACTATCATTTTTTTTATATCATAAAAATATCTTGTAAAAACTCCAATATCTATTTATGGAAAAAATCTATGTATACTAAGTTGGATCTAAAACAAATTAATTAAAGCCATTATGAAAAATTTTAATGTCAGACTCATATTAGAAATTCATATTTAAAAAAGAATAACCAAAGATGATTATTCTTATCATCAAAAACAAGCAAGAATGCCCAATAGCATCACAAAATTTTAATATAAAAGTAAGTATAATACAGTGTATACATAGAATGCCTGGCATATTAGCCAAAAAAATGACAAAAATTATCTCTAATCTTTACATCAACCCAGGAGGCAAAATTATTTCCCAGTTTAATGAAGACACAATGGACATTTTGGGGAGAACCTCCTGCAAGACTGGATAGAACCAGGTCTTTCTGAATCCAACACATTCCTTTTGATCACTTGCCACTGATGTCCTTGTTCTGGATGTTCTATGTAATGAAATTAGACAAACAGAAGAAATACAAGGCAAAACTGGGGAAGTAGGGGCCAAATCAGTGTTGTTTGTAGGTTGTATGACTACTTGCATGCAATTCAGAAGTGTCTATTGAAAATCAGTAATGCAATACAGTGCTCAGACACAAATAATGTGAAAAATCACTGTGTTAATATTATACAATACAATGAAAAAGATGTACTTGTAATAGCAATAAGTAATATAAAATACCTAGGAATGCACACCCACAGATTTGGAGGGCTTGTATCACCAAAACCTGTCATCTGCTAAAGAGAAAAACTCTAAAAACAAAACATTATAGATATTATTTCTCCTTGTGTAATCTAATTGGACAAATCTAAATTTCCTTACAGAAACAAATAAATAAAAAACTAACTTTAAAACTTTATTTGAAGTACAATAAGGTGATACTTTGTTGACAAAGTCCTGTATAGTCAAAGCGATGGTTTTTCCAGTAGTCATGAATGGATGTGAGAGTTGGACCATAAAGAAAGCTGAGCATCAAAGAACTGATGCTTTTGAGCTGTCGTGCTGGAGAAGACTCATAAGAGTCCCTTGGACTGCAAGGAGATCAACCAGTCCATCCTAAAGGAAATCAGTCCTGAATATTTATTGGAAGGACTGATGCTAAAGCTGAAGCTCCAATACTTTGGCACCTAATGCAAAGAACCGACTCATTGGAAAAGACCCTGATGCTGGGAAGGATTGAAGGCAGGTGAAGGGGATGACAGAGAATGAGATGGCTGGTTGGCATCACCAACTCAATGGACATGAGTTTGAGCACACTCTAGGAGTTGGTGATGGACAGGGAAGCCTGGTGTGCTGCCGTCCATGGGGTCACAAAGAGACAGATATGACTGAGCAACTGAACTAAACTGAAGATGATACTTGTACACGTGATATTAAAGTGTAGTTTAAAGATTTAATAACTATAAAAGTATTATAATGTTACAGCAACTAATATACAAAAATTATACACTGAAAATAGACCCAAGAAACACATAAGCATTCTTCTCTGGTGAACTTTGTTTCTTCCAATAAGTAACATGAACTAAGCATAACAGACAAAGGAATTACTAAAATTATTTAATTTGCTTTTTAAAGTGAGGTGGGATTGACATATATCACTATTTTAGCTTCAAGTGTATAACATAATAATTTGATATTTGTATATACTGCCGAATGATCACCACAAGCTGTCTGATTAACTTCCATCACCTCACATAGTTACAAATATTTTCCTGTGATGAGAACTTTTCAGATCTCCCCTCTTGGCAGTTTTCAAACACACAGCACAGTTTGCTAGCTATAGTCCCCATCACATGCTCAGGACTTATTTTGTAGCTGGAAGTTGGTACCTTTGACACTGAAGGATTAACTTTTAAGTGAAGAAGCCGATATTAGGACTTTACATATAGCTGTATCTTCTGGGCTATATCATTCACTCAATGCTGATAAACCAGATTCCTCTCAAGTGTAAGACGATGCAATGTCATCTGATATTCGTAACCCTAACCCTGAAGCGAGAATCTGAATTGTTTCTGAGTCACCAGATGAGATTAAACTGTGTGCACTATGATTTGTGTTCTCTGCATCGTAATGCATTCGGGTTCTTCAGAAACTGACCAGTGAGGAGGGCTAGCTGGTGGCTTCAGCCTCTGGTCTCCCATCTGTGCTTCTTCCTGGCTCCAGCCTCCACTGTCCTGTCAGAATTCAAATAAAGTTACATTCCTTTTTTTTTTTTTAGTATTGTATTCTTGATTAGTCAGATAATTTCTCTTCTTCAGCCAGGCTTAGAAAAAGTCTTTCCTGCTTAGATATGAGAGACAGAATCTGGACACTTCTTTCCAAAAATACAGATCCCATTTTGCAGAGTGTATTTTCATGAAAGAATTCAAGCCTGTTTCAAAAGGCATGTGGGTGGTGTGGGTTTTTTCATGGGGTTGGAAACGGCACCTGACAAAATAATGGGGTGTGAAGCCTGCATCCTTAGAGGAAGCAAGCAGAACTGAGGCAGGAGCAGGACGGTCTAAGAGCCGTCACCTCTAACCTTCAGGCTGACCCCAGCCCTGACGGCCGCACTCGCTCATGTGGTGACCCCCTTGTTCTGAGAAGAATGACTGTGGGTGCTCCAGACTCTGAGGACCTCCTGAAGACAGTCTCAGGGGCTGGAGAAACCGACCCCCCTAAAACGCTGCTGCTGGGCTGGACTCAGCCTGGGAAAGCTCCAGCCTCCCTGGAGGCGGCTTCTGCGGAGAGAGCCTGCTCCCTCCCGACAGCCCTCTGGTTTTCCCGACTTCATACGAGCCAAGGTCCTCAGAGTCCAAACAAGTAAGATGCAACCTGAGAACGGCACAACCAGAAGTGAAAGCAGCTATCAAACCTGCTGGTAATAAACCAGGATTAGCGAAGTGCATTTACTATATTCTCAGTTATTCTATTTTTCTTTTTGCAAAATACCTTAGGAAGAGTGTACAGAGACTGTAAAGAAGAAAGCATTTCATACAGTGTTGGAAATGCCTGCAGCATTCTGCCTTTAAGTCTTTTATCCAATTAGATCCAGCAGGCTAACCCTGTCATGCTCAAAGGCAGACTTGACTTTAGGTTACTGAGATTAAGGAGGTATAAAGTCACTACTGTAGGCTACTAAGATTATGGCATCTGGTCCCATCACTTCATGGCAAATGGATGAGGAACAGTGGCTAACTTTATTTTTTGGGCTCCAAAATCACTGCAGATGGTGATTGCAGCCATGAAATTAAAAGACACTTACTCCTTGGAAGAAAAGTTATGACCAACCAAGACAGCATACTAAAAAGCAGACACATTACTTTGCCAACAAAGGTCTGTCTAGTCAAAGCTATGGTTTTTCTAGTAGTTATGTATGGATGTGATAGTTGGACTGTAAAGAAAGCTGAGCGCCAAAGAATTGATGCTTTTGACCTGTGGTGTTGGAGAAGACTCTTGACAGTCCCTTGGACTGCAAGGAGACCAGCCAGTCCATCCTAAAGGAGATCAGTCCTGGGTGTTCGTTGGAAGGATTGATGTTGAAGCTGAAACTCCAATACTTCGGCCACCTGATTCAAAGAACTGACTCATTGGAAAAGACCCTGATGCTGGGAAAGATTGAGGGCAGGAGGAGAAGGGGACGACGGAGGATGAGATGGTGGGATGGCATCACTGACTGAATGGACATGAGTCTGAGTAAACTCCAGGAGTTGGTGATGGACAGGGAGGCCTGGCGTGCTACAGTCCATGGGGTCACAAAGAGTCAGACATAACTGAGCGACTGAACTGAACTGAACTGAAAGGTTATAGGACTTTTCATTCAATAAACATGGAAGCAAGGAAGAGAGATGGGGAGAGAATAGGAGAAATGAGAAACAGGGAGCAGGAAAGGAAAGACCACGAAGGAGGACGGGAAGCGCCAACACCGACCCCGCTTCCCGAGGAGCCGAACATCGGCCGGGCGAGGCTGAGCCCTGATCAGTGCAGCTCACGCAGAAGGGGCGACAGAGTGATCGTGGAAAACAGGGAATCAGTGCAACTCATGCAGAAGGGGCGACAGAGTGATCGTGGAAAACAGGGAATCAGTGCAGCTCACGCCAGAAGGAGCGACAGAGTGATCGTGGAAAACAGGGAATCAGTGCAACTCACGCCAGAAGGAGCGACAGAGTGATCGTGGAAAACAGGGAATCAGTGCAGCTCACGCCAGAAGGAGCGACAGAGTGATCGTGGAAAACAGGGTGAGTGAAGTACATACATTTAATGTTGCTTTAAATTATGTTAATAGCAAAAATTGTATACTATGATGAATCAAATGTTATAAGTAATTATTACAAATGAAAGGAAATTTTAAACTGTCTTGAATTTTCATTTTTTTGGGGAAAAGACAACTTTTTAAAATGTAATATAAGAATTTTATCCTTTAATATCTTCAAAAGCATATGAGGAGAGAAGAGAGATGAATTTAAGAAAATGAATATAAATTCATACACATGTACCACAATTATTTAGAGAGCCTCCTGTGAAAACATAACTAAAGGATAATATCATTTTTTATTAAAAACTCTATATATTACTAACAAAGGAAATCATTACTTTTGCAATCCAAATGAAAAATAGAAACTAACACCATAAGGGAAATTAGGTCTATAGCTGGAGGCAATACTACCAAAAAAAAGCAAGTCAATGATATATATCAAAAAGAAAGATAAAATTGTTTAAGACATATTTAACTAGAGAAAGGATTTCAAAGCTAAATTTGATTGCTCTATAGTTGGAGGCAATACTACCGAAAAAAAGCAAGTCGATGATATATATCAAAAAGAAAGATAAAATTGTTTAAGACATATTTAACTAGAGTAAGGATTTCAAAGCTAAATTTGATTACAAGTCACTATTAGTAAAAAGAGAAAAACAGACTCTGAGCTTGAATTAAATCAGATTTCATGTGTTCATATGTTCTGTGTTTGAGGCTAGATAGCAATGACAAATGTTTTATTAATTTTTTTAAAACCTGTGGCTCAGCCGGTGAAGAACCTACCTGCCAATGCAGGAGATATAGGAGATGCAGGTTCGACCCCTGGATTGGGAAGATCTTTTGGAGGAGGAAATGGCAACCCACTCCAATATTCTTGCCTAGAGAATTTCATGGGGAGAGGAGCCTGGCGGACTACAGTCCATAGCATCACAGAGTCAGACACAACTGAAGTGACTTAGCACGATTAGCACAAATAAGTTCAATATGGATTCATTGCAGCATTACAGACTTGTTGATCAGGTATATTAAATAATGTAGTATGAAACTGAAATGCCCAGAAACAGAAAGAGTTTCCATATGTTGATCTCAATACGCTTTATTTCCACTCTATGAAGCATCCAACTAGCAAAGGTATAACCAACATTAACCAGGTAGCTTCAGCTTTGGGTCTTGACCTGGACTCATCAAATAAAACTCAATATAAGTTACATAACACCATAACGCTGATATGAATATTTTTATAGATTAATATCCCCTTCTGGCATGCTGAATCCAACAGAACATTAAAAGACTCTCCACAGTAGGATTCATCCTGGGAATGTAAGTGGAGTTCAATGTAAGAAAATCAGTTAATGCAATACACCATATTAATAGAATGAAGAACACACGCACATGGTCATGTAAATAGATGCAAAGAAAACGTCTGACAAAATTCAACACATTTTGCTGATTTAAGAAACAAACTCAGCAAACTAGGAGTACAAGAGAACGTTTTTAGCATGACACAGGACACGGGGAAAACGACAGCTAAGGTCACACTTAATAACGAAAGACTGAAATGTGCCCCCCCCCCGCCCCCGCCAAGATCAAGAACAAGACAAGGATGCCTAATGCCAAGTAGCGCTGCAGGTGCCAGCCAGAGCAGCTGGCAGAGAAAACAGAGCAAGTCGCTTAAGGTGGAGTAAAGGCGACTCTATCTGCACGTGACACGATTCTGTACATAGAAAATTTATAGGATTCATCCGTGCCCAGAATAAATTATCAGCACTAATAAAGCGAAGTTGCAGGGTATGAGATCAACAATAACAAAAATAATCAGCTGTGTTTCACTACAGTAGCAGTAAATAATCTGAAAGGAAATTAAAACTAAATTTACAATAGCATTCAAAATAGTAAAATATCTAGAAAGAAATTTACCCAAGAAAGTAAAAGCTTTATACACTGAAACCACAAGAGATAGTTGAAATAAAGCAAAGACCTAAATAAGTGGAAAGATATCCCACTATTATAAACTGGAAAACTTAATATTGTTAATATGGCAATATTCCCCAAAGTTGTCTTCACACTGAAGACAATCTCAGCCTTTTTTTTTTTTTTTTGCAGAAAAAGCTGATTCTCAAATTCATATGGAAATATGAGGAGTCCCCAAATAGTCAAAACAATTTTGAAACAAACAAACAAACAAACAAAAATAGGAAGACTCACACTTCTAGTTTCAAAACTTAGAGCAAATTCACCTCCTTGCTAGAATTTCTTACAAAGTCAATACCGGCAGCACTTGCTTTCAGGGCTATTTGCAGGCACAATCGGAGTGATGGAATTTCGAGTCACCCAAGGCCCATGTTCCCGACTAGGGTCTCCCAAGGCTGCCCTCTGCCTTCCTGTCTCAGGTCTCACCTGTAAACAGTGAACAGGCATGCCATGGCAGCGTATTTAGGGCCACATTTTTGCATTCTTGTGCATGTTTGGGGTGATTTTTGCTTTAAATTGGCCCTGGGCATAGTGCTGAAGTCTTGGCTAGTGCTCCAAGCACAAGAAGGCCAAGTCCCTGGTGAAACAACCCTGGTTTACAAGTTCTTTATTTATTTATTTATTTATTTATTTATTTATTTTACTTTACAACATTGTATTGGTTTTGCCATACATTGACTTGACTCCGCCATGGGTGTACATATGTTCCCCATCCTGAACCCCCCTCCCACCTCCCTCCCCATCCCATCCCTCTGGGTCATCCCAGTGCACCAGCCCCGAGCACCCTGTATCATGCATCGAACCTGGACTGGCGATTGGTTTCACATTTGATCATTTACATGTTTCAATGCCATTCTCCCATATCATCCCGCCCTCGCCCTCTCCCACAGGGTCCAAAAGACTGTTCGGTACACCTGTGTCTCGCTGTCTCGCATACAGGGTTATCGTTACCTCTTTCTAAGTTCCATATATGTGTCAGTATACTGTATTGGTGTTCCTCTTCCTGGCTTACCTCACTCTGTATAATGGGCTCCAGTTTCATTCATCTCATTAGAACTGATTCGAATGCATTCTTTTTAATGGCTGAGTCATATTCGAGACTTTGCCGTGAACAAGTGCGTTTTGCCCTCGCTCACTCTCAGCTTTTCTCTCTACCTTTTGGAGGTTACTCGTGCACAGAGGCAGCCCAGTGCTTTCGTACAACGTCCTCCCACCCGTGCCCCACGCTCAGCCTCCAGCGCGGCCAGCCCTGTTGTCCCACCCTGCGCCGTCGGGACTGGCCATTCCCTGCCCTGCAGGCTCTGCGTGAGCTCCCGTCTCCCTCAACAGCTCCCTTACAATGCAGTTTAGATCAATACCTGAATTCAGTTTTGTCATTACAAATGTAATTGACAAGGACACATAATGAACTCTGAGTGTGTGTTTTACAGTAGATTCCCCCTTCTCTGGAGTTAGAGCCGCCTTGTTTTCTATCTGGTTGTTACTCAAGTAACACGATGCCAAATCTCCTCTCTAGACTTTCAGACACATCGTCCAGTTTCCCCCTAGTCCCATCTTCTTTGAGAAGAAGCTGTCTCCACCAGGGGTCCTTTAAACGGCTGCACGAGCAGCTCCGGGCCAGCCACCCTCTGCCCCGGGAGGCTCCTCTTCGGCGGCTTCCCTGGCTCCAGCTTCCCTGCCTCGTCTCTCGGGTCGCGATGAAGCACACGTCCCAGGGCTTCCCCAGGAGGGCAATCAGGAGGCAGATACCTTTCATGTCTGAAGACCTCTACATTCCACCTCAAATTCTTGTTGACAGTTTGGCCGGATGTGGTGCACGAGGTTCACAAGAACATGGGCTGCCCCTGATCCTGCGCTGCGTGTGAACGGCCGGTCTTCGTGCTCTGTCTCAGGGGCTCAGCGTCCCTTCTGCCCTGAAGCGTCCTGGCATCACGCTTTGCTTTGCTTGACCTTCATCCCTGTACTGGGCCGTCGGTGTTTCCTTTCAGTTTGGAAAGTGGTGTCATCTGGCTCTGGACGTTTGTTCTTTGATTATTTCAGGGGTCGCCTTCCCTCAGATGCCTCTGACCCTGGGTCACTGATTTAGGACAAAGGCTGCAGGACTAGCTGTCCAAGCGTCGCTTTCCCAGTGCCCTGCCTACTACCTCTTTCAGCACTAGTTCCCAAAAGGTTTCCTCAACAGTAGTTTCCAACTCTTTCACTGTTTTACCTTGGGCTTCCGTGAATTCAGCTGGTAAAGAATCTGCCTGCAATGCAGGAGACCCCAGTTTGATTCCTGGGTCAGAAAGATCCCCTGGAGAACAGATAGGCTACCCACTCCAGTATTCTGGCCTACAGAATCCCATGGAGTGTATAGTCCATAGTGACAGAGTCGGACACTACTGAGTGCTTTCACTTTCGCTTCCATGTGTTTTTAATGTCTGTGTTCACTGTTGTCCTCTGAGTATCTCTGCCTGATAACACCTTTTCTCGTTTCATACAATCTCCAATCTCCCTGAAGATGCTACTAATTACTTTCTGCTCTCTTCTGCTTGCACTCTTCAAGCTGTGCATAGGCTTGTTGTTGATTTGTTCTCTGTCTTGCCTGCTAGAAAGTTTCCTGGTGTGCCTGGTAATCACCGGGGCCCTTTCATGGTTAGGAGACGAGTACTGAGCAAGGAACATGCGCTTCTGTGTCCCGCGTCCCGCCTGCAGCGTCCCAGCCCCCTGGAGTGCAGCCCCTGGAGATGAAGCAATGGGGACCCTGAGCTCTGGGAAAGCTGCACCCTTCTGGGATGCCCTAGGCCTAGGTCAGCCGGCTCTCACTGCCCACCTTCCTCCTTGGGAGGGAGACAGGCCCCTACTCCCCAGGCCTCCCTGCTAGTGAACACTGCCACCAGTGGGTCCAAGGGTCTGCAGTCCCCGAGCAGCTCCCCTTCTAAAGAAGGAAAAATGCAAGCTAGGAGGCAATGTGAGGGCGCACGTCCCCAGTACGGGTGGGCCCCTTCAGGGAGCCAAGTCCAGACTTGCCCCGCAGTCCCGTGTCCTCTGGGACCTGCCCGGCAGCTCCCCTCCGCAACACACCTGACCAGCTCCTGCAGAGTTGCCACCCAAGGGAAAGATGCAGGTGCCTAATCTGCTTCGAAGGAAAAATATATATATAAGAAAACGCCTAATTTTATATAAAATCATATGTGCACACAAAGACAGCAGGGGTTCTGGAACCTCAGTCAGCGAGAGCATCCTACAACACCAAGCAGCGAGTTCTGTGCCCCGGGTCCTCCGGAGGGGGGGCCGAAGTGTGCCCGCCCGGTGCAGAGTCCAGGCGAGCCCCGCACCCTCAGCCTCAAGCGCGCAAGCGCTGCAGTTGGCACAGCCAGCCGAGAGCTGCAGACGGTGTGTGCAAAGCGATCACATTTTTAAACATGTTCAAAGTTATTTTTAACCTTTTATGGTCCTTTCTGCTTTGCACTGTTCGGAGACTATTTTAAACCTTTTCTTTATTACACTCTGAACTGCAGACAAGCACACACTGTAAATTGTGAATGAGAGAAAAAGGAGCCCCCCACAGGCCGGCAGCCTGAGGGCCGACCCAGGAGCGACACCCCAGAGTCAGGCAGGGCCTCCCTGCGGGGACCTCCGCCCGGCGCCCCGCCCTGGACTTCCGGCCGCACCAGCGCTTCCGCGGCTGGGGCCCAGGGCTCACACCTCACTCTACCTGAGGGGGTGCACCAGCTTTCATCCCCGTGTCTGCAGGGTCACCTGCTGGCAGCCACGCTCCCCCGCAGTCACTGCCCGCTGTCCGGGGCGGCGGCCCTCGCCCACTCCCTGTCCCCCCAGACTCAAGATCACCCCCCGCCCCGGACTCATCCTCTGAGATCACCCCGCTCCGGCGCAGCCTCCTTCCCCCCAGTCTCCTGTCCAGCCTCGCCCTGCGGCCCTGTCCATGAAGGAACTCAAGCCCCCAGACCCCCTCTGCGGGTCAGCCGAGGCAAACACGGTGCACCCGCTGCGCTGGCCGGGCTCTGCTGAGCAGACGGGGCCCAGCAGCTGCAGACCCGGGGGGCCCAGCAGCTGCAGACCCGGGGCGCCCAGCGGTGGGAGGCGGGTCAGACGGCATGGAGGAAGAGTCTGGAAAAGTCAGGGTAAATGTGAAGGCCCGACTCTGCTGCTGTGATTTAAAGGAACTGAGATGTGACAGGTTGAGAACCACTGAGAATAAGAACCACACAGAAAATGCCAGTCTACATACGCACAGCAACTTCATCCGTTCATGTGGCAGTGAGCATATAGATTGCTCCATGTCCTGGCTATTGGAAACAGTGCTCCTGTGAGCACTGGGGGACATGTGTCTTTTCTGATTATGGTGTTCTCAGGGGAGATGCCCAGTAGTGGGACTGCTAGGTCGTATGGTAGTTTCATTCCTAGCTCTTTAAGGAGTCTCCATACTGGTCTCCACCGTGGCTGGCAGTTTGCGTTCCCAACAGTCTAGGCGGGTTCGCTTTTCGCCTCACTCTTTCCAGCATTTACTGTTTGTAGGTTTTTTGATGATGGCCTTCTGATCGATGTGAGGTAATACCTCATTATAGTTTTGATTTGCATTTCTCTAATAATGAGCGATGCTGAGCATCTTTGCATGTGTTTGTTGGCCATCTGTATGTCTTCTTTGGAGAAATGTCTGTTTAGTCATAAAAAGGAATACATTTCAGTCAGCTCTAGTGAAGTGGATGACTCTAGAGCCTGTAATACAGAGTGAAGTAAGTCAGAAAGAGAAAAACAAATATCATGTATTAACACGTATATATAGAATGGTACTGATGAACCCACTTGCAGGGCAGGAATAGAAATGCAGACATAGAAAACAGACTTTGGACACAGCGGGGGAAGGAGAGAGCGAGACAAATTGAGAGAGTGTCATTGAATCATAGATATTACTGCTTGTAGACTGATTTGCCATATAACACAGGGAGCTCACCATGGTGCTCTGTGACATTCAGGGGGATGGGATGGGGTCGGGGCGAGGGTGCGTCCAGAGGAGGGGACACGTATGTACTTATGACTGATTCATGTTGGTGGAAGGCAGAAGCCAACACAACACTGTAAAGTAATTCTTCTCCAATTAAACATAAACTTTAAAAAGGCATTTAAAAAAATACCATGTTTGCATTTCCTCCAGAAGAGCATGTCAGAGATCATGGATTCCATTTTGTTTATGTACATATTTTTGTGTCTAAGTGTAGAATATATGTTTTTATTTCTTTTTATGTTATTTTTGAGTGGGTGTTTTGAAGCAAATTTTTCATACAAATATACAGATCTCAAGGATACATTTTTAAAAGACATTTTTTTTAGATCCACAACAAAATTGGGAGGGAATTGTGGAGACTTCTCATACACCCCACCCCCACCACATGTACGTCATATCCTAGTTACCAACATCCCCCCACTTCCTGCCAGGGGGCACTCATCACCAAGAAAGACCCCACACTGGCATGTCATCGCTGCCCGTGGCCCAGTATTTACATCAGGAACATCCCCCCACTTCCTGCCAGGGGGCACTCATCACCAAGAAAGGCCCCACACTGGCATGTCACCGCTGCTCGTGGCCCAGTATTTACATCAGGAACATCCCCCCACTTCCTGCCAGGGGGCACTCAGCACCAAGAAAGGCCCCACACTGGCGTGTCATCACTGCCCGTGGCCCAGTATTTACATCAGGAACATCCCCCCACTTCCTGCCAGGGGGCACTCATCACCAAGAAAGGCCCCACACTGGCATGTCATCATTGCCCGTGGCCCAGTATTCACATCAGGAACACCCCCCCACTTCCTGCCAGGGGGCACTCAGCACCAAGAAAGGCCCCACACTGGCATGTCATCGCTGCCCGTGGCCCAGTATTTGCATCAGGAACATCCCCCCACTTCCTGCCAGGGGGCACTCATCACCAAGAAAGGCCCCACACTGGCGTGTCACCGCTGCCCGTGGCCCAGTATTCACATCAGGGTTCAGACTTAGGCTGCATGGTCTGCGGGTCTGGGCAGATGCGTAATGACGTGTGTCCACGGTCACAGTGATGTACGGGGCGTCCCACTGCCCTGAGCATCCTCTGTGCGCCCCAACTCTTCCCTCCCTGCCCCCAGCCCCAGGCAACCATTGATCATTTATTGTCCCCATAACTCTGGTAAGGGTACACTCTGACATTTTGAGAAAGGCCTATAGTCATAACACCTGCATCAGCTCAGTTCACTCAGTCGTGTCCGACTCTTTGTGACCCCATGGACTGCAGCATGCCAGGCCTCCCTGTCCACCACCAACTCCCAGAGTTTGCTCAAACTCATGTCCATTGAGTCAGTGATGCCATCCAACCATCTCATCCCCTGTTGTCCCCTTCTCCTCCTGCCTTCAACCTTTCCCAGCATCAGAATCTTTTCTAAGGAGTCAGTTCTTCCCATCGGGTGACCAAAGTATTGGAGCTTCAGCATCAGTCATTCCAATGAATATTCAGGACTGATTTCCTTTAGGATGGACTGGTTGAATCTCCTTGCAGTCCAAGGGACTCTAGACAATCTTCTCCAACACCACACTTCAAAAGCATCAATTCTTCGGTGCTCAGCTTTCTTTATAGTCCAACTCTCGCATCCATACATGACTACTAGAAAAACCACAGCTTTGACTAGACAGAACTTTGTTGGCAAAGTAGTGTCTCTGCTTTTCAATATCCTTTTCTTCCAAGGAGCAAGTGTCTTAATTTCATGCAGTGATTTTAGAGCCCAAGAAAATAAAGTTTCTCACTGTTTCCATTGTTTCCCCATCTGTTTGCCATGAAGAGATGGGAACAGGTGCCATGATCTTCGTTTTTTGAATGCTGAGTTTTAAGCCAGCTTTTTCACTCTCCTCTTTCACTTTCACCAAGAGGCTCTTTAGTTCTTCTTCACTTTCTGCCATAAGGATGGTGTCATCTGCATATCTGAGTTTACTGATATTTCTCCCGGCAATCTTGATTCCAGTTTGTGCTTCATCCAGCCTGGCATTTCGCATGATGTACTCTGCATATAAGTTAAGTAAGCAGGGTGACAGTACACAGCCTTGATGTACTCATTTCCCAATTTGGAGCCAGTCTGTTGTTCCACTTCACCTCATGCAAAGAGTTGACTCATTGGAAAAGACCCTGATGCTGGGAGGGATTGGGGGCAGGATGAGAAGGGGGTGACAAAGGATGAGATGGCTGGATGGCATCACTGACTCGATGGGCATGAGTTTGAGTAAACTCTGGGAGTTGGTGATGGACAGGGAGGCCTGGCATGCTGTGATTCATGGGGTCGCAAAGAGTTGGACATTACTGAGCGACTGAACTGAACTGAACTGTTGTTTCAGCTCTAACTGTTGCTTCTTGACCTGCATACAGATTTCTCAGGAGGCAGGTCAGGTGGTCTGGTATTCCCATTTTTGAAGAATTTTCCACCAGCATGCCAGCTATATTTCCAGGGGTTGCAGAATAAATGACTACAACACAGGGTGGCGGGCAGTGCTAAACCAGCATACATTTATTCTCTTACTGTTTGGTGGCCATGGTCAGGGTGTTGGCAAGGCCCTCCCTCTGAAGCTCCAGGGCAGAAGCTGGGTCCTGGCCTTGTTCGGCCCCTGGACGTTGTCCTCAGGACGCTGTGTCCTCAACCTTTACTCCCCCTGGTCCCCGGTCACACCCCTTCCCAGCTGTCTTCCCACATCCTGTGCCTCCCTGCTTTTAAATCATTCAGGATGATTTCCCCATCTCAAGGTCCAAAATTGCATCAGCAAAAGTCCCTCTTCCTCATAAAGTATTTCCACAGGTCTGAGAACTAGGATCCGGGTGTCTCTGGAGGCCACCATACCAGTCAGGATGCAGGAAGGGCTCCGTCATCCCCAGAGCCCCACCTTGCTCATGGCAGAGAGGACACAGGCCTCCACAGATGCCACAGCTCCGGCTTCTGTCGACAGCAGAGCCAGGGAGAGGGTCAGGCCGTCCATGCCCCCTGCGCCTGCGCATCCCCCCCGCAGCAGCACGTCCCGCACCCGCACGTGCTGTGTGCGCCTCAGTCCCTGCCTCTTCACTGCTGAGTAATATCCATCCTACGGTTGGATGCGTGCCGCGCTCAGTCGCTCAGTCGCATCCGAATCCGTGCGACACCATGGACTGTAGCGCGCCAGGCTCCTCTGTCCACGGGAACTCTCCAGGCAAGAATACTGGAGTCAGTTGCCATGCCCTCCTCCAGGGGATCTTCCCAGCTCAGGGATCGAATTCAGTTCTCCCATAATGCAGGTGGATTCTTTACCACTTAGACATCATCAAGATGCAGAGTAGAAGGACTGTGCGCTCATCTCCTGTGAGAACTCCAAAATTACAACTCACAGCTGGACAACCATCGACAGGAGAATGTTGGATTCCACCAAGAAAAGATACCCTGTGTCCGAAAGATGATACTGTTAAAGTGCTGCACTCAATATGCCAGCAAATTTGGAAAACTCAACAGTGGCCACAGGACTAGAAAAGGTCAGTTTTCATTCCAATCCTAAAGAAAAGCAATGCCAAAGAATGCTCAAACTACTGCACAATTGTACTCATCTCACACACTAGTAAAGTAATGCTCAAAATTCTCCAAGGTAGGCTTCAACAATACATGAACTGTGAACTTCCAGATGTTCAAGCTGGATTTAGAAAATGCAGAGGAACCAGAGGTCAAATTGCCAACATCCGTTGGATCATCAAAAAAGCAAGAGAGTTCTAGAAAAATATCTAGTTCCGCTTTATCGACTATTCCAAAGCCTTTGACTGTGTGGATCACAACAAACTGTGGAAAATTCTTAAAGAGATGGGAATACCAGATCACCTGACCTGTCTCCTGAGAAATCCGTATGCAGGTGAAAAGCAACAGTTAGAACTCGACATGGAACAACAGACTGGTTCGAAATTGGGAAAGGAGTATGTCAAGGCTGCATATTGTCACTGTGCTTATTAACTTATATGCAGAGTACACCATGCGAAGTGCCAGCCTAGGTGAAGCACAAGCTGGAATTAAGATTGCTGGGAGAAATATCAATAATGTCAGATATGCAGATGATGCCACCCTGAAGCAGAAAGCAAGGAACTGAAGACCCTCTTGATGAAAGTGAAAGAGAAGAGTCAAAAAGTTGGCTTAAAACTCAACATTCAGTAAACAAAGATCAGGGCATCTGGTCCCATCACTTCATGGAAAATAGATGGGGAAACAGTGGAAATAGTGTCTGACTTTATTTTTGGGGGGGCTCCAAAATCACTGCAAATGGTGCCTGCAGCCATTAAATTAAAAGACACTTGCTCCTTGGAAGAAAGGCTTTGATCAACCCAGACAGCACACTAAAAAGCAGAGATGTTACTTTACCAACAAAGGTCTGTCTGGTCAAAGCTCTGGTTTTTCCAGTAGTCACGTATGGATGTGAGAGCTGGACCATAAAGAACGCTGAGCTCCAAAAAACTGATGCTTTTGAACTGTGGTGTTGGAGAAGACTCTTGAGAGTCCCTTGGACTGCAAGGAAATCAAACCAGTCCATCCTAAAGGAAATCAGTCCTGAATATTCATTGGAAGGACTGATGCTGAAGCTGAAGCTCCAGTACTTTGGCCACCTGATGGGAAGAATGGACTCATTGTATAACACCCCGATTCTGAGAAAGATTGAGGGCAGGAGGAGAAGGGGGCTACAGAGGATGAGATGGTTGGATGGCATCAGCAACTCGATGGACATGACTTTGAGCAAGCTCTGGGAGTTGATGATAGACAGGGAGGCCTGGCATGATGCAGTCCATAGTGTCGCGGAGTCAGACACGACTGAGTGACTGAAATGAGCTCTTTACCGTGTGAGCCACCAGGAAGCCCAGTTATGTGGTAATGTTAAAATCTATTTTCCTGCTGATGGGGATGTGAATTGCTCACAGCAAAGCCAGTGCAGACACCTTTGAACAGTCTTTTGTGCAGATTTTTTCCTACCTTTTGGGTGAACACCAGAGTGGTATCAGTGAACCATTAGCAGCGTCTTTACCGTGTCAGAAGTCGCCAAACTTCTGCAAAGTGGTTGAGACTTTCAGCTGCTTCCCAATCCCCACACACTGGGTTGGGTTTTAATATTAGTAAAATGCAATCAAACCCCCGTTTGGTGTGAAAACCACAGTGTGTGCATGAGGTTGTTCTTTCCACACGTTTATTCTGCTGTCCCAGAATCATTTTAAAAAAACACCTTTCTCCATTTAATTTCTTTAGAATTTTTGTCAAAAATCAATTTACAGTCTACACAAGTGTCTGTTCTGAACTGCTTCCTGCGTTGATGAAACTGCCTCTGTGTATGTGCTGACTGTCTTCAGGGTGAGACTTGGAATGAGGAATTCTTTGTTCTTTCTTATCAGAAGTATTTGGGCTGCTCCAGGTCCTTAACATTCCCATATAAATGTTGAAATTAATTTGTACATTTTAAGAAAACCAGTATTTGGTTGATGCTGTGTTGGATTAATTTGTGGGAATTTAAATTCTTAACATTAGTGAAAGTGCTTCTCTCCATTCACTTAGGTCCTCTTTAATTTCAAGTCACAATTCTTGCCCTTTTTTTATGAAATATGCTCTTGAATATTTTATGTTCTTTTTTAATTCTGTTCAAATAAACTTTTGTTTTATTTTTCACTTGATTTATGCTAATATATAGCAATAAAATTGATTTTTATGGTTATTTGTGTCTCCTGGCCAGGCTAAATTCACTTATTATTTCCAGTAGCTATTTGTAAATTCCTTAGAATTTTCTGCATAAACAATCATGCCACACACATGCAAATTTAAGGGTTTTGTTTTCTCTTTTCTGATCTGTGTTGCTTTCTCTTTTCTTGCTTGAATGCACTGGCCAGGTACTCCTGTGCAGAGCTGAACTGAAGGGGTCAGAAAGGTCTTCCTTCCTCGCTCCTAATTTGGGGGCAAGCCTTCAACATTTCACCATTCACTGATCTGCAGGTTTTTCATAGATGCCCTTTTATCAGTTTGAGGGAATTCCTTTTTATTCTTTGCTTGCATTTGCTATCTATCTTGAATAAGTTTTTAATGTTGTCAAATATTTTTCTGCATTTCTTGAAATGACATGATTTTTCCTCTTTATTTTGTTAATATGTAGACAAACTAATGGTTTTTCAAGTGTTCAATCAATCTTGAATTCCCGGGATATATCTCACTTGGTAATGTTATATTATCTTTTTATGTCCAATATTTTATTGAATATTTTTATGGTTATGTTCATGAGGAATATTTGTGTATATATGTACTTATATACATATGTATATACATGCATATGTTTATGTCTTTGTCATATTTTGGTGTCAGGGTGGTGTGGATTCAGAACCACAAACACAAGTGTATGGCATATTCCTGTTTCCCCTACTTTCTGTAAGAGTTTGTGTAAATTTCCATTACTTCTCCCATTATTCCAGAATTCATCTGGGCTCACTACTCTCTTTGTACTAAGGCTGTCTGATAAACTTCAATACAAATGCTCAAATTTTTCTTTAGATACATGGCTATTCAGATTTTCAATTTATTTTTGTGTCAATTTTGGTAAACTCTCTTTGTCAGAGACTGTTCATTTCATCTATGTTATAAAATTTATTAAAATAACTTTGTTTATAATACTTTCTTATGATCTTTCTAAAATTATGTAGAAATTGAGGTGATTTCCCCTTAACTTGTGTTTTCATTCATCTCACTAGAGATTAATCAGTTCACGATTGTTTTCAAAGAACCACCTTAAAATACTTTTGTCTTTATTGTTTGCTTTTCTCTGTTTTACTTATGTTCGTCTATTTATTTGATTTCACTATACAATTTAATTTACATTACTTTTTCTAGTTTCTTATGTAGACACATAGAACAAGTTTCAACAACTGGTCTTTTCTAATATTGGTATTAAAACTGCAAATTTCCCTCTAAATGCTGTTATTATTACTGTATTTATTTTCATAAAGGTCAAATATTTTCTGATTTTTCTAGTGCTTTCATCCTTTATCAATAAGTTATTTACAAGTGTGCTGTTTAAATTCCAAGTACTTGGGGGCTTTTCTAGCTTGTGTTGTAGTTGCTCTTTCCTTTGATTCTGTTCTGATCAGAGAACAGAAACTGCAAGATTTCAAGCTCTCAAAAGTGACTGACACTTACTCTATGGCCCGGCACGTGCACTACCCGGGAGAGTTCCAGCCGCACTTGGACGGCACCTGCACGCTCTAGCTGTTGTATGGCATGTTCTGCAAAAGGAAAATAAGCCAAGGGACTTGATAATTGTTTCAAATGTCCACATGCTCGTTTTTTCTAGCTATTCTATTAATTACCAAGAACGGGATGTTGAAAGTCTTCGACTATGACTTTGGGTTTGTCTATCTTTCTTTCATTCTCAGTTTTCTTATAGAAAGAAATAACTTGAGGTTTACACTTAGATACATCCACATTAATGATTATTATGTCTTCCTGAAAGACTGACTATTTTATATTTGTAAAGTGTTCCCCTGTATCTTTGGTAACAGGTTCTGACTTGGTCTACACCTGGTTTTGACATAAAGGCAGCACAGCAACCTTCTCATGCTCACGGCACGTCAGTCTTCTCCTATCCTTTTACTTTCAACCTATCTTCTATATTTAAAGCCTCTTGTAGGCAGCATATGTCTTATTTTCTATTTAGTCTATTTAGATAATCTCTGCATTTTAATTGGAATATTTGACCCATTTACACTTAACAAAATCGCAAGACTGTCATGCTTAATGAGGCTAAGCTATCCTGAAAAATAAAAAATCATATGGAGAACAGTTTAAGAATCTTAGCTGAAAATCACTTACCCCTGCCAGCTGTGCACAAATGATGACAGGGGCGTTCAGATCAGTCAAAGCACCTCAAAGCCATAAGAACATCAGTGATCCCACAGAACCATGAGCTAAATAAACAGCCATTGTTTTAGCTGCCAAGATTTTACTACACAGCCAAAAGCTAGCTAATACACCACCTCATTAACTACCATTTAATTAATTGACTTCTAACTGTACTTTCCATAACTGTTTCATCTCTGAGTTACTCTGAATGCTTCTTTGCCTGATACTCTTCCATGTTATATATCTGTAGAAAATCTGTTAAGACCATTTCTGGCTAAAAACAAACAAAAACACTTTTGCTAAATTTTATTCAGTATATGATTTCATTTGAGTATGTTCAACTTCAAAGATCTGTGTCCATATTCAAGTAAAGACATGATTTCTTAGATGACTCCAATTATCCACCTGAACTTTTATTTTAAAGAGGCTGATGTTTTTCTTTAATGTATTTACCCATTTTGACCTTTTCCCTTCTTTTAAAAAAAGAGGGATCTTCAATAATCTATCAGTTAGAGTACTTTAATTGGGCAGCCAAGAAGTCTCACCCTTGTCTATTTTTGAATACTATTTTCCAGTTGATATATAGGTAGGAACTTATAACCTCTCTGTGAAAACTTAATGGGGCTAAACATCAGAATGCATAGAAAATCCATACAGCTGACCCTTGAACAAGACAGGGTTAATCTGAGTGTCATATATAGCCGGTCTCTGTATCCATGTTTCCTCCACATCAGAGGGCCAGCCACCCAAGGACGGTGTGGCCCCATAGTGTTACTTTTGGGGAACATCCAAGTGTAAGTGGGCCCACACAGTCCAAGGTCAACTGTTGGTATGCGTATGGCTACCCTGAGGCTGCTTTAGCAGAGAATGAAATGCCCCATTAAAAACATCATTGGTCACTAGCTAATAAATGTTCTAAATATAAAGAACTTGTACATACACCTCACAGGTTCACCATCATCAATGCATGTCATTGATGATAAACATTAACTTTCAAGCTCACTTTCATCAAACAGCTGAATCAAAAGCCTGAAGACAAACCGCCAGGGCCTGTGAGCAGTCACTCGGCTAAGCTCACAGTTATCAGTCCTCGTAGGAGCTCCGGTGCTCTGATTGCTGATGGTATGGAACAAGATTTTACACACAGATATTTTTAACACTTCATGTACAAATTTTTTAAAAAATGAAAATTTCAGTTTAGTGCCATTTTGGAGCCTGAGAATCATTTTCTAATACAAGATTCAGTATCCCTAAGAAATCACCCAGGAGACTAGAATATTAGGTACTGCTGCTGGTTAAGCTGCATTCGTTTCCATGCCCTCACATTCTCAAGGCACGATACTTTATTTATAGGAACTCTATATAAAACTAGGAAAATTGAATAAAAACAAACAGATATGGTTTGCCTTTTCAGTCATGAGAGATAAAAACTTAACAGTACAACAATGTGCTCATGGGACCTCCTAAAACAACATCAGGGTGGAGCTGGCAAGGATGGGTAGCTAAAGACACCATCAGTTCTGAGCCACAGAATCGTTGCCTGTGACCGGGTATAGTTAGAGCTTCAGGTTCAGTGGAAGTCAGTCCCAGGATGTAGGAAACAAGATTTCTGGCTTCTGGGCCCTGGGTCTACAAACCATAAAACTTGGAACATCCAGAGACTCGAACTATGTGTTGCAAGATAGAAGAGAAGCCGATGGAGGCCTGGCAGGAATCTTTGCCAGTCGGCCTGGCACTCCAAGAGTGCCCCCTTGATCCAGCTGCTCACGATAGCCATGGGGCATAAGGAACAGACTCTAGGCCTTAAGCCAGAGCTGGGAACCAGAGACCAGTTTTCACGTTTATTTTCATGGAGTCTAGTTATTAGTGCAGCCCTGGGAGGTCTGGAGCCCTGCAGACAAGGACAACAGCCGGTCAGCACCTCCCTCGGACGCAGAGTCAGTTCACGCCATTTCCTGTCTTGTGCCAGGAACAAGGGGCCAAGCTGACAGACTCAGGGGACAGGAGCCCCCACGGCCAGCCTGCAAACGCCAGGGAGGAAGAAAGCAAAGCTGCTTCCGCAGGGCGTGCGTCCCTCCAGGCTGAGCTGTCCCCTCACTGCCGCTCCCGGTCTCATCTGCTTGCTGCTCTGAATACCCCACTTGGAACTCTTCCTCCGGCTCTGAGATTTAGGGGGAAATGGTTGATATAATAGACAAATGGGGGCCGTGGGAAATTCAGGGGCTAGACACAAGGACGCTATCCTTCACATGCGTGTTAGTCGCTCAGTCGTGTCCTGCTCTTTGTGACCCTGCGGACTGTGGCCCGCCAGGCCCCTCTGTCCATGAGATTCTCCAGGCAGGAATACTGGGGTGGGCTGCCATTCCCTTCTCCAGGGATCCTTCACGTAAGTCTCCACATAGTTTTGAAATAAACTGGCCCTGCCTTCCCGATCTGAGGTTGCACAGGCAGCCAGACGCCCCGAGCAAAGGACCACCCACAGTGCACGGACTCTGGGTCCGGGCCACAGTCCGCCCCCAGCCCCACCAAAAATTCCACTTACCCCAGTGACTCAAAAACCCTGGTTCAAAAGGAACAGACGGGAAGACTTTCAGGTGTTTCTTAGCTTGTAGGGCTTCTATCCTCAAAGGTTGCTGCTTACAGCCCAGGACAGTTGAGGGACCAGAGCTTGGCAGCTGCTCAAGCAGCGTCTGGCTGCCCTTCACCCCAGACAGCTCAGCGCAGCTCTGGAGCTGAGAGATGCACAGATGAGCCTCTAGAAACTGCTCACGTGTCCTTCCTGTGAACCCCGAGGACAGAATCCGCGGGAGCCCACATGTGAGGCAGCGGGCTGGGCCAGTCAGCAGAGAGCCTGGGAGAGCCCAGCCCAGAGCCAGGGGCGGGGCGGGGGCACAGGGGGACTGCTGGTGGGAGACGGGCGCCCCCACCCTCCGTGCTCGCTGGGGGTAGAGAAGCGTTCTCTCCAGAGAGCCCATCCAGCTGGTGCTTCCGGACTGCGTGGCCTTCCCTGGCTGACGACCCTCAAACGGCTCTAGAGCAGCCCCTCAATCCAGAAACGTGCCCCCACAAGCCACTCCAAACAGTAGCACATTTTCTTTCTCTTTGCTTCAGCTTCGGGGTCCTGGAAATCACACATCAGATCCGAAACTCCTCTCCCCTCAAGGCTGTGTGGGGATCCAGACACGGGGCCCTCGGCAGCCTGCGAGATGGGGTGCACCGCGGCCAAGCCTCCAGTGAACATCTCCCCGCAGGCCCAGGGTCACGGCAAGCCCCCTGGGCTGCCATCCGCCCCCACAGCTACTAGAGCATAAAGCACCACCCCCTCTAGGAGGGGTAGCTTTCATACTGGTCTAATTTCAGGTCCAAAATAGATCAACTTAAATTACTAAAATACAAGTGGTAGTTTAGATGCTGAGTATACCTTAAAATTTCTTTATGACAGTTCTTGGCCTGACTGAAAGGATCATCCTGTGAGTATTGCTGGAAAAGGGGAAAAATCACCACTGTCGTCCTGCGCACATCAGACCTGCATCCACAGGCCAACCTGCGTCCAATGTCCACACGGCAGACCTGTGTCGACACGGCAGACCCTCTCCACACAGCTGACCCCCATCCACATGGCAGACCCCGTCCATACAGCAGAACCCTGTCCACACACTGACCCCCGTCCACACGGCAGACCCCCATCCACACTGCAGACCCCTGTCCACACACTGACCCCTGTCCACACTGCTGACCCCCGTCCACATGAGTGGCGGCCTCCCTGCCTCACAGACAAGGAAGCTGGGGTTCCAGACCCACCGGTGCACACAGCTGACTGCCGCACCTCCTCCTCTGCCCCTGGGGACGGCCCTCTACACCTGGGTACTGGCCCTCCGTGGCCGGCACACCCCTCAGGATGAGTGAGGAGGGACGCGGCATGTCACAGCTGCCCTCTCCCTGGGTGAGGACTGCCTGCACGTGTCCAGCCCGGCGCCTAGAGGACAAGGCCCGCCCGTGGGCTGGTGGCGGCGGGGCTTCCTCCTCTTCTGGTCACCAGCTCAGCAGCGTCAGAGTCTACACCTGCAGGAAGCGCTCTCCCTGGAAAAGCATGAGGACTTGCATGGATTGCTTGAGGGAAACTTTCACAAAACTACTCTTACCTTATTTTTTTAAATATTGTATATAAATATAAGGAAGTGTTCTACCAAAGGTATGCATTCTGCAACTCAGGACACTCCCCACCTGAAGTCACAGTCATCCCCAAGGGGCCCGGGGCTTCGTGCCATGCCCAGGGTTTATCCAGTCCAGAGCTCACCGGGGTGAACCTCCTAGCTGGCAGGTCAGGCCGTGTCCACGGGGGCTCGGAGCTCACATCCGCTTTCCACGTGTTTCTGCTCAGAGTAAAGAAAGCTCCTTTGAAGCATCCACTCTTCACATGCTCCTCTGCCTCTGGCTTTCGTCCCCGCTGACCCTTCTTGGGCGTGTGTGCTGTCTCCTAACTGACCGCTTCGCGGGACACAGTCACTCGAGACAGGGATGATGTCCGCAGTGACTGGCTCTCAACTCAGCCGCTTCCTCCTGCAAGTTTAGCTGTATCCACTGTCGAGTCCTGCCCGAGTCACATGGGAAGGAAGGAGGGAAAGCTGGCAGATTCTGACATTTCAAACACAGCAGTTTACAAACCAGATTTCCTTCTGAGAAAGGTGTGTGCAAAAATAGCCGCGAGTGATCAGCACCCACTAATTGGAGCCTATAAACAGGTAGATGGGATCTGACATCTCCTTGCAGGCAGGGCAGGTAGGCAAGTGGGGGTCCCAAAGCCAAGGAAAACCTGCATGAGCCCTCAGCTCAAAAGGCACCGGGTGAGCAGAAGGGGCTGTCTCACTCAATGAGGTCAGAGGACGCGCTCACCCTGGGAACGAAACTACATGCAAACTCTCTAGGCCACCCAGATAAGCAAATGTGTGCAGAGAATCAGGCCTTAGGAAACATCATCTTCTGCTTTGATTTTGTTTAATTGCAAGTAGGAAAGCAGAAACCCAAGTGTGTGTCTGCGACACCTGCCCCACCGCCAACAGCACCCTGAACTGGACTCCACCTCCCAGAGAGCAAGGCGCTCTGACCTGAGGTGGGGGCTCCTGAAGACGGAGACCACTCCGGCCTTTGATTAGAAGTCAGCCCTGCTGCTGGGCGCCCTTGAAGTACCACCCAAGGCCAGTCTAAAGCCAAACCCCAGATTTAATCACCCTTTCCTAATTAGCATGTGCTGTATTGATTGCATGTGTCCAAAAGCAGAGGGAGTTTGAAGAGCCTGAATTACGAGAGGTCAAGTCCAGCGATGCTGGGTCAGGGTGGGGGCGGGCTGGCCCCTCTCAGCCTCCTTGCAAGCACAGTGCAGGCTGTTTATATCCCGTGCTTTTTCTGTCTCTCGCTAAGCCACCATGGGGGAAATGAAAAATCTGAGTGCCGGTGGTGCATAAGTAATTTGGCCAGATGCCAAGAGTGGCCAGTGGCCTGCCACACAAAGCTGCTGGTGGAATTTTGCCTTTATTTGGTACCAAAGGGAGAAAGGAAATGAGCAAGTGAGCTGAATAGAAGCTAAGAATATCTTCTTGATGAAAAACTCAACTTTCTTTTTGAATTTTGATTTTGGGTGGCTAAGGGTTTGTCCTTACATTCTGGTGCCAATGAAAGACCCTCTCATAGCCCTCAGCGCCCCGCTCCGCGTGCCTGATACGTCCAACAGATGTCTCGTATCAGGAACAGAATGCTTGCCTGGCATTAAACAAGGACATATAAGGTGCCAGACACACAGCCCCTCCTTCCCGCCAGGCCACGTGTGCTCAGGATGGTTTACACTTGGGCATGTGAAGCGGTTTAGCCTGTCCTGGTCTTAGACTGTAAGGGGTTAGCTTTTAGAAGGTGGGTGGGGTGGGGGTCAGTATCTTATTGCTTCTGCTCCTTGAAACGGGCCCATTTTTTGGACGACACCATATTCTATGGGTATCTGGTTCTTGTTCTATTGTGAAAACAATTTAAAAATTAGATTTCTTGATCTACTTTTTTTCATATTATCACTAGTACAACCACTACTTTCAAATTTACACATTGCTAAACGCGAAGGTTTGTCTCTCATAAAACAAAGCTGACATGTTGAAAGGCAATAGGAACTCTGAATTTTAGAGGAAAAGAAGCCCCCCAAAATTTTTGTTTGCAAAGATAGGGTTAACTTTTAACCAAAATGACAGAGACCAGTTCTCCTGAAGCCAGCATGGGCTTAGGTGCCAGTCTGGGGCAATTTGCCATCAGGTCTGTCTCACTAAGCGACCGCGCCCCATGGGGACTCACAGAGGAGGTGCTGAGGTGCTGGGCCTTGGGACCCTGACGGGGGCGCTCTGGAGTCAAAGAAGTCGCGCAGCGCTGGAGACTCCGGAAGCCCAGGGCCTCCACAGCTGCCACCTGCCCGACCGCAGCCCTGTCCATCCCCACAGCCTCAGGCCCTGACCAGCAGGACAGAGACTCGAGGGCCACCCAGCGGACCCTGTGGCCCCACTGATCACAGATCACGCTAACGATCCCTGCCACTCACAGGCTAGTAGTGACAGGCTCAGATTTTTATTCCATCACAGCAAATGTGTTAATCACACTAGAGCCTCCACCTCAACTCTTGTGTGGGTTGACAGCTCTGCCTATACAACAGAAGGTAATTTAGTTGAAAAGTGAAAAAAGCCATTTACTTGGATGAATGGTGAGTCACGAAACTAGAACCACTTACTTTGCACAGACTGTGAATGGTCCTAGGAAATCCTCTAACTTCATCTTCTTTTTTCTCATTGAAGGGCACAGAGGCTGAAGTTCAGGGTCATAAGCTACTTAGTTGCAGCTGGTCCCAGAGCCCTGCCCCGAGCCAGGACCCGGCAGCGCCTGAGACTCTCTCTCAGCGGAGCTCCGCCCCCACAAGATGCCTACCAGACTCTCTCGGGAGAACACACGTAGTGCTCACTATTCAGAGACTGAAAGGCATTTTCTTAATTCTTTCAGCTAGGGTGACGGTGATGGGTGGTTTGGGAACACCCGGACCCCCTCAGCCAATGTCCAAAGCCAGGGTGGACAGTGGAAGGAGCCACCCCAGAACACCTGCCCTTCCCACTGGTAAACACTTGTTTAGCAGTGAGTCAAAAATCCATGTGAGCTCCATGCATGACCCTCCAGCATGCGCCATGACTTAGATGCTGGGCATTGATTTACTATTGATGCAGGAAACATTGGGTTGTATGTGTAATATATGTATCAGTTCAGTTCAGTTCACTCACTCAGTCGTGTCCGACTCTGTGACCCCATGAACAGCAGCGCGCCAGGCCTCCCTGTCCATCACCAACTCCTGGAGTCCACCCAAACCCATGTCCATTGAGTCGGTGATGCCATCCAACTATCTCATCCTCTGCTGTCCCCTTCTCCTCCTGCCCTCAATCCTTCCCAGCATCAGGATCTTTTCAAATGAGTCAGCTCTTCCTATCAGGTGGCCAAAGTATTGGAGCTTCAGCTTCAACATCAGTCCTTCCAGTGAACACCCAGGACTAATCTACCTTAGAAACATATAAAAACTTGGGAGGATAGTACCTTTTGGGGCCTACGTTGCTGGTAGGTCCAATCAAAGAGACATTTCCTCTTTGAATATTAATTTCTATTTTGATTAATCTGGACTTTGTGAGCATTTTTTCTGTGATTGTCATTATAACCCTATTTAAATATTAATAGCTATTTATTTTAGTAGAGTGTTTTCAATATCATCTACACAAGTGGTTTTGATTTGGAAAGAATTGAAAGCCTAAAATTTCCATTCTTGGTCATTAAATGGAGTAAAGGCATCAATTCTATCATTCAGAAACTTTCACGGAGTTTCTACTCAGCTCAGTGTTGTGCGGTCTGCAGGAGACAGAACAGGTCCATTCTTGCCCTTCACTTGCTGATGCTCCAGGAGCGCTGGAGGCTCTAGGATCATACACTTTCACCAGGAGGCCCAGCCTGTGGGCACCAGGGCCGGCATCCTTGTGCACTGTGGGACTACAGGATGCCGGACAGCAGATGCCCTGAGGGTTCTGACCCGCATCCACACCCCAGAGGGAGGGCACTGACTTACAGAAGCCACGTGTTTACCTCCTCAGGAAGCGGAACCACAGCTGCCCTGGCCACGGCCTGCTGCCACATATGGACCACAAGTTACAAGTCTCGGTGCAGAGACTTGTAAGGCTCACTTTTGAAGGCATTGCGTGACCTCAGTTTACTATGCAAAAAGTAATCATTTTCCTTCTTTCTCCTGTTTTCATTTCAAAGACATTCTTTCCATTAAGCCCAAGGGGAAAGATCCAGTAAATGTTAAACAAATGCACTTAGGAATAAAAGCTGAAACCCAAAGCCAAAGCGGCATCTCAGGCAGCCTCAGGTAAGCCATCCTGGCAGGAAGCAGCTAAGGTGTGCGGGTCTGGGAGAGGCAGCCAGGCCCACGGAGACACAGGGCAGTCCAGGGCCAGGTGGGCTGCAACGGAGGCCCCCGTGTGTTTCCAATTTGCGGAACAGAAACACACCCCAAAGGCCATAAATCTATACAGCTCGCCCTCCCCATCTAGTGACCACATCTCTGGAAACACTTCCTGGTAGACGGCAGTTATTTCAAGAGATTCCCAGGGAGAAACAGGTTTGACCCCGGCTGCAGACCCCTGAGACAGCAGGCAGAAGGCTTGGCCACTGAGCCTGGTGACGGAGGAAGTGAGAGGCGGGAGATAGAAGCACGTCTATCCTCCTCCTCGTCCTGCCTCCAGCACTGCTCTGTAAACTTTGCTTTCTCTGGACTCACTTAAGTGGAGGCTTGTTCCGACTTTTTGAGCTGCACTAAATGCTACTTTCGGACTCTCTCAGTGAGCAAATGCTGAACGGCCAACTGGGCCCAGCGCTTGGACCGAGCGCAGCCTGAACGCTCGCTGCCTGTCGCCAGAGCCTTTTCTCGCTCTGAGCTGAACACCAGATGTTTGACAAGCACAGAGGGCCTGTGTGGCCCTTTGGTCAGAGAAGTGATTCAGGCCCTCCTGCGAGCCCAGATAACACCTACAGAGCTTCCACACCCGACAGCGACACGGGGGCTCCCAGGGAGCTGAAGGAAAAACCTGGGCTCATTTAAGATGCAGTTGTGAGTATAAGCAGTAACATTTGTTGTGTCTCCTCCATTCCCCTCCGTAACAAATTCATCTTGTATCTCTTTCATTCCATATTTTTAAATGCTCAATTTCTTGTTAGATTCACAAGATTAAATTCTGATTCTGCTACTTGACTGCCTTGAGGCACAGGGAGGGGGCCATCGTTAAGGCCCTAGAACTGGGTTTCTGTGTCTGTAAGTGGGGATGTGTGACATTGACCTCGTGAAGCGAGAAGGGGGCCTCTGACCCTGCTTCGAATTGCAGACCCCCGCACACCCGGTTCTTCTCTGTTGGCTGCATTTCTCTCCATACTGTTTCATCATCTGACACACATGTGCTTTATTCTGTTTGCTAATCATCGTGCCCTTCCCATTCGAATTAAATGCCATGAGAACAGTGTTTCTCTTTACTCACTGCTGCATTTCCAGCACACACAACAGTGGTTGACACATTAAGGGCACAGACGTTTGTTGAAAGAATGAATGTGTGTTTCCAGCTCACGTAGCTCACGGCACATGGGACACACCCCCTGAGTTATCAGCAGCCACAGTGCTGGCCCCGGAAGGTCACCTGTAGAGGGTCTGCTCTCTTGTTTACAACCCACAACAAAGAACAGTACTTTTTATTCATGAAACAGCATGTATTTATAGAGTAGCTTCTACATGGAACGTTAGAGTGTATTTGGAATATGTGCTCTGTAAACCACAAGCATCAGATGAACTAGGGGAGCTTTCGAACAAATATACTATGTCTACATGAATATATATATGTATAGAGAGACATAGCTAGATGGACAGACAGACAGAGATGTGATGTGCATGTCGCGTGGAGATGGTTGGAGTCCTCCTTACTGAGCCTGAATTCACCGTTGATGGGAACAAGATCTTACTCTCTTTCATGGCGTTCTTAGTCTCATAGGAATCACCAAATCTTTGTTCCTATTTACAAAGAAGAGAGCTGAATACAGATGGTTTAAGCAGCAAAGTAACTCTTCTAAAGGTGTAAGATGGTGAAAATATCTCCAAGAGCCAGAGCCAGGCCCCAAGCTTCACATGGCGCCATTGCAGGGCCTCCACGGTTAGGTGCTCCTGCACCAGCCACGTGGCATCTGGGGGGCTGGCCAAGTGCGGGGGCATCCCCCTGCCCCTCCCCGGCGGGCCACCAGGTCTGACTGAGAGCTGAGGTCACACACCTGCAGGCTGCACCTGGGGCGCCTAAGACAGGAGGATGTTCAAGTCGCTTCACAACGACAGGTGGCAAAGGTCCGCACGCAGGAGCTGAAGCACCGAGTGAAGTTCTCCTCGTTTCTCAGAGGCCACGAAGCACTGCATGCAGCTGAAATGCATTCAGAGTGCATTCACTGCTTTCCTAAAATGGAGCTACTCATCCACATCGATGGTCAGACATGTATCAGCCACTGGCTATAATGTACATTGAGCCAATCTGAGAAAACAAGCAGCCCAATAAATCAGAGTAACTAACTACTCATTGCTAAATTATGGCAAATTTGTCTGTTTACCGACATCATCGATTATCTTCTTTATAGGAGTAAAGAAAACAGAGCTGAACATTTTGGACTGGTTAGAACTTTGCTAAAAATGCAAAGAAATTTTAAAAATATATTTCAGTAGGCATATTTTCTTTCATGGTATTAAAATATGCAAAGCTGCAAAGCACAAAGAATAAACAAAGTGCTTTGAATCCAAGAAGGCAAGTCACTTCAGAATATGAGCATCATCATTTAAAATGTGTAGACTTTATGCAGTCATTCAATTCATTGTTTAGGTTGAGATTTTAAACTACAGGCTCAAGATTTCCATGTTTGAATGATATTGATACTGCTGATGCATACTTAGCAGACCAATTCTTCAGACTAACCTGGGCTACCTCTGGTCCACCTTAAGGAAATCTTTCCATTCTCTCATTATTTGGGGGAGGAGGGTAACATTTCTACTAAGAATGTTAACATTTCTGCTAAGAACAAAATGCTTTCTGTAGTAATTGGCTGAGAAAGGAGGAGAAGCAAAAGGCAAGGGAGAAAAGGAAAGATACACACATGTGAATGCAGAGTTCCAAAGAACAGCAAGGAAAGATAAGTAAGCCTTCCTCAGTGATCAGTGCAAAGAAATAGAGAAAACAATAAAATGGGAAAGACTAGATATCTCTTCAAGAAAGTTAGAGATACCGAGGGAACATTTCATGCAAAGATGGGCACAATAAAGGACAGAAATGGTATGGACCTAACAGAAGCAGAAGATATTAAGAAGAGGTGGCAAGGACAAACAGAAGAACTGTACAGAAAAGATCTTCATGACCCAGATAACCACTATGGTGTGATCACTCACCTAGAGCCAGACATCCTGGAATGTAAAGTCAAGTGGGCCTTAGGAAGCATCACTGCCAACAAAGCTGGTGGAGGTGATGGAATTCCAGCTGAGTTATTTCAGATCCTAAAAGATGATGCTGTGAAAGTGCTCCACTCAATATGCCAGCAAATTTGGAAAACTCATACATGGCCACAGTACTGGGAAGGGTCAGCTTTCATTCCAATCCCAAAGAAAGGCAATGCCAAAGAATGTTTAAACTACCACACAGTTGCACTCATCTCACATGCTAGCAAAGTAATGCTCAAAATTCTCCACATCAGGCTTCAGCAGTACATGAACTGTGAATTTCCAGATGTCCAAGCTAGATTTAGAAAAGGCAGAGGAACCAGAGATCCAATTGCCAACATCCATTGGATCACAGAAAAATCAATTCCACAAAAATATCTACTTCTGCTTTATTGATTACACCAAAACCTTTGACTGCGCGGATCACAACCAACTGTGGGAAATTCTTCAAGAGATGGGAATACCAGACCACATTGCCTGCCTCCTGAGAAATCTGTATGCACATCAGGAAGCAACAGTTAGAACTGGACATGGAACAAAAAACTGGTTCCAAATTGGGAAAGGAGTACGGCAAGGCTGTATATTGTCTCCCTGCTTATTTAACTTATATGCAGAGTATATCATGCAAAATGCTGGGCTGGATGAAGCATAAGTTGGATTCAAGATTGCTGGGAGAAACATCAAGAACCTCAGATACACAGATGACACCACCCTTATGGCAGAAAGTGAAGAAGAACTGAATAGCCTCTTGATGAAAGTGAAAGAGTAGAGTGAAAAACCTGACTTAAAATTCAACATTCAAAAACCTAAGATCGTGGCATCTGGTCCCATCACTTCATGGCAAATAGATGGGAAACTGGAAACAGTGACAGACTTTATTTTTCTGGGCTCCAAAATCACTGCAGATGGTGACTGCAGCCATTAAATTAAAAGACACTTGCTCCTTGGAAGAAAAGCGATGACCAACTTAAACAGCATATTAAAAAGCAGAGACATTACTTTGCCAACAAAGTTCTGTCTACTCAACGGTATGGTTCCTCCAGTAGTCATGCATGGATGTGAGAGTTGGACTATAAAGAAAGCTGAGTGCCGAAGAATTGAAGCTTTTGAACTGTGGTGTTGCAGAAGACTCTTGAGAGTCCCTTAGACTGCAAGGAGATCCAACCAGTCCATCTTAAAGGAAATCAGCCCTGAATATTCACTGAGAGGACTGATGTTGAAGTTAAAACTCCAATACTTTGGCCACCTGATGGGAAGAGCTGACTCATTTGAAAAGACCCTGATGCTGGGAAGGGTTGAAGGTGGGAGGAGAAGGGGACGACAGAGGATGAGATGGTTGGATGGCATCACCAACTCGATGGATATGAGTTTGTGCAAGTTTCAAGAGTTGGTGATGGACAGGGAGGCCTGGCGTGCTGCAGTCCATGGGGTTGCAATGAGTCAGACAAGACCAAGTGACTGAACTGAACTGATTCCTGGATCACTGAACATTGTCATGTTTCAATGCAACATTGATTCCAAGGCAATCAATTCACTGTGTCAAACCCACAGAATTATGTCATCAATTATTAGTGAAAGCAATTGATGTGTTTCCATTTTATTATGTTGAAATTTTTATGGAATGATCTAAGGAGATGTTTTAGCACTTCCCTGGTGACTCAGTGGTAAAGAATCCACCTGCCAATACAGGAGACATGGGTTCAATCCCTGGGTCCAGAAGATTCCCTGGAGGAGAGAATGGTAACCCACTCCAGTATGCTTGCCTGGGAAATCCCATGGACAGAGGAGCCTGGTGGGCTACTGTCCATGGGATTGCAAAAGAGTTGGACATGACTTAATGACTAAACAATAACAAAGGAGATGTTTTAGCCTCTAGTAGAGGAAATCTTGTACATTGAAGATAAGTCCTTCAATCAAATGGTCAATGTCATTCAATATGGATTTCCAATCAGATGCTGAGTCACCACCTGCCAAGGAAAAATACTGATGTCTGGATAAGCAAGAAGTGTTCAGGAGAAACCCTTGGACAAAATAAGATTCATGTTTTCTTTTTTGTTGTTGATTTTAGTTCTAGAAGCTCTTATAAGTCTTCATAGAACCATTCAACTTCAGCTTCTTTGGCATTAGTGATCAGGGCATAGACTTGGATTACCATGATATTGAATGATTTGCCTTGGAAAGGAACAGAGATCATTCTGTCGTTTTTGAGATTTCACCGAAGTACTGCATTTCAGACTCTTTTGTTGACTATGATGGCTACTCCATTTCTTCTAAGGCATTCTTGCCCACAATAGTAGATATATTGGTCATCTGAATTAAATTAGCCCTTTCCAGTTCATTTTAGTTTCTGATTCCTAAAATGTCAATGTTCATTCTTGCCATCCTGTTTGACCACTTCCAATTTACCTTGACTCATGGGCCTAACATTCCAGGTTTCTATGCAATGTTGTTCTTTACAGCATCAGACTTTACTTTCATCACCAGTCACATCCACAACTGGGCACTGTTTTTGCTTTGACTCAGCCTCTTCATTTTTCTGGAGCTATTTGGTGATGGAATTCTAGCTGAGCTATTTCAAATCCTAAAAGATGATGCTGGTAAAGTGCTTCACTCAAAATGCCAGCAAATTTGGAAAACTCAGCAGTAGCCACAGGTCTGGAAAAGGTCAGTTTTTATTTCAATTCCAAAGAAAGGCAATGCCAAAGAGTGTTCAAACTGCTGTATAGTTGTATTCATCTCACATGCTAACAAAGTAATGCTCAAAATTCTCCAAGCCAGGCTTCAATAGTATGTGAACTGTGAACTTCCAGATGTTCAAGCTGGATTTAGAAAAGGCAGAGGAACCAGAGATCAAATTGCCAACATCCATTGACTCATAGAAAAAGCAAGAGAGTTCCAGAAAAACACCCATTTCTGCTTTATTGACTGCACCAAAGCTTTTGATTCTATGGATCACAACAAACTGGAAAATTCTCCAAGAGATGGGAATACCAAACCCCCTTACCTGCCTCCTGAGATGTCTGTATGAGGTCAAGAAGCAACAGTTAGAACTGGACAAGGAACAACAGGCTGGTTCCAGATTGGGAAAGAGTACGTCAAGGCTGTATATTGTCACCCTGCTTATTTAACTTACATGCAGAATGCATCATGTGAAATCATCATCAGGCTGGATGAAGCACAAGCTGGAATCAAGATTTCCATGAAAAATATCAGTATCAACCTCAGATATGCAGATAACACCACACTTATGGCAGAAAGCAAAGAGGAACTGAAGAGCCTCTTGATGAAAGTGAAAGAGGGGAGTCAAAGGATGGCTTAAAACTCAACATTCAAAAATCTAAGATCATGGCATCTAGTCCCATCACTTCATGGCAAATAGATGACAAAACAATGGAAATCATGACAGACTATTTTCTTGGGCTCCAAAATCACTGCAGACAGTGACTGCAGCCATTAAATTAAAAGAAGTTTATTTCTTGAAAGAAAAGCTTTGACCAACCTAGACAGCATATTAAAAAGCAGAGACATTACTTTGCCAACAAAGTTCTGTCTACTCAACGGTATGGTTCCTCCAGTAGTCATGTATAGATGTGAGGTTTGGAATATAAAGAAAGCTGAGTGTCAGAAAATTGAAGCTTTTGAACTGTGGTGTTGGAGAGAAGACTCTTGAGAGTCCCTTGGACAGTAGGGAGATCCAACCAGTCCATCCTAAAGAAAATCAGGCCTGAATAATCATTGGAAGGACTGATGCTGAAGCTGAAGTTCCAATACTCTGGCCACCTGATGGGAAGAGCTGACTCATTTGAAAAGACCCTGATGCTGAGAAAGATTGAAGGCGGGAGGAAAAGGGGACGACAGAGGATGAGATGGTTGGATGGTATCACCGACTCGATGGACAGGAGTTTGAGCAAACTCTGGGAGTTGGTGATGGACAGGGAGGCCTGGTGTGCTGCAGTCCATGGGGTCACAACGAGTCAGACATGAGTGAGTGACTGAACTGAACTGTTTTATTTTCAAGTGTATAAAAGATTCAGAGACAGAGAGAAAGCAGACAAGAGAGAGAAAGAGAGGGGGTGCTGTGTTTGTCTCTCTGTTTACATGAAATGTGTACAAACAGACCCCTGGAGAGTCTCCAAACACTTAGGAGGCATGTGGGGTGCGAGGACTGTCCTGATTTACTCCCTTACATCAAAATAAACTATTTCACAGTGAAACACAGTGAAAAGGTGTTTTCAGGTCACTGGTGTTGTTCAGCGAAATTGTTTTAAATATACTGTATCGCACTGTACTTTCAGATATGTATTAGTGAAGATTAGCCATTGATGCAGCACAGTAAGTAACTGTTTATACTGTTTACAAAAAAGATTCAGGGGAGAAAAATGCTTGCAAGCAAAGGAATAACTGGCTATAAAATCCCTAGATTGAAGTCCTTCAGTCAGCAGAAAGACTGAAACTGAATGCTAACTAAAGCTCCATTTGGCAGAAAGGATAAATTAAGAGAGTGGTTACCATAGCAACAAAGGGAGGCTAAGGGTATTGGGGCACCCGCATTAAAACAGGTAACATTGTAGTTGATCATTCCCACACTGACCCTCACCTGATGCCCATCACCCTGTCTCAGAAAAACGGCCATAAGAGGACCAATGTGTTTACATAAATTATTGAATACACTAAGAAATAAACTAACAGAAAATACTAAATACATGCAAGACAGATGAATTTTGTTGACCATCAGTCACCATTGAGATTTCCCAGATATCCTCAGCTAACTCACTTCACCTAATGTCAGTGTCCAGGGGTCCTAGCAAGTCTGGAGACCATGGGGACTTGCTTCCCCACCAGCCTCCTAACGTCTGAGATGCTCAGACCCCGAAGCTCCGGCTCATGGATGGCAAAGTCTTCACCTCCTCCTCCTGCTGCTCTGTGAGAGGCATGGCCCAGCTCCCTGCCCATCATTTGCCCAGTTGGTCCCCATGAACACTGACATCCACTCAGATATTCGACCCTTGTTTTTATAAAATAAGCTTGCATGTTCATCTTGTTTACATAGTTATATTTAAAAGGTCACCATAAGAAATTAGGTGTCTAGTGGGAACACCAAAGCCTTGATTCAGGCCTCAAATCTACCATTTAACAAGCTGTGAGATCTTAAGAAAAATGGATTTCCAGTAACTTTTTTGAATACATTCCTACAAAGGTGAGAGCATGACCATAGATCAGTAATTTTCAATCTTTATTAAGCAGTGAAATTCTTTAATTTTTTCCAAAGTATAATGTCAAGCAGAAGCTCAGTGTGAAAATGAAGGAGCTGTCCTAGATTAAGGGCCCTGCTCTCAGAGCCCAGATGTCCACTGTGGGGCTCCTGGAAGCTCTTGAAATACTGGTACTAGTTCACATGCAATTTGACATGATTGTATCAAGTAACTCAACAATAAGAAAAACATATGGGGTTTTCAACACAAAGACACAGTAAGACAGAAATGGTGCTGTCTCTAAAATGAAGATGTCTCAGTTCTTAATGAAGGAAGATACAAGGAAGTTGTAATTTATGAAGAGAATCACCCAGGTTAACAACAATAGCAGCCTCAAGTCGCAGCAGTTGATTGTGTGGTAGGTTATTTCACTGATAAAGTAACATATATTAAGGTTGAGTTTGGTTATATGGGGACTTCCCTGGTAGCTCAGCTGGTAAAGAATCTGCCTGCAATACAGGATACCCCGATTTGATTCCTGAGTTGGCAAGATCCCCTGGAGAAGGGATAGGCTACCCACTCCAGTATTCTTGGATTTTCCTGGTGGCTCAGCTGGTAAAGAATCTTCCGGCAATGCAGGAGACCTGGGTTCAATCTCTGGGTTGGGAAGATCCCCCTTACCCACTCCAGTATTCTGACCTAGAGAATTCCATGGACTGTATAGAACACAGGATCACAAAGAGTCAGATATAACTGAGTGACTTTCACTTTCTTTCTTTCACCTTTGGCCACATGGATCAGGACACCCAACTTGCAATCACTTGACCACATAGAAAATTATATTTTGCATAAAATAAGCAGGTGCCATTAGGCAACCTAGCAGATAAACAGCAAACCCACAATATCACCAGGCTCCCACCGGCCTTCTGATTCACATACCCTAGACTTAGCGAGGTTCTTTCAGCCAGCAGGAAGCCCAACATGCGTATGCTCTGGTGCAGCAGAAACAGGAACAGAACTAAATCACACAGTAAACCCTTATCAACATCTTCAGTCACTAACTTGGGAAGACTCTCCACTGCGGACTGGGGAAAAAACCCTGAGCGTGAGATCAGGACAAAGCATCCAGACAAACGATGGAGGTGTCGGACTGACGTCCTAGAGCCACTGACCAACCCCCAAAACTTCTGCCCTGACTCTGTGTATGTGTGTGGTATACACACACACACATGTGTGTTTTTAGCCCCCTTTGAGTTTCCTCCCATTATTAAAAAACCATCACTAAATCCATCATTCTCAACTCTTAGGTCAGCTGTAGCCAAGCATGACAGTCTTGATGGTGGTCTGAACAGAACGTGTGACTGATCAGCCTTGAAGGTAAAATGCAGAGGCCTAGGTGCTGGGGTCGGGAAGGGGCAGAGGAAAAGAAATTAAGTGCTTGTAGAGCAGAAGGGCAGGTAGATTACCTACAGTAAGAGAGTAAATTGTGTGCATTTCCAGTGGAACCAGTGGAAAAGCGAAAGGCAGAGAAATGATTCCATTTGTCTTATGGGAGGAAAGAGCTAAGAGCATGCAGACCACATCCAGACATCACAGGGCAAGTTTAAATCATCTAATGAGTTTGCTGCTGCTGCTGCTAAGTCACATCAGTCGTGTCCAACTCTGTGCGACCCCATGGACGGCCACCTACCAGGCTCCCGTCCCTGGGATTCTCCAGGCAAGAATACTGGAGTGGGTTGCCATTTCCTTCTCCATGCATGAAAGTGAAACGTGAAAGTGAAAGTGAAGTCGTATCCGACTCTTCGTGACCCCATGGACTGTAGCCTACCAGGTTCCTCTGTCCATGGGATTTCCCAGGCAAGAGTACTGGAGTGGGTGGCCATTGCCTTCTCTGGGCTAATGAGTTTAGCATAATGTAAATGACTGCTTCTAACCTTTAAAGCGTGCGGAATCACTGGGTCTTACTGAAATGTAGACGCAGATTCTTGGTGAAGGGTGTGGAGATGGTTATGCCAAGGGGATGCCATGCTGGCCAGTGACCCAAGGTACCACCTGCACCTGGGGTCCAGCGCCAGCCTAAGAAACGGCTTCAGGAACCATCTCCTTGGAGAGGAGACGACTCAGGGCCTCACCCTGAGGGTGGTTTTTTTCTGTTTGAGGCTTGTTTACTTTATCTGACTCTTATAAGTCAACATTTTTGGAAAGGACAGTGTATATATAGAAAATGTGGCATAATGAGCAAGTGGTCTCTCCTTGACCTTTGAAGATTTTCCAGCAAGTGATGATGAATGATGATGAGGAGGAGGATAATAAGACTGACAACAGTAAAGATGAATCCTTCCTGAATAAGAAAATGGGCTGCATTGCACTTCTATGGACTCTTTCAAAGCCCCAAATTCAAGTTAAGCCAAGTCTGCTTGGAGGCAATGAGACTTAGAAATGCAGAATTCCACAGTGGCAAACATGAAGCTTTTGTATTTCTGCAGATACCACCGTGTTCTTACATAGCTTATTATAATTTAAATACGAGGATTAAAATAACTATTGTAAAAATGTAAGGAAATAATCAAAAGAATCCTAAGGCATCCAAGATTGTTTTAAAAATCTATTTCTACTTAGTGAAATAAATTTAAATTTGCAAAAATAATGAATATCAATTTTCCTCATTTTAAAAAGTATATATTTCTTTAAAAATAAATAAACCAGATTCTTTAAATAACAAACACCCTTAGTATGTTTAGGATTCAACTCAATTTAAATTTCACCCACGTTCTCAGGAATACACATAAGTAATTACAAGCATATTCTCAGGGTCAGCTCTACCAAAATACTTTCTAAAAAATGAGCTAGTTATTTAGATGGAATTTCTACAGATGCCAAACATTTGAAAGCATAGAAATGATTGATACCATTACTCATTTTTCATCTGAATGCTCTTGCCTTTTGTAGAGTGAATATTGTCATACTATATATCAGTTTCTCAAAACTGAGTGCATTTTAAAGGATGGAGGAAATTATAATCACTAAACCCCTACATATGGGACTATTCTTTCACAAACCTGCTAATCACAAGGGTTCAAATAGAAGTCAAAAGTGTAAAGAGCTGTTTTGCTTTCTGTACATACAAATTATATTAGGAAGAAGCTGGACCCAGTGAAAGCTGCGACTTTGGAATTTATATAAATTTGTTTCCACCATTTTCTGTCGCTCTAATTTCAATACGCTGACAACGAAAATGGAATTTCTTCATACTGTGGTATGCACATGGAATTTGTCAGTAGAAATATTCATCAGGATCTGAGTAGGAGCACAATTAGGAAGTAAGAAACTCTGTCAACCACTGTAAATAGGACATCAATTAATTTTTATAAAAAATGTCCCTTGCAAACTGCTTATTGCTATCACTTGAACTAAGAACGCTTTTAAAATTACATCAGTCAATTCTAGGTTGTTCCAACACAGATCTCCGTTAGACTGGTTACATCCTCATCAAAGCTATGGTATTGATAACATTTAGTCAGGGACTGCCTGAAGGAAGTCTGATAACCAAGATTCTGAACAATGCAAACTGGATTTACTTTTTGCTATTTATATCCAGTTACTATTTTGTAAAATAAATGCAATACAATGCTAAACACAGCGCCCCTTTTAAGGTGCTGTCTCCTCTCAAAGTCACACGCCCCCACTCTGGGGGGAAACCCGCTGCCACTGGCTCAAGCTCTGTTCTAGCGGACACTGTTCACATTTCTGCAGCAGTGGCGAGGAGCAGCCAGGGCTGTGACCGTGTCCCCTGCCACAGAGCAGCCTCTGGCCTTTGTTTAAACTTCGGTTTCTGTTGCCTATTTTTCCTAAGTGGCTAACATTACCTCTTAAGCCAAGTAGTGAGAACTCAGACTTTGCACACTGCAGTGTTCCTAAATCTGCTAGGACTGTTGACACACAGTGGGCACAAGACCAGTATTTGCTGAATGGACAGATGAATAAGCTAATGAAGGTCCAAGTCTGCATTTGCTCTTTTCACTGTATTTTTAATACACTTGGGGAAACTTGTCTCACTGGGCATGTTGACCTCATGATGAAACAAGAAAGCAAACGAGGTAGTTCTCTCAGGCAGCCAAGACTTTCTTTCCTCTCCAGCCTCGTCTCCACGCCCTCATTCCTGGGCTTTCTCCTTTTTTCACTTCTACTGCTGTTTCCATTTTTCAGATTTCTGTTCAAACGACACTTCTTCGGAGACGCATTTCTCCTGCTCCCTTGTGAAACACAGGTTCCTCTCCACGTCTTGTGACCCCATCTTTCTCAGCATTTCTTTCTTTCCTTCCTCTGAGTCTTTTGTAATTTATGTTTTTTACTCAGTCATCTGTTATCTGGCATGAGAGCAGCACTGGGCATGGACCTGATGTAGCACTGAACAACCAGTGAGGTCCATGGTGAGGTCCACGCTGTGAGGTCCACGGTGTGAGGGCCAGGGTGTGAGGTCCATGGTGTGAGGTCCACAGTGTGAGGTCCACGGTGTGAGGGCCGGGGTGAGGTCCATGGTGAGGTCCACGGTGTGAGGGCCGGGGTGAGGTCCACGGTGTGAGGGCCGGGGTGAGGTCCATGGTGAGGTCCACAGTGTGAGGGCCGGGGTGAGGTCCATGGTGAGGTCCATGGTGTGAGGGCCGGGGTGAGGTCCACGGTGTGAGGGCCGGGGTGAGGTCCACGGTGTGAGGTCCACGGTGTGAGGTCCACGGTGTGAGGGCCGGGGTGAGGTCCATGGTGAGGTCCATGGTGTGAGGGCCGGGGTGAGGTCCACGGTGTGAGGGCCGGGGTGAGGTCCGTTGTGAGTCCATCAGGTTGTTAGTCCGGTGTGAGGCCGGGTGAGCTCCATGGTGTGAGGGCCGGGGTGAGGTCCACGGTGTGAGGTCATGGTGAGGTCCATGGTGTGAGGTCCACGGTGTGAGGTCCACGGTGTGAGGTCCATGGTGAGGTCCATGGTGTGAGGGCCGGGGTGAGGTCCATGGTGAGGTCCACGGTGTGAGGGCCGGGGTGAGGTCCATGGTGAGGTCCATGATGAGGTCCATGGTGTGAGGGCCAGGGTGAGGTCCATGGTGAGGTCCCATGGTGTGAGGGCCGGGGTGAGGTCCGTGAGGTCCATGATGAGGTCCATGGTGTGAGGGCCAGGGTGAGGTCCATGGTGAGGTCCACGGTGTGAGGTCCACGGTGTGAGGTCCATGGTGAGGTCCATGATGAGGTCCACGGTGTGAGGGCCGGGGTGAGGTCCATGGTGAGGTCCACGGTGTGAGGTCCACGGTGTGAGGTCCATGGTGAGGTCCATGATGAGGTCCATGGTGTGAGGGCCAGGGTGAGGTCCATGGTGAGGTCCACGGTGTGAGGGCCGGGGTGAGGTCCATGGTGAGGTCCATGGTGCGAGGTCCACGGTGTGAGGGCCAGGGTGAGGTCCATGGTGAGGTCCACGGTGTGAGGTCCACGGTGTGAGGTCCATGGTGTGAAGTCCATGGTGTGAGGTCCACGGTGTGAGGGCCAGGGTGAGGTCCACGGTGTGAGGGCCGGGGTGAGGTCCATGGTGAGGTCCATGGTGTGAGGTCCACGGTGTGAGGGCCGGGGTGAGGTCCATGGTGAGGTCCACGGTGTGAGGTCCATGGTGAGGTCCACGATGTGAGGTCTGGGGTGAGGTCCACGGTGTGAGGTCCACGGTGTGAGGTCCATGGTGTAAGGTCCATGGTGAGGTCCATGGTGAGGTCCACGGTGTGAGGTCCATGGTGAGGTCCACGGTGTGAGGTCCATGGTGAGGCCATGGTGTGAGGTCCATGGTGACATCCACGGTGTGAGGTCCACAGTGAGGTCCACGGTGATGTCCACAGTGTGAGGTCCAAGGTGTGAGGTCCATGGTGAGGTCCACGGGGTGAGGTCCACAGTGTGAGGCCCATGGTGAGGTCCATGGTGAGGTCCATGGTAAGGTCCATGGTGTGAAGTCCACGGTGTGAGGTCCGCGGTGTTAGGGCCAGGGTGAGGTCCATGGTGTGAGGTCTGGGGTGAGGTCCACGGTGTGAGGTCCACGGTGTGAGGTCCACAGTGTGAGGTCCATGGTGAGGTCCACGGTGTGAGGTCCATGGTGAGGTCCATGGTGTGAGGTCCATGGTGACATCCACGGTGTGAGGTCCACAGTGAGGTCCACAGTGACGTCCACAGTGTGAGGTCCAAGGTGTGAGGTCCATGGTGAGGTCCACGGTGTGACGTCCACAGTGTGAGGTCCAAGGTGTGAGGTCCATGGTGAGGTCCATGGTGTGAAGTCCATGGTGTGAGGGCCGGGGTGAGGTCCATGGTGTGAGGGCCGGGGTGAGGTCCATGGTGTGAGGTCTGGGGTGAGGTCCACGGTGTGAGGTCCATGGTGAGGTCCATGGTGAGGTCCATGGTAAGGTCCATGGTGTGAAGTCCACGGTGTGAGGTCCACGGTGTGAGGGCCGGGGTTAGGTCCATGGTGTGAGGTCCATGGTGACATCCACGGTGTGAGGTCCACAGTGAGGTCCACGGTGACGTCCACAGTGTGAGGTCCAAGGTGTGAGGTCCATGGTGAGGTCCATGGTGTGAAGTCCACGGTGTTGAGGGCCGGGGTGAGGTCCATGGTGTGAGGGCCGGGGTGAGGTCCACGGTGTGAGGTCCATGGTGAGGTCCATGGTGAGGTCCATGGTAAGGTCCATGGTGTGAAGTCCACGGTGTGAGGTCCATGGTGTGAGGGCCGGGGTGAGGTCCATGGTGTGAGGTCCATGGTGACATCCACAGTGTGAGGTCCACAGTGAGGTCCACGGTGACGTCCACAGTGTGAGGTCCAAGGTGTGAGGTCCATGGTGAGGTCCATGGTGTGAAGTCCACAGTGTTGAGGGCCGGGGTGAGGTCCACGGTGTGAGGTCCATGGTGAGGTCCATGGTAAGGTCCATGGTGTGAAGTCCACAGTGTGAGGTCCACGGTGTGAGGTCCATGGTGTGAGGTCCATGGTGAGGTCCATGGTGAGGTCCATGGTAAGGTCCATGGTGTGAAGTCCACAGTGTGAGGTCCACAGTGTGAGGTCCAAGGTGTGAGGTCCATGGTGAGGTCCATGGTGTGAAGTCCACAGTGTTGAGGGCCGGGGTGAGGTCCACGGTGTGAGGTCCATGGTGAGGTCCATGGTGAGGTCCATGGTAAGGTCCATGGTGTGAAGTCCACAGTGTGAGGTCCACGGTGTGAGGTCCACGGTGTGAGGTCCATGGTGAGGTCCATGGTGAGGTCCATGGTAAGGTCCATGGTGTGAAGTTCACGGTGTGAGGTCCACGGTGTGAGGTCCACGGTGTGAGGTCCATGGTGAGGCCACGGTGTGAGGTCCACGGTGACGTCCACAGTGTGAGGTCCAAGGTGTGAGGTCCACGGTGAGGTCCATGGGGTGAGGTCCACAGTGTGAGGCCCATGGTGAGGTCCATGGTGAGGTCCACAGCGAGGTCAATAGCCCCGTGAACTACAGCTGCTGCCTGGAGGGAGGGGGAAGTGAAGAGTGAACCGCGTGCCTCTTCACTGGGCCATCTGCCGCTGGCAAACACTCAGAGTCTATTCTCTACATCCACCCCCAGCAGGATCCATGTGAGATATAAATCTGAGGACCCCATGAACATACACCACAGACCACAGGAGAGAGTCCACAGAACTCAGAATGGCCTTGTCTCTCTCCATTTCTCCAGAGAGGAATTCCTCAGATTTTCCAGGACTTACAACAGCGGAATCCATGAGTTAAAGTTTCTCCACATGAATCAGCCTTCCTTGGTAGAAGAATAGCACTGTTTGTTTGCTGTCATTGCAGCCGAGTTCCCTCAGGACCAGGTATCGGCCTGCATCTGGAGGGCGCCGAGTACCCCAGACACTCCGTCTGATGGGTTGAGTCATGAAAGTGGCAAAAATAGTAGGGCTGCCATGTTCAAAGGTCCCCATGATTACAAGCAAGGGCCAGGTGATCAACAAACAGACGGTTCCTCGTGTTTGTGCCCCAAGCCAACCACACACACGTCCTCCTCACTAAAGCAGCGGGTCTTGTGCTGCCTCAGATTAGGGCAGTAGCCCTCACCTGCTGGTCTGAGTGCCAGCTGGTCACATGGACTGTTAATAGCTCTGGATGTTTCATCCACTTTCTAACTATAGATTTTCCGTGCAGCTGTGAACAAATCACCAAATTCTGCTGCCCCAGACACTGTAGGATTTGGATGATGCTCTCTTTCACAGCGTATTGTAAGAAGTGCAGAAAAAAAGACTTTTAGAGCGGGGCGCGGGACTCAGACTGAGCCACGCGCTCCACCCTCCTGGGCTCCCGGGTCAGCAGCACTGCTCCCACCAGCCTTCCACGCTCAGGCTCCTGTGGCTTTGTGCTCTCACCGTGGCCTTGGACAGGCACATCCCTCATCCGCATGGAGAACCCCATCATTCAAGTGCATTTCAAATATCGCTTTTCCTACCAAGTCTTATTAGATAGCTTAAATTGGATACAATGTTTTCCTATTAACAGTATATTAGTTGTGGCTTTACCATGTGATCAGACTCTTTCTAAAGAGATGGCCCCTCTGTCCATGGGATACTCCAGGCAAGAATACTGGAGTGGGTTGCCATTTCCTGACAAGTATTTAAGTCATACTTTTTGAGTATCTGTCATAAAAATTACATAAAAATATCCTTATTAATATTTTCAAACATATTTACTTTGTCTGCAAAATGTTCCCCATATGACATCAACATTGGCCATCTAAAGAGCTCCTGGCTGCAAGAGGATACAGAAAAGTGACACAGGATATTTCGGGAACTAAATGGAGTGAGTGAGGTTAGTGCCATGACAGGAAGAAGCACAGATGCAAGGCTCAGGCAGGTGGGGGCCGGGGGTTCCCAGAAGATCTGCTGTCTGAATTGGGAATGAGCTATTCAACGAAAGTGGGGAGTAGAAGGAAGTGGTTCTGCACAAAAAGAGCAGTTTGGGTAAAGGTCCGGGTGCGAGAATTCATGAAGCACAGCCGCATGGCCGAAGCACAGATCTTGAGACTGGGGTCTCCTGCGGGGAGGCCAGCGAGCCCTGTAATCCTGCCTTTCTGCCCGGAGCATGGCAGTGGGCAGAACAGGGCTGGCACACAGTCTACCCTGCCCCACCATCCACGAGCAGGCCCGACGCCAGGGGTTAGGAGCTGCTGCTTCCTGAATTCCTTAAGGGAAAGAAATAGGTTGTAGGTTTCTGCAGAGAGCCTGCTCCTGCTGCTCACACGGACCTGAACCACCTTTTGGGAGGACAAGCTGGCATGCTTGGCGGGGTGCTGACCCCGGGAACTGGGCGGGCACCGCGGGCCAGCTCCAGGTCTGCTTCCACCACCCCCAGGCCAGAGGCAGAGGGCCCAGCGGGGGCTTGTGACCCAAAGAAAGGCAGCCCTGAGTGACAGAAGGGAGAGACTGCGCCCCTCCACGTGGTGGACCCAGGCTTGCAAAAAGCCACCGAAATACAAGGACTGTCTGTTAAAGAAGCTATCTTACTTTTAAAAGTACTACTTGGTTTGGGAATATCTTTGGAATATGGCACCTTTTTGGCACATTGGAATTGCCTACATGACCCCAATCATTACACACATCTCTTTTGATCAGGATGTTTGATCTCCTGCAGAAAAAAAGTATCCAGAAGATATTAATAGACTGATGTGGGTATATCACATTGTTTCTCAGCAGGACTATAGGCTATACAGATATTCCCATGGGCAAACCTGACTGTTTACAAATTTGAGACATATTTACCAAATAAGGAGTTCTTTTTTGATGTGTGGTGTATACATTTCTATTTACTCTCATTGTTGTCATCAAAAGGTACCAGAGTGTTACCTCTAAGGACAGAAACTGTCAGCAAGCCTCAAGACACCACCTTTAGCTGGGTTTTTTTACCTGAACTAGTTCCAAGGAACAAGGTAAGGTCCACACTCCCTTTAAGCTTTGCCCCCGAGGGGCATCCCCTTCGGCCCTCGACAAAGATCTGAGCAAGAATCACTCAGTGACATCATCAGTGGCCCTTGGGCCCTGTCCTTTCCGGACCAGCATGAATGAGGCTCTGCAGACTCAGAAGTGTGCATTAAGGAATGGAAAGGGAGTGGACAACCTACATATCTTTAGAATAGTGTCCTCCCTTCTCATATCTGAGGGAAAGAACTACGTGGAAGCTGTATTTCGTTAATCCAGAATACACTGCTAGGTAGCATTGTTACTTCTATGTGACATATAACATATATACTTCTATGTACATATAACAATGTTATATGTATTACATTTGTACTAAGAAGATTGGTCCTGTTAGAAAGGTTGTCTTCCCAAGTGCTCGGGCCTGGTGCACTGGGAAGACCCAGAGGGATCGGGTGGAGAGGGAGGTGGGAGGGGGGACTGGGATGGGGAGTACATGTAAATCCATGGCTAATTCATATCAATGTATAACAAAAACTACTGTAATGATGTAAAGTAATTAGCCTCCAACTAATAAAAAAAAAAAAAAAAAGAAAGGTTGTCTTCCTAAATGCATAGTTTCTAGTACATGCCTAGGATACTAACAGCATATTAATAGTGAAAATAACAGAGCTGATAAAGTTAAACATTAAACAGTATTTCATTATAGCACATAATGTTATCCTTTATGAAAGGTAATTGTTTTCTCCCTAATAAGAGTTTAGTTAGACTATTAAATGATAAGCATAATGGTTGAAGAATTGTAATAATTCATTTTGAAACGTAGTTAATTAACATATACCTACTTTGGAAGCCTCTGAAGTTAGTTAATAGTTATCTCAAATAAAATACATTCCTTTTGGAGGAAAAGAGAAAATTGATTGTAGCTGAAACACTGGAGTTTTACATTGTTTAAAAAAAAACCACTTTTCCATCTTACAACGTACATCTCCAGTAAATGTAAGTTAAACTCAGCTCTTCCCTTTATGATCCAATATTGCTTTATCAAAAAACTAAATCAAATCTAGCAAAATAAATTATTTTTGTTGTTGTTGTTGTGTAATTTTCTCCCTTATCTTTTCTGGGCACTTCAGAGTGTAAAGCTGTTCACTTACTAAAGGAGAGAGTTAAATTTGTTAATATGAATATATCACCTCTTCTTGCCTAAAAACAGATGTGAAACTTGTAGAGATTATTTCAGTGAATTATCTTCAGCTTTTTGTAGGAAACTTCCATTTTGTTGTTTTTAAACTTTGCTGGTAACTATCATAGAATTACATAGCTTTAGACTTCAGAAACTATCCAGTCCAACTACCATTTCACGCAAAAGATAGGGGAAAGTCTAAACAATTTGCAAAACCAACTTCACATTTTTGTGTGATTCAATTTACATATAAGATACTTCAGTTTGCCTTAACCAGCACAAATTAATTTAGCCAATCAGATGTGTTAATAGTCTGTACAACACACATATTTCTGGTGATTGTAGAGCTCCAGAAAGTTCATTCTGGCAATACCACAAGTGGAAAAGCTCAGTAGAGATTCTAAATCCATGCACTCTTTTATGAAGTTGAAAAAGTTTGTTAAAAAGGCTCATCCAAACTGAGGGCACCTAGTCATTTCAGCCTGTGCAAAAATGGATGAACTAACACATGAACTGTCTGAGCCTTCATTGGCAGATCTCATGAATCTAAAGACTGACTAAATACAAGTTTTGTCACTGTTGTTTATACATCTAAGTATCTAATAAGCTGAGCTGAAGTGTTGGCATATATATAAATGGGTGATAGAAGCATTCATTCAAGAAATCCATTGTCTGTCCCATTTAAAAACTGTAAGATAAAAAAGGATAACAGTGATTACTATCAAGGCTTTTTTGACTGGTATAATTTGGGGTGCAGTGGAAGATAGTTCTTACTGGTATTTTTTAGAAAAAAAATCTAGCTTTTGATACGGTAAGATTTAGAAAGAAAGATTATATGAAAATTTAAAATAATATGAGATTGGGCTAATTTCTTTTTTCACTGCAGCAAGATGTTTTTCCAAAAACAGGTTTACACCAAAATATTTTTTCATAGAAACGTCACCCGCTTCCACTATGCTGGAGGGAAGTTCAAAGACACCCGGCTGCACAGGGATGCTGCTGAGAGCTGGCTGGGAGAGACTTGTCACTAGGCGGTGCTCTCCGGAGAGCAGCGAGAACTCCATCTACAAACGGAAGGGGAAAAGGAAAAATACCTCTTTTATCTGCCTCAGAGCAGTTTGATATGAGGTTTTACTTTTCTAGAGTACACCTTGACAGAAAGTTCACGTTTTAGTCATTGCTTGTAGAAAGAAAAAGTTCACTGAGAAATCAAACCATCTCCTTCAAACACATACCCCCGCACAAGTGTGTGTGCAGAAGGGGTTGCGTTTTAGATGACCACGATTTTTCAGCTCTATTCTATTTACCCCACCCGACTCTGCCGAACACTTTCCTGAGGACGCGGACCGCCGGGAGGGAGCGAGAGGAAGAGACGCGGAGACTAGCGCGGAGTCCGGCCGGGGTCGCCGCGCGCCCGCAGCGTCCCGGGTGCATCCAGCCGGCCGGCGGCCGCCGCGCTCGCGGCAGAGGTTTCCATTCCCGCCGCCGCGCTCCCTGCGGGTATTGCGCCGAGAATACCTTTCCCAACCAGATCGCCGGTTTGGAGGAGGTCCAGCTCTTGCCCAGAAAGGGCCAATAAAATGGGAAAGTGCGCAACTGATTGATAATACATTTTACAAGAAGAAAAATTAAAGGAGGTAAACTGTTGAATTCTCACAAATGGGCCTGCCTACAACCTAAAACTTTCTGCAAGACGCGGGCCTGGACGGAGGGCCCGGGAGCGCTCCCGAGGGCGTTGCCGAGAGAGCCGGCGAGCCCGGGGCCGAGGGTCCAGCGCGCTGTCCTCCGGGGGCTCGCCGGGCGGGTGAGGGTGGCAGGGGGCCGCCGCGGTCCAGCCAGGGGGCTGTGTCCGGGGGTCCCAGCGCTAACCCAGACCCTGCCCTCGACCTGTCTGGGGCGAAGCGACCTCGCCCCCGGGAGTGGTCCCCAGCCTCGCCGGCAGATCCCCCAAAACACACAGACTCTCGTAGACTTATTAAATGTGAGGCAATCAGGCAGCTCCTTTTTTAATAGCCCGAGATCTACATTTAGACAAAAACAGATCCGAGTTCCTGGTAAAGGCGTTTCTTCTCATCCTGTCATAAGTGACAGGAACGGAGGGAAATAGACTGAAGGAGAGAAGGGGGGTAGAAGGGGAGGAACAAGGAGGGGAGGGAGATGGGAGAGGGGGCCGCCGGGGTGGAGGTGCAGTGTAGGCAGAGGGGAGGGGGAGGGAAATGGGGGAGACGGGGAAAGGGGGATCGGGTGCGCGGGGAGAGGGGGTGTAGGAGGGGGTCGGAGGGGAGGGGAGGGGAGGAGACGAGGAATGTGGGGAGAAGGGGCGGGGAGACGGGGAGAAGGAGGGGGAGACGCGGAGGGGCGATACGGGGGGGGGGCAGACGGGGTGGGGAGACGCGGAGGAGATGGGGGTGGTGAAGGGGGTGTCTGACGAAGATCCGCGCGGGGATACGAACACACCGGCGGCTTCTAATTAAAGACCGGAGCCGGGCCCTCGGGGACCCGCCTGACGTCGGCAGCCGCGGGGATAAGAGGGGCCCCGAGGTCCGAGGCCGGACTCCGCCAGCCCGCACCCCAAGCCACCGCGAGTTCCACGCCCACAGCTCCGAGGCGCCGCGTCCCCTCCTCGCGCGTCCAGTGCGCCCCGCGGCCGGGCGCCGCCGGGGATGGAGTAGGGAGCCGGGCGCCAGCTCCTGGGCGCGGGGACTGACGCCGGAGGACGCGCACGGCTGCGGGGCGCGGGACAGGCGACTCGGTCGGGTTCCTGCGCGCAGGTGGCCTCACGGCTGGCACCGGGCAGGTACGAGCCGGGCTCCCTCCACAGGGCCAGGGGTTTTCCAGAACCGGGCACAGCGGGCGTCTGGGGAGAGGGTCTCGTCGCGGGGGCTTCTCGGCGGAGATCGGGAACACAGGGAGGAGGGGGCGGCCGCCACACAAAGGCGCTGCTGGAAACTTGAGCCCGGCCGCCGGGCGGGGCGCCCACCTCCGCCCCCCGACTCGCCGGGGTGCGCTGCGGATCCCCGAGGGAGACGCTTGGGCCCGAGCCCCCGAGCCGCCGCTGGCCCCTGCTCGGCGCCCGTGGGGGACGGAAAGTTGAGGCGCCGCGCCGCGGGGCTCCGGCCGATGAGCCATCTCCAGGAAAGTTCGGGGCCGCGGCGGGGCCGAGGCGAGTACCGCCGGGAGCGGAGGTCGCGCGGCACCCACGGCGCGCTCTCCACGTCGCCGCGAGGGGCCTCGGAGAGGGGGCGTCCTCGTGCGGACCCCGCCCAGCCTCCCGCCCTGGCTCCGCAGCTGCCCTCCCGGTCTGGACGGCGCGGGGCGCCCCTCCACCGGCTTGGCGCGCGTCCTCCGGGGCGCGGGGGCCGGGGCGCGCGGTCCGAGGGGAGTGGCCTCGCCTCCCTCCCTGCAGACCGGCTCTCCGGGTCTCCCCGCACCCTGTCCCTCCAGCGAGCCGAGCTCCGGGAGCGAACCGACCCCACCCGGCCCGGACGAGCGCAGAATGCACGGACCCGGGCGCCCCCTCCTGCTGGGGCTGCTGCTCGTGCTGGGGGCGGCGGGGCCCGGCAGGGGCGGCGCGGAGCGCCGGGAGGCCGCGGACCAACAGACGCTGCTGCGGCTCATCGTGGAGATCGTCCAGGACCTCAGGAAGTACCACTCGGGGGAGTCCAAGAGGCTGCAGCTCTCGGGCCGGCAAGACTACATCCTGGACCGCAGGGAGGTCGCCGATTACCCTTACCCCGAGGAGCAGAGAGTGGGTGAGTCCCCGCCCGCCCGCTGTGGAGGCGAGCGCGCCGCCTGCAAAGGCCTCCTGCGTGTGGGGCTGGCCGAGCCCCCCGGGTCTGCCTGTCCTGTATCAGGGGACGCTAGAAGATCCAGGACTTGCTTGGAGATAGAACTCTGAGAACGCATACGTAGTTTTAAAATATAAATGCATTTCTACTGTTTAAAAAAAAAAGCTGGGAAATATTTTTATTTATAAAAGGATATAGGAATTCCATGAATGATGCTTGGCAGATAACATAACTACCCCTCATCCACATCTAAGATGTGTGAGTGGTTACACTGGTCGGTAATTTCAGCATGGAACTGTCATCTGTTATTTTGGAAATGGAAATATTTTCAGCAAAGCAGTTTCAACTGAGACAGAAATGTTTCAGAATCCCCCACCCCCATCCCCACGGCAGAGCCTTCCCAGAGTGGCTGCCCTCTGGGAAATTTCCAAGGAAAGCATGGAAGCTTTTAATGCTTTCATGACACAATCAGGTCAAATATGATAAGGTCAATTTTATATAGACTGACTAAAGTTAGTTGTAAACGAAGACTGACATTTAGGAGATGTCTAAACCTTGCAAGTAAGATTCTTATGGAAAATTTCCCTCTTTGAATGAGGAGAATTGGTGGTAGTGTGACCACATGCCATCACATTACCAGTGCAGATCAGGTGAGTAAAAATGAATCCAGATGACTGTTAAAAAGAGCAAACACAAGGCTGAAAGCAGAAAGGATGTCAGTCAGGCTAGTCACCAACTCCAGCTACGACTGCGCAGACACATCTTTCCCTGGGAACTGTGCTTTTAGCTCCTCTACGTGGTACTGTCTGTTTGCATGCATTCATATCAGCCTTCACAACAGGTGGTACTGACAGAACCTCACCCTTTTTCTAAGTAAATACCTAGAAGAATATGCCTATAGCAGATTTTGTTTGTTTGTTTGAAGGATGATATCAGGTTTTCTTCTTAGAACTTTGAGAGATTGTTGAATTTGATTCTCTAGGTCTTCAAGATGAAAATGTCTAGAGTGATTTACTCACTGGAAGATAACCGTCACACACACCCACACACACACACACTTCATGGTCCCTGACTCTCTCCTGGTGGTGGAGATTGGTGTTAGTAGTGGATCTTGGAGAGCTGTGAACCTGATTTGGGGACAATGTGCCCACTCACTCGTCCTCATATTGCCATGTACAGCGATCAAGGGACTGCTGTGATTGCTGTTTATAGCAGAATATCCAGTAATTTTAAACATGCACTTCAGATCACATGAGAAAATGCTTCTTTTGGTCAAGTTAATAATTTATTTCTTTTCCCTTAAACAGAAATTGTCCCTCGAGATCTAAGGATGAAAGACAAGTTTTTAAAACATCTTACAGGTAAGCTTTCCGCTCATTCCTTTGCCTCTCCCCAGGTACTGGCCTCCAGGAGCTCTCACTATCTGTTTCCTCTTGTGCATTCCAGGTCCTCTGTATTTCAGCCCAAAGTGCAGCAAACACTTCCACAGACTTTACCACAACACCCGAGACTGCACCATCCCCGCATGTAAGTGACTGCACCTGAATCGCTGGGCCCTCCGCCTGGGTGAACAGGTGCCTGCCTTGTGTCACCCAGACTCGTGAATATTTACTCCCTGCTGACTCTGCAGTCAGGGGCTGGGCTGAGTAGACCATTGAGGAAGATAACGACAAGCAGCAGCTAGTGCCAGACAGAACCTGGTTTACACTTGCTGGAATTAATGAACTCTTGGAATGGGCTGGACTCTTCCGTGCATTTCTTGAATTCTGGCCTCGTGCCTGTCTTTGTATCCACTCAACTCTAACAGTGGAGCAAACACTTAAGATGACTTGCTGAGATGACTACTATAGGGTGTAAAGTATCGAAGGATGGGTCTGGACCATTCTCACCACCCTGGCCACAGACTTTTTGCTTTTACCAGTAATTATAACCTCATCACCCAAGAATTTTACTGCTATTTCAAAACTTTGCTCTTCTGCTTGGCTTCATCATTCACTCAGAAATGCAGGTGCCCCCTCCATGTGGCTCTCAGCTGTAACTTTCTGGGTTATCCACAACAAAACGGATTTCATTTCCCCCAAAAATGGCTCCTTGTGCTCTTCACAAAACATGCAGTGATGACAAGCAGCTTAGTAGGTAGAGTGACATGTGCTAGAGCCCTAAACCAATTTTTTTGTGTGTAGGGACCACAACTTTCCATCCCTTTAAGGCTCACAGGAGGACAGCTGTGCAAATAAGTCAAGTCCTCTTAGGAGCTGTTTTCAGGACCATCCTTAGGGGCAGCAGACCAGATCTGCCTGCCATGCTCAAAACACTAAGCCCCTTTCCATGAAGGGGAAACTGTCTTGAGTAGGCAGCAGAGCCACCTCATGGAGCTCTCCCACCCCCAGACACAGCAGGAAGGCAGGGAGCTCCTCCTGGAGGGAGGGGCCGTGGCCTCGGTCAACGCTGTCACAGGGCCAGTGGCACATGCGCTATCTGTGGGCTTTGCAGACGCCACAGGCTCATCCACAGACCCTCCCCGGGAACCCCCCCCAACACTTGCTGCCTCTTCAGCTGACATAACTGAGTCACCCACGATTCTCCTGGTCACCCGGAAGGTAAGGTGGCAGGATCAGGGTGCATCATGGCTACACCTGGACCTGGAGATAGGTCAGTGCCCTGGACGCGTGGCTGCTCACATGCCTTCCACCAGCTCATAATGAGCTGTGGAGCCGAATCTGGGCACGTCTGTGCAGTTCAGGGCTGAATACAAGGGTTCCCAGAATCCTGGCAGGTCAGACAGAAGGAACAATAGACCTTCTCACTCAAGGTGTGATCTTGGGATGAGCTCCTTTGAAGAGCAGGACTTTTGAGTCCGTCACACCCACTGAGCAAAGTCTGCACCTTGAGGGGACCCCCACTCCAGGTGGCCATCAGAGTGGAGAACATGCTGTCCCGCAGGGAGATGGTTGACCTCGGGATCTTAGGGCATGTGTCAAATTCCGGAGTCTTTGAGCTCATACAATCCAGTGTATCACATATGGTCTGTTTAGGAAAACCACATCCTAAAAAACGTGGTGCATCTGGTGAAGAGCCAAAAAAGTCAGGAGTCCCAGTGACCCTGCTTCCAGCTGTCAGATCATCCTTTGAGTCCAAATTATGTCCTGTAAATATTTATCATGTGTAATTTTTGAAGAATTAACTGCTTGTCTACCATGCAGTGCATATTTATTGCTGTCAATTTATTTATTCACTCGGAATTTTGGCCAAGAGTATGAACTCTTCCGTCTTTAAGTAAGATTCTGTGACTCTTGAGAAGTAAACTCTGTCTTGAGGAATCCCTGTGTGGGCATGACTGCTGAGCTGCCTGTCCTCTGAGGCAGCACCTACGAGACGAATGGCGCAGGAAACCGCGATTGCTAGGAAGGCCAGGCTGCACTCAGAAACCAGCCCTTGTTTCCCTCCATCGTCCAGCCAGGTGTTTTCACTCTGGTACTTGGCTGCTGACCCACTGTCTTTAGAATTTTTGTGTGGAAGGCTTTATGTTATGATCAACTCAAGAGGGGACCCTGCCTACACGTGACCTACAAGTTAAATAACACAGGGCACAGAAGACTGTCTGCCAGGAAGCAAACGAAAGCCATTTTGATGAGCCCAGCAACCACTGTGAGGAGCAAACAGGCAGAGAGCAGGCGTGTGGACGTCCGCGTCCCTGCCCGCCATGGCCCCCAGTCACATCACTCATCTTCTGTCACGTGACACTCACGGCCCTGAGGTGCCATAAATTATTGAGTCAGCAGCTTCAGGCCATGACTGCAGATGACAGTCTGCGCACCGCTTCCAGGGAATTTAGAGTGTTTAAAGGAATGAATGGCTTTCGCAGCTGCTATGGTTTTTAAAGTGAATGCTGTTCATCTAAGCTGCTGAGTTATCTGACAAGGGTCTGTGATCTGTCCGCACTTGCAGACTACAAGAGGTGTGCCCGGCTTCTTACTCGGCTGGCAGTCAGCCCGATGTGCATGGAGGGATAAGGTAAGCTGGCGGCCCGGTCACCATGGCCTGCACACCAACAACAGGGTGCGTCAGGGACGTGAAAAATTCATGGGGGTTTAAAGACAGTCTTTCTCAGTGAAAGTAGAGTTACTGTGGGTCAGGCTGATAGAATACTCCAAATGTCTTTAAATACTGGCCAGCAGTAAAACACACAGCACCGCAGACAGCCGCTGGGACCCAGTCCCAGGAGGGCGCGCTGGCCGAGTGCACATTGATCTGCACACAGCCCACTGGCTACTGACCTCAGCATGCGCTTGGTGCATATGTGAAGTCTGCTCACCCACCTACAGGCTCTCATTCAGACATTCACAGGTGAGTATATGACTGACCATATCCACGCAGATTCTAGAGACATACTGTTTGAGGCGGACTTCTGTCAGGATGTCAGGGCGCTGACGAAGCTGAAGAACAGCTGCGAACAGGCATCCTCTGTGTCTTGTGTGCCAGGCCAGCCAGATGCCAGGTCTGCCTGCGTCTGATGGCTGCCCCTTCATCTCCCGTGAGTCAAGGAGGGGTGCTCTCCATGGCAAAGGCCACGCTGACCAAGGTCTGTGCGAGGGCCCGGGGCAGCCGCCGCCCACAGCACCGCTTCTCCCCAGCGGGAGTCCCTCCAGCAAACAGGGGTTCAGGCAAACAAGCGGTTACTGGAGGCTGTGACCCCACACTCTCCACCGGCTCATGAAACTTACAACACTTCCTATCTGGGGGGAGTGAAAGCACATTTTTTAAAGTGAAAGCTGTGAAATTCCTCCTCCTTCATTTTTCATCTGAATGCTGTCCAGTTTCTCTTCCACTGCCCACGTGGCAAACAGAACACTTATTTTTAAAGCAATGAATGGATTATTATAAGTCTCCCAAAGTACCTGCCAGGAGAGATGAGAATGCTTTTATTAAGTATTTCTTTATAGTTAAAGCATCACTGTTTCCAAAGATGAACCAGGCACATCCTTGGAAAACAACTGCCATTTACTCACAAGTGGGGAGACCCTCAGGCCGCAGGCTCCCTGCCTCCCTGCCTGTGAGCTGACCCCTGCGTCCCGACTGCTCTCCTGCAGAGACAGCTCGCCTGAGTGCAAAGGCGGGAGGAGTGGCCCCCTGGAGCCCTGGCGGCTGTGGCGTGGCCCCCAAGAGTGGTCCCGCTCTGCTCTGTGTCAGGAAGCACACTTGTCACCACTGTCAGGAACCGTGTTCGTTTTGGCCAAGAAAGGTGTCATTTAGAATACAGATTCTTATGCTAAAATACCTTTATAGTACTTTAAAAGATTAATTTCTTCCAATTCCAGAAGCTTTAAGCCCCAATTGCAGACGCTTAACTGGTTGGTGACAGTGTAGACAGTCAAGGGTCGCCCTGACCCCCTGAAGGGTAGAGCTCACATTCTGCATCAACATCCGACTTTGCTCACGAGCCATAAGCTGTGCCCAAGTGCCTCTTCTGCGGTCCTAACCCACGAAGAAGTCAGGACGCTCCTGCAGAGAGAGATGCCTCTTCCCACACCAGACCATGACCTCAGCCTCTTAAAGGCTGGTCTAAGGAAGTCAGGCTTCATGGGGTCCTGAGCAGGGAGCCCCTCCACTCCGTGATCTCAGAGAAGAGCCCTCTCCTTTCTGAATCTCACAACCTGATCTCCTCCAGCCAGAGGAGTCTAGCTTTCCAGCCCCTCTCCCACATGGCAAGACAGCCTCCCCCACACGCTTTCCTTGATCTGGGCTTCCCCTCGGGTAATTTCAAGGCCTTAGGCCGGGAATATTTTCAGAGGAAACAAGTAGCAAGCATCCACCTCATTCTACAAACTGCAGCCTGATCTGAGCAGCCCAGGATCACCCCAGTCAGTCAGACTGCACTGCCGAGAACCCACAGCAGACGCGGCAACACTGAGCTCGTCTTCAGCCCGACAGGCATTCTCTTCATCTGAGACGATTTCATTCCTTCAGCACAGCAGGCCAGTGGTGACAGCAGGACTGAGTTACTTCCCACAGTAAAAGACTCACAGGAACACGGGGAAACACATGCAGACTGAAATTCCTCAGGTCTGGACACACATTACTGTCAGTCACTCAGTCTGTCAGACCCATGGACAGTAGCCCCCCAGGCTCCTCTGTTCACGGGATTTCCCAGGCAAGAACTCTGGAGTTTTCCTTCTGCAGGGTATCTTCCTGACCTGGGATTGAACCTGGGACTCCTGCACCGCAGGTAGATGACGTCACATGTAGTTTAACATACAGGTCTCCCAGTGTGAGTCGTTCTAGGAAACCAAGCCTGTCTGTTTCTGCAGAGCCGCGCGGCAGCCCAGGACCCGTGAGAAGTGCCTTGGAGACCAACAGGACAGACCCACTGCCTTCTGAACACTCCCCGTGAACAGAGATTTATTTTTGCAGACAGACTCTTCCATAACTCCTTTACCTTAAGTTTCGTATGTTGTTGACACCATATGTGGACACATATTCAGTACATTTGTGTGCCTGACAGTAATGCTTGCCACTCATCATTTTAGACAACAGGACTGCATTTGATGTGTCATGCTGTGAAATGGCAGAGAGAGATCTTTTTTCCTGATTAGGTGACATCACAGATATTTCTTTAGAAACATAAGCAGAGTCAGCAGAATCTAAAAATATATTTTCATATAGCATATGGTATTAATATTTTATTATTTTTACAATTAAATTCCCAGAGTATTATTTGGAACTGCATGAAAAAAAAGAACTTCAGTGTGGAGACATCTGTGTACATGCTCAGGCTAATTTCGTCCTTTTGTAAAATAAATGTAAAATAGTATGCAGATACTGTGCAATATGTAAATACTGTAAATAAAACACAAGTAATAAATGAAGTGTTTGTTACAATGAAGTCTTCAGAGTGACTCTTCTGAAAAAGTTTATCTGGGGAATTTATGATTTACAAATCTTTATGAGACTGAAATACTGTCAGAAGCCACAGAATATAAAAGGTATAAATAAACTGAGAAAGCTACAAATTCTTGTAAGGGACAATCAGCATTTTCTAGAAAGTGGTACTATATTGGTGACATACTCTATAAGACACATGATTTGGTAGTGAACAGTTCAAGTAAGTTTGCCTCTGTATTTCCTGTATGACTTTGTAATGGAAACGTGAAACTAAGCTTCCAAGAAGCTCCAGATCTTATAGGTAGATGTATTTTATAGGTAGATGTATTCTATAGGTATACCTGATATATTTTGTAGGTAGATGTATTTTGATATGTTTTGAACAAATCTGACTGGATCTGATTTTTTAGAGACAAGTGAGTCCAGCAGTGAGCTCTTCTGTTCAGACGACCCCTGGTCTGAATACAGCCTGACATGGACTGTGCTGTTTCTTCAGTCATGTCGGACTCTTTGCAAGTGCATGGACTGCAGCCGCCAGGCTCTGCTGTCCATGGGCTTCTCCAGGCAATAATACTGGAGTGGGTTGCCATGCCCTCCTCCATGGGATCTTCCCGACCCAGGGATCTAATCTGAGGCTCCTGCATTGCAGGTGGATTCTGTACCACTGAGCCACCAGGGACGCCCCAGATATAGCCTAGGGACAAAGTCAACTAGAATCCTAGGATTTGTGTGATAATCCGCATGTAAGACATAAACATAAACTATGAACATGAAAGAACAGAAAGAGTAAAAAATTCTCTTGCTGAGATTATTAAGCAATTACTAAATGGTCAAGACTCTGGGGTTTAGCTTCTGAAGTACTTTACTTTCCTGTTTTCTAGCTGCAGTTAAACTTTTCCCCTTGATTCTTTACTTTTTAGAGCTATCATTATCAAATCCTCAGTCCACCTAACTCTTAAGTCTTCAGGATAAGTCTCACGTAGCACAGTCTTCTGGCCAAACCTCCCCAGCATTTCACCTCTGCTAACCCTGACGGCCTGGGGTGATGACAGCCTTATTCGTCCCTCAGGCCCAAGCTAGTTTAGGACTAAATGCCCCCACCTGAGACCCCCAAGACTGAGGACTGGACGCCACGCCTCTGAGCTCTTCCTGCTTCTGAGTGACTGTCACTCAGACTGACCTGAAACTCAGTGCTCCCAGGATTTCAGGTCACCAGCTGTGGACCGGGGTGAAGACTCGGAGAAACGAGGTTCCTCATCCAGCCCTTCACGCAGTCTCTCTTGAGGTCCCAGCCCCACCCTCTGCTGAAGGTAAGGGAGGCAAGGCGGCTATATAGGGCTGAGGGCCACCATCTTCTCCCATGAACAGATGAGTCAGGCAGAAGCAACGCGCTTGCTCAGCAGGTCCGCTCCTCAGGCTTCTGCCCAACCCTCACCATACCCCAAACACAGTGACAGGGGAGCCCAGGCGTTCTGACTCTTCCTCCCCTCTCAGTAAAAAGCAGGCAGACACCAGACTTGCACCTCAGTTGTATTTTTCTAATTTCCCCAGTTTATTTAAGAACAATTTTGTCTGACATACATTCATATGAATTTTAGATCAGTTATTTCAAAGTGTGCACAAATTATGTTTATTTCCCTATAACCAGGCACTGACAAAAGAATACTTAATATATCAATATTTAAGTATTCCAACATAAAAGGACTTTTTCCAACTTAACACTTTTTCCCACACAAGGTGATCTATAATTGGCATTCAGGCAGTTATATGCACGTAGAAGCAGACACAGTCCCCAAACTGACCATAAGATGAACCAGCACACACTTCTCCTGGATATAATCACATTTCCAGAGGCAAAGCGGTTCAAATGGGAACAAATAAGTTGACTTCCTTATGAAATAAGCTACACAGACACAAACTAAGAAGGACTGAAGGTGCTAAAGGTGAATCCCACCAATCTCCCTCCTTCCTGTCCTGAAAATCCACGCGTGGGCACTGTGAGCGCGCGACACTCGACCAACGTCGCTGGACGCCAGGCCCTGGCATCGAGAGGTAGTGCAGGCAGGGGCCCGTCCGGAGGGAGAGGTGGCGCGGGGTCCTGGAGGGACGTCTTATTTCACTCCGTCATGTTCTACGGTGCTGATCCACTATTTCGACTGTCCCACTGTTTTTGTAACTGGGGCAAAGTGGGAGGGTTAGCTAGTCTAAGGAACTCTCACCCCATAAACTATCTGAATCAAAGATTTTTTATTTACTCTTTCGCTGAACACAAAGACTGATTTCCATCTACAATTCTTCTGTCGGGTGAGAAACAGTGAGCGAGCTGAAGGGGGGGCTGCAGCCTTGGCTCGGAAGGGACACTGCTGACGGTTGACACACGGCCTGGGGGGACGAGCCTGGGCCACAGCGGGACGGCCGGGTCAGCGGACCTTCTCCAGGAAGGCCCTGCAGCACCGCACACACTGCTGGTAGACGGTCTCAAAGTCCGCGTCGTTGCCCTGGAAGGACAGGGAGAAGGGAGAGTAACAAAAGCACTCAGGGATGCGCCTTCAGGGAGCCTGCCTCCGACCCCCAACAGCAGGCGCTCACACGGGCTCTCTGTATGTCGCCCTTGTCTGTGAGCATCAGGACGGAAGTGAGACCACACTTACATAATAGGGATCTTCAATGATAAGTTGTTTTTGTGGATCATAGCTCCCAAGTAGTTCGATTTTCGCTCTGCAGTTTTTAACTTGATTACTTTTTCTATTCAAATCTCTGTAAAATTGAAACATGAACTTAGTTTTCTGATCTATGGCTTCCAGTTAAACTGGGACATCTGCTAGGGTTTTATGAAGTATCCGTATCAAAATCCAGCAAAAGTGACCTGATTTAAAAAGGAAACCAAACACTCGGCAGTTCGGCACAGCCTCCGCGTGGCTGCCCCAGCGGGCTCTCTCTTCCAGGCAAGGGGGCTCCAGTGGCAGCAGGCTTACACAGAATGTGCACCCTCAGGTCGGACAATAATTAGCACTCTCCTCTGAAGCACATGTTCAGAAAGACCCAGGGTCAGCAACTGAGCAAGACAACAGGATGGAACTCCAAAAGCCATGAAGACCAGGTCCCAGAGGGTGGCAGGCTCCCTGGGGAGGTGTCCTGAGCAGACCACTGGCCACTCCGTCTGCTCCCACCTCAGCCTTCTCACTGAGCTTTGTGGGGCCTGGTTAACAAACCTCCAAGGGGGAGGTCAGGGTCTCACAGGAACCCTGCAGGCCTCAGAGCACAGAGCCTCCCCAAGAAGCCACGGGGCTGAAACAAGAGGGGCGGGTAGGACTGGGACGGCAAGGGCTGCACCACAAATGCCAACCACTTCCGGAAATTTATCTAGTAAACATGACACACGGAGGTCTCTAGCAAGATGCTGCTGACAACGCTGATAAGCTATTCAGTGAGAAAAATGAGGCCAAACAAGTGAAAAGCAAAAACACAAAATATACGCATTTTAATGGACTTAACGAAAACCCAGGTAAGTTTGGTGCATCTGTACCTGTCCGCCCCACAACAGCGACTCTAGGAAAGAGTTTTCTTCATTAAACGCAGGTGCATTTACGGGTTAGCAGAGAAGCAGTCAGGGTGGCCCTGTGCTCATGAGGAGGGCTGCTCTCTGTTCCCTCGGTGTGGGCAGATGCAGGGGGCCCTGCAGGCAGACTGTGACCTCCCCTCGGTGTGGGCAGACGCGGGGGGCCCTGCAGGCAGACTGTGACCCGCTGTGTGACAAGCAGCTTGGTGCCTGCCTTAGAGCGGGCACAGGTCACACAGTCCTCTGAACTGGCAGACACACTACTGTATTCACTTATCTTTGCACCGTCAGCACATTATATCATATTGTTTGTTAGGTTTAATTTTCACACACGTGGCTCACCCTAGACATCACAAGAGAGGCCCAGGTGACCAGTGCCAGGCACACACCGCTGCAGAAACGCCACCAAGCTTCTTGCTGCCCAGATTTAGGTCCCGAGGGCCACACCCACGTAAGTGACAGCACAGTGGTGGTGTGACTCACGCGCGCAGAGCCGAGGCCTCACGTCCACCACATCCACCGCTGAACCGGGAACCTGGGCAAGCGATGACCCTCCCGGTGCCTCCGGCTCCTTCGTGACAGCACGGGGCAAGCCTGCAGACTTGTGGGCTGAGTGCGCTGGTGCGCAGAGCTGCTTTTGTCTAATACCTTCATCTGACAGCTTTTGTTTTTAAATTGATTAAGGCAATCAACAATTTAAACAGAGCAAAAAGCCTTTTCTGGTCAGTCTCCCTCTCGGGACGGGGTGGGGCAGCAATACAGGGGAGTAGGGCGAGAAGCAGAGTGAGCGCCGCGCCACCCATGAGTCATCGCAGCGGCCACACTCTCTCCTGCAAAACAGAGGATCACCTTACATCTCAGACTCGCCCTTGTCTAAAGGTGCGCCTCAATTAAACATACCTATGAGACTCAATCCTAAATGACTGGATTTCTCACTCTTCTAAATTAATAATTCTGCATATTATGACCATCACTATTTATTAAAAGTTTAAGGTAATAAAAAAGTCATTTGAACAAACTGCTTGGCCTGTTACTGAAATGAGTTGAAGAGAAATACCCTTTAAAAATGTGATTACCTCAGATTGCTCTCATCCATACATAGTATATAATCAAAAGTGGCAAAGTCTTCTTTGGTAACCTGAAAGCAAATGAGAAATCAAAACACAGTGTTTACATTCAGACCAATTAAGCCTAGAGGACCAAAAACAGAACTTTAAAAAAAAAGCTATACTTGAATCTGCTACTAATTAAGTTGAACCATTTAGGGCACTTTAGAGTTAAAACAGAGTTAACCTATCAGTAATTTCCTAAAATTGTATTACAAAGAAGTTTTATAAAGTTTCCTGGAGTAACCGTAAGATAGTATTTTATAGTATGTGCATGCAAAGCTTATACTTCATCTTAGACTTCTTAGAAATGAAGTGTAATACAGCTAACTTATTACACATTCCATATCTGAGTCCTGTTCTTCACTCTCCAGGCCCTCATTCCGAGCCCCAGTGACGGGCGCCCACTGCAGGGCAGACAGCTGTCTTTGTGGGGCTTCCCCCACGCAGGGCAGGCAGCTCACGGGAGTGACTGTGTCTCATGGAAAAATAAAGCAGAGAAGAGGGGAGAGGAAGATGACATGTAAGTAGGGGTCAGGGAAGAGAAACTAAGACAGAAACACATGAGTGACACTCTCTGGATCGTCTATCTTCTGACTGAATATTTATAATCTGGACACGACACAGGAAGAGTGCCACTCAGTATTTTTACAAATTCTAACCTAAACTTGACATTTTGGGGGGATCCCCTCATTGCTCAGTTGGTAAAGAATCTGCCTGCAATGGAGACTCCGGTTCAATTCCTGGGTCGGGAAGATCCGCTGGAAAAGGGATAGGCTATCCATTCCAGTATTCTTGGACTTCCCTTGTGGCTCAGCTGGTAAAGAATCTGCCTGCAATGTGGGAGACCTGGGTTTGATCCCTGGGTTGGGAAGATCCCCTGGAGGAGGGAAAGGCTACCCACTCCAGTTATCTAGAACTAAGAAAGAAATGCACGAGTAACAGTCTCTGGATCTTCTTTCTTCTGACTGAATATCTACAATTTGGACATGACACAGAAGAGAGTGCCACTTAATATTTTTACTAATTCTAACCTGAACTTTGCATTTTTTGACATTTATAAACACAAGCCTGCTAAAATATAAATGAAAAATTATTTTATGATTTTTTACTGTTATAATGACAAGAAAGGAGCAACTATATTCAATTTTAATAACCTATAAGGGCGAAGAATCCAAAAAAGAATATATAGAATAGAATCATTCTGCTGTACTCCTGAAACTAACACAGCATTGTAAGTTAACTACACGTCAACTAAAAAATGGCAGGAAGGGAGGGAGGGAAGAAGGAAAACATGCCCCAAATCAAAGGCGGAAATAATTTCTAGGAATGCAATTTCAATAATCATCTTCATCACTAAAAAAAGTCCTCTGAAATACAGTGGTACAGTGACACCACAAGAAAGATTCTGACAATCTGGTTAAGCAGAGAAGTGATACTCGACTATACTCAGTTTTGCAAAAGAACAATAAATATGCTCATTATTCTATTAAAAATAATAAATTTTGCCTCTCAGTATGCATTTGCATTAGTTTTCAGCATACTATATTAATAAAATACTGTAATCAATTTTGTTCACGTTCCCAAGGTACTAGATTATTTCAAAATGTATTAGAACAAACATTATAAGTTATTGCCCCAAGTTAGTTGTCTGAAAATGTCCTGGGATTAAACATTAAACACTGTCTTTAATTTTGGAAAGACTGACTACAGACCCTAAAATTTAGTAACTGACAGCTACATGTAGCTACATGATGTTAAGATGTTAAAATAATTGTTAAAGAATTGACAATTAACATAAAGAATGCACGGTAAAGGATTTCCGCTTGCACCTATAAATGAAATAGCTGTGACCAAACAACCCTATTGCTAAAAGAAACTAGAAAATGCCCATCAAAACCGAACACATCTGCACAATCATTAACTCGCCCCCACGACAGCCAGGCTGAGAAAGGCCAAAATCCCAAGTGCGTGTGCAGAGCCAAGTGTGCACGCAGAGCCAAGCGTGCAAACCCGTGGGCTCTGCTGCTGCGGACAAGCCTGGCTGCCTGAGGGGCTGACCTGCCAGAGGCAGCCGGCAGTCTGCTCCCACCCCTAGAGCACTTGCTGACCCTGCACCTCGGCTTGGGATCAGAAGCGAGATCTTAAACTTCTTGGTTTTAACTCTTAAGATGTTTACCAAAGTTATTAAAAGTAAAATTGTTATAAACTATTTGCTTAAAATAATAAAAATTCATTACTTGTTATTATAACACTTTTGTAAATGAAAAACTGCTATACTTTCCACACTGAAACACAGGCAGGAGGAGAGTTGCACGGTTTTACATCTCTGCAAATCTCTTTAATATCTGCTTATTCAAGACGGGTGTGCTTCAGCATCTGATCGGCTGAAATACGCAAGCCCAGCCTCACACAAGTACATAGCTTGAAAGAAGTCTTTTAACACCCATTGTATGACTGTGGATATTCTTTGATCTAACACCAAAATTCACAGGTCTCTTACAATGCGGAGTATGAAAACACATCAGCAAGCTTCTCCTCTGTCCACGTTCACTGGCTAGTCTGACCCTTTGAATGGACTCCTTACTTACACATTTTGACCTCATGACCGAGGGTCCCTGGAACCCACTGTGGGGACCACGCTCTAGACTCACAGGAGGGGCTGTCAGCAACATCTGAGTACACTGTGATCATAGCAATGGGGGGGCAGGGAAAGTGGGTGCTCAGCATCAGGAGGGTAGAACCATGTGGCCTCCTGGGTCATGAGAAGCCTGGGCAGAAGCACCAAAGGACAGCCAGCAACCTCACCAGCCGGAGAAGCTAGAGGCGAGGATGGCAAGACGGCCGGAGGAGGAGGGAGCCCCAGAGCGGGGAGGCTGGCCCCACAGGGTCTCTCTCAGAGCACCTGGTGAGCTCCTAACAGACTCAGCGCAAGAAGCCAAGAGGACAAGTGGCAGGCAGCAGCAGCAGACCCAGGGAGGGAGAAACAGAACTCTGCCTCCAGACAGAAGCAGGCACCCCATCAGGTAGGGCTCCTGAGTTCCCCCGAGAGGAGCCGACCAGGATGGCCAGAGCCCTGTGAAGCAGGACGAGCTCCCAGTCGGCTCGGAACCAGACCCTTCCCACCAAAGTGAAGCCCCGAGGGCAAAGGACCTGCACCCGGAGCGTCCACAGGGCTCACAGGTCAAGCTCGGCATTTAATCCAAATCAGCACAGAAGCAATAAACAAAGGGGAAGGAGAGTAGACTCACAAGGACCCAGGTGTCAGTCACCAGACCTTATTTTATTGGGTTGGCCAAAAACCTCATTTGGGTTTTCCAGAATATGTTACAGAAAATTCCAAACAAACTTTTTCCAAATAAACTCTTGTTGCTGTTGTTCAGTTGCTTGTTGTGTCTGATTCTTTGCAACCCCATGGACTGCAGCACACCAGGCTTCCCTGTCCTTCACTATCTTCCACGGTTTGCTCAAACTCAGGTCCGTTGAGTCAGTGATGCCATCCAACCATCTCATCCTCTGTCACCCTCTTCTCCTCTTACTCTCATCTTTCCCCAGCATCAGGCTCTGTTCCAATGAACTGGCTCTTGGCATCAGGTGGCCAAAGCACTGGAGTTTTAGCTTCAGCATCAGTCCTTCCAATGAATATTCAGGGTTGGTTTCCTTTAGGATTAACTGGTTTGATCTCCTTGCAGTCCAAGGGACTCTCAAGAGTTGTCTCCAGCATCACAGTTTGAAAGCATCAATTCTTTGGCACTCAGTTCTTTGTGGTCCCACATACATACATGACTACTGGAAAAACCACAGCTTTGACTATATGGACCTCTGTCAGCAAAGTAATGTCTGCTTTTTAACATGCTGTCTAGGTTTGTCAAAACTTTTTGGCCAACCAAATAAACAGCTATGTTCAGACTTGTTCAAAAAAATATAGGGCAAGATGCATAATTTCACCAGAGGGTTGGAATCAATTTTTTAAAATGAAATAAAATGTATTAAATAAAATAACAGACATCAAATATTCCATAAAGGCTTATATCCTGGGTGTTCATTGGAAGGACTGATGTTGAAGCTGAAACTCCAATACTTTGACCACCTGATGCAAAGAGATGACTCACTGGAAAAGACCCTGATGCTGAGAAAGATTGACGGCAGGAGGAGAAGGGGACGACAGAGGATGAGATGCTTGGATGGCATCACAGACTCGATGGACATGGGTTTGGGTGGACTCCGGGAGTTGGTGATGGACAGGGAGGCCTGGTGTGCTGCAGTTATGGGTCACAAAGAGTCGGACACGATTGAGCGACTGAACTGAACTGAACTGTTTGAAAACACAAAGACTAGTACATCACAAAACAGGTCAGTAGAAAATCTCAGACTAAAAACCAGAGTGAAAAGGATGGAAAAAGTAGAAAAGTCATAAGAAATTTATGTTTAAAATACATTTAGGCTGAATTTCAAAAGAATGAGGGGAAGAAAAATATACACAGATAATAACCCAGAATTTTCCAGCATTGATAAAAACCATCAAGACACAAATTCAGGAAGTGAAGTTGACCACATAAAATTGCCAGAAACTACACCGCAAAGAAAAGCTAAAGACAGCAGAAGAAAATGACAGCAAGTGTCAGAAACAACAAAATGAGGATGGAGCAGATGAACCTTCGCAGACGGTTACAGCAGAGACACCGTCACTGTTTGGCAAAATCAGCGAAGAGAACATCAGGCCACCTGTGTTACAAGGCCGCTCCGCCCAGAGGCACGGATAAGCCAACTGCCACTGACGGTGCCACGACCCTGAATCCAAAGATGAAGATGACTGCAGCTCTGCGATGAGCAATACGGAGAATCTCACAAAGGAAGTGCCGACAGAAAGACACGCACTAGAGGACTGCACCGCCATGAAGTTCAGAGGTCAGAAGGCGTTCTGAGCGGGGCGCTCTGCAGTAGAGCCGGGGAGCCACTACGATGCGAGCGCACTGAGCGCCCAGACACCTGTGTGTGTGTCAGTCAAGTTCATGGAAAGCGAAGCGTGTGGTGAAGTACACACCCCGCAGAACTAACCGGGTGAGAGCTCACATACTCCAGAGAACCGATTTACACGCAATACAGAGAGAAAAGCGCCCTAAATGTATTCTGTCTGTGAAACTCAGGTTTAGTAGAAGTATTATGGTTCTCATACAAGCTGTGACACTAAAGAGGAAACCTGTAAACATTAGAAAATGCTAAAAAATGACAAAGATCTGATGTGATACTGATATATCCTACTAGAACTTTGAAATTTAAAAAAAGTCATTGTTGAGAAGTTTCTTAAAAGCAACAAGGAAAAGGAAAAAGTAGATTATGTGGAGATACCACTTCTAAAAGGGGTAATAATTTCATAAGCAATAACTTTCTAGCTTTGTTTTTTTAAGGCATGTGTATTTAAAATACTTCATTTGTGCCCATTTTTATTATAAACTTAATGTATGAAAAAAATCTGATCTTAAAAATAGAAAATATGAAAATATGATTGCGCATAATTCTCAAGGACTACTCAAAATAAATCTGTTATTTAAAAAACAGAAAGTAGAAATTGGCAAGGAATCCAAAACCCTGAAGAGATTAAGAATGGACAAATGATATAAAAAATGTTTAATCTCTGTCCAATGAAATTCCACTTAAGAAAGGGTTTTTAAAATAGTTAAATAGTAAATTGTTAACACACACAGTCAACTACAGAGCCAGAAAATTAGTTCACAGATCTCAGATTATTCTCAGACAAAAATAATCTGTGTATTACTAATTCCTGAGACATAAACATGTTAAAAGTATTTCTATAGCAATTTTGTTTTGTGAATTTTCTGGCCTACATTCCACCAAATAAACCTGTAATTAAATCCAAGTTCTACTACTTGGCAGCTGGGTAACCTTTAATAAGTCATTTATTTTCTCTCTGGAAGTGTTTCTTGATCTGAAAAATGTGTTTATCAACTACTTCCTACCACAACTGATAAAAATTAAGACAATAATAATTTAAAATATGATGTGTGGCAAAGCAATCTGCAAAGTTTTAAGCAAAAACAAGATTTAGTATAACAATGACTAAGGAATCTTTATCTAGTTTTACAAAAAGTTCTGATTTAAGCACTAGTACTCAATTATAGTTCCCACGCAGCCACCCATACTTATAAACATGCAATATATTTGACAGGCGATTTTCAAAATACTTGGCTTCTCATTTTGAAGGCCTCAAAAGCTCTTCTCCAGGCGTGGGCTGTCATGCTCTGACACCAAGCCACAGCCCTTCTTGGGCCGTGCGTGGTTCAGCTGGAATCCCAGTCCACAGAGCTGTACATTTTGTTAGGATGATACAAAACGAAGTTCAAAGGTTTTAGACAGGTTTTTTAAAACATCCAATTGAATCTCCACAAAATAATCGCACCGATAAAGTAACAGTTCCTGTAGAACAGCACAGCAGTCAGGAACGAAGCCCATTTCTGCAGAAGCTGGTCCCTGTGCCTACAGAAGTCCCCCGTGCCAGCACCCGCTGCAGCTTCTAGACAAGGAGAGACAGGGCTGGCTGCCCTTGGGCCCTGATGTCTTGCTGGGCACGCCGCTATGGAAACCTCACTCCCCCACCCCATAGTCCCATGTGAGTCTGGAACCCCATAGGCACCCACCAGACCAAATGGCTATTGAAATGTGTTATAATTTAAAATTCAGCTCCCATCACACTGGCCTTATGTCAAAAGTGCAAGAGCTACATGGAGCTGGTGGACTCCACCCTGGAAAGCAGTAGATGCGCCCGCCTCAATGCAGAATGTTCTACTGGGCCACACTCCAGAACCCAAACTCAGAAGCAAAACTGCTGTGTGCAGAATATGCATCCATAAAAATATCAGCATTACCCTGTATTTCTAAGGCACTTCACAGTTGAAAATGTTTTTGTATTAATAGCAGAACTGGATTCTATTGGGTTGGCCAAAAAGTTCGTTCAAGTTGTTCCGTAAGATGTTATGTAAAGCCCAAACAAACCTTTGGGCCAAGCCAACAGTAACAACCTTGTAACGGAAGCAGACTAAGTCATCATGGACCAGAATACAAAAGGACACCAGAAATAGAAAGGACACGACAGCTCAGGTCACCCAGCGCTCAGTCACGGCTCTCTCGACCTCACACTCTAATAAGCCAATTCCAAGGTCACACAAACCTTTCAGAACTGTGGACCCAGAACAGGTGCACTGTGGCTGGTTAAGCCAACCCTATATAAACACATTCATTACATGTAAGTCTCATTAAGCTTCTCACAACTCTCAGGTTATGGGATCAATGCATGAGAAATTAAACAAGGTTTCTTCTACCTGTCTTGCTTTATGGGCTGTGTTAATGCCATGATTTCTTAGGCAGCTCACAGCTCTTGGATCTGGTGACCGGCCCACGTTCCAGTCAGAAACAGCGCCACTGTCAATGACCCACTGCAACATAAAACACACAAGTGCACTTTCAAGGTCAAGTACGGTACCTGCCGGGCAACGTGACTCATGGGGATACCATGCTTCTTCATGCAAGCCTGCCCCCGATAATCAGGAGGGTTTCCTAGTTCATACGTGGATGTCGCTGCACTGTCTATCCTCCACTGCAGGAGAAAAAAAGAATTCTTTTCACAATTTTCTGCCCCAAAGCCATTCAAGTTGGCCTCTTTAAGACAGTAACAGTACTTACATTATCTGAAATGTTTTGATCAGTTACAAGTTTCCTGAAAACTGCTTCTGCGATGGGTGATCGACAGATGTTACCTTAAAAAGAGGTGGGGGAGCAGAGAGTGAGTGTCTGGTTTGAGAGAAGCGCAGGTGCTAAGCCCAGCACAGCACAAGCTCACAAGACTCCACACAGCTGGGGCAGCGAGGGAGCAAGGCAAACACTCTTCTCTGCGGTGACTGTGCTACCAGCACGTGGCAGGACCTGGCGGGACAGCTGACCCAATCCCACTCGATGACTTCAAACCAACCATCCAAATACACAAAGTACAAATGACAAGGACATTAGAAATCAGAACAGTTAGGACCAAAATCATCGTTTTTCAGTTTGCTATTACTGACCCAGAAGCTAATCATGAAATCAAATGAATGGGTTGCAACCAGTCTATTTTAAAATGATATAGAACAAGAGTTTTAAAATATGTACTTTCAAGTATACTGCACACAATAAAACAATACATTGTTTCATAAAATACAAAAGCAAATACATTTAGGCCGAACAGCAGAACAGCGGTTCTACACAGACTCCTACTAAAGGACCTGTGCAGAGCCCTTGCTGGAGCGCCGTGCACCCAGGAGCCGGAGCTTGGGCAGGGACGGGCCTCCAAGCCGTCCAGTCTGCCCAGAACTTCCGCCCAGAACCAGCTGCAAGTTCATCGATTCCCAGGACCACCCTCAGTTCAAACTAGCTGGCCACAAATTTGGGGGTCCGCACCTGATGTGTAGAACTGACTCAATGGAAAAGATCCTGATGCTAGGAAAGACTGAAGGCAGGAGGTGAAGGGGGTGACAGAGAATGAGATGGTTAAATGGCATCATCAACTCAATGGATATGAATTTGAGCAAATTCCAGGAGATAGTGAAGGACGGGAAGCCTGGTGTGCTGTAGTCCATGGGGTCACAAAGAGCTGGACACGACTTAGCGACTGAACAACAACAGGTTCAGTATTTCTCTAAAAGGATTGTAGAATTCAGGAAAATGTTATAGTTTTACTATTACAAAAAGACACAGAACAGAACCAGCCAAACTCAGAGGGCATATTGAAGATTCTGGAAGAGTTCCAGACAGGAAACTCTGGTCTTCAGGGACAGGTCATCTTCCCATCATCCATGTGTGACTACACTCAGGGTACAGCCAATCCAGGATGCCACCCAGAGCTCCAGTGCCAAGGACTTATTGGGAATAACTACAATTAATTTATCACTTAATTAACTATAATTAAACTCAATTAAAACAAGAAAATAAACGCTAATAGATACAAGAGAACAGGAAAAGAAGATAACATTTCTTACAAGAAAAAAGAACAATTAGGCTTGGTTTGTAAAGAAAGTATTTATCAATAAATACTGATTAATTGTAGGAAAAAGGTCACCTGACATCACTGTGTTCTCATTTCCCACGGTGCTGGCTGGGACAACAACAGCACACATCCTCTAGTCCGTCTGCCTCGAAAAAGTACCGAATGCTTCATAGTCTTGCCAAAATAAGGAGTTCCATTCTTTTCTGCTATCACCCTTACCGACGGTAAACACCCGACACTTTTCTGCACTTCAGTCTGGCTCAGAGGTTAAAGTGTCTGCCTGCAATTCAGGAGACCTGGGTTCAATCCTGGGGTCGGGAAGACCCCCTGGAGAAGGAAATGGCAACCCACTCCAGTATTCTTGCCTGGAGAATCCCATGGAGGGAGGAGCCTGGTGGGCTACAGTCCACAGGGTCGCAAAGAGTCAGACAGGACTGAGCGACTTAACTAACTAAATGTTTGAAGGAATAAAACTTTCACCTTTCAGAAATGCACTGCTGTTACTGTTCTGCATACAGGCTGCCAAGTGAAATGGCAAATAGTGACCTCAAATCCCCTCAGAACTCCACGTCTCACCCCCTCCACCAGCAAAGCTCTGGTCTAACACACAAGCTCTCTTTCAATGGTGGGTCTCCCTCTCGTGGCTTTCGCTCTTCTTCAGTCCAATCTCAACACGACAGCTGAACGGCCACAACACCTGAACTTCCCACCTCTGCTCAAAACCCTCCGAAGGCTTAACTCACTCAGTGATCCAAGTCCTTACACAGCCTCACCAGATCCATTCTCCACAGGACCTAATGTGGGTCTGAAAACTAGGAATCAGGACCCGCCACCTTTGTACACAGTTCTCAATGCTAAAAATAATTTTTACATTTTTAAGCAATTGAAAAAACTCAAAAGTACAGTATGTTGTGACATGAGATTATACAGAATTCAAATTCCAGTGGGCACGAACAATCACATCGAGCATGACTGTTCACGTACTGGCTAGGGCTGCTTCTGCACTACACTTCTGGTATGACCGTCAAAGCACAATATATTTGTTCTCTGGCTCTTCAAAGGGTTTGCTGACTCCTGCCCCAGCTCACTGTACATGCACCAAGAATGGGACAAGTTTCGGATCCACTGGGCGCTGAGAAAACAAGTCAACATTATCTCCGAGTCCTCGGGAACTGAGGCAAGTCTGTTCAGAAGCAACTAGAGCACCAGACCCAGTGCTGCAGCTTCCCTGCTGTGTCGTGAACATGGCCAGAACCCTCTGTTCAGAATCCTTCACCTGCTTTCCTCCAGGTCCAGGATGCTTTTCCAAAATACCCTATGCTTGCTTCCCTACTTTTTCCAAGTCTTTCTTCAAATGGCACCTTCTCAGTAAGGCCTCCCCCCAAAACCCTTCTTACAGCTGCATTCCACTCCCATCCCCCCTTCCTGCCTTAGTGTTAACACCAGCTGACTAAGTAGCCAAATCCTTGACTGTTGATGACACAGTGTGAGCTCTTGACAGGCAGGGATAGTTGTCTGTTTTCCTCACCACCGTATCCCTAGCATTCAGAACAGTGCCTGGTACCATGGCAGTTGCTGGAAAAAGAAAGCATACTGAAGATAAACACACACAAGCAGATATCTCCCATCAAGAGCCAGCAGAGTGCACCATGTCAGCCTAACCAACACTGCTAAGTAAAATAAGCAAAGCAATGGAATCCTGTTAAGATACTCAACATAAACCGAACTGCCCTTTAATAAAGCTGTTGAGTCCATCAGTCAACCTTCAGTGTAGAGCTTAAAATCAAATGACGCCCACTGTCAACATGAAACAAGGACGCCTTTTACTTTTTCCTTCATAGATATCCAATTCTACAAATACTTGGTGAACATATTTTGTCTTAAAGCTGTAAACAGAAAGAAAAATAAGCCACAGTCATTGCCTTAAAGAGAGTTAAATCTAGCTATAATTGCAGCAGGCTTTCAAGTAATTATAATAAAATTTGTGTGAGGGAAGATGTATATAAAGTGTCATGGGAACAACTACCTGTACCAAGAGGATCTGGAAAAAGTAAAGAAGGGAATGCTTGGGTCTGACCTTTTAGAAAGATTCTCCTGGAAAAATGCAGAGTGAGCTCCCAGAAAGAAGTACCCAGTGGAAGGCACGCTGAGCAGCTGAAAAGCAGGAGAGCGGCACCCAGAGAGTGTGTGGGTAGGAAACAGGAAACCAGGGCAAGTGGGAGAGGCCGAGCAGATCTCTGTGGTCTCCCATAAGAGTGCATCTGAGGAGGAGTGGAAAAGCTATTATTCTGCAGGAAATGCAGGCTCACCCAGAGCTTTTTATGGACTACTGGCCATTTAGGCCTTTCTGGGAATTAAGGAGATGTGGTGGAAATGCTGAGATGCGGTATAAAATGAAGAGTCCCGAAAGCTAAAGGGACACTGAACTCTATTTTAAGAAGGGAAGGCTGATTGCTGAAATCTTAAAAATGAAATAATTCCGAGCTGGAAAGTAACTAAAGAATTAAAAGGGAGAAAAATACCTTCATTTCATGTAGAGAAATATTGGCACATGGGGCTGTTACACAGCGACCTAAAGAATCAAATTTCCCAGGTTTGAATTTTACAACAAGAAATCCTAAGCCTTCTCATTCCATCTGCCTTTACGTGTGCTCCATCTGGGAGCCTGAAACAAGGAAACAGGCCAGCAAACCAGTGCTATCATGGGTCTCGGGTATCAGCAGACCCTTAAAGGTCAGATCAGTTCAGTGGCCTCGGGTTTACCTGCAGGGGAAGGAACTATAGCCAAGTACAACGGCAAGAGCCCCGGCTTGGAGTGCAGATGCTGCAGGTGAGCGGGGACCCAGGCTTGAGAAAACTGAACAAAAGCTAGAGACCCAGACCTGCAAGAGGAGTCGGCAGGCGACAGAGGTTCTGACTCAGACACCTGACTTAGAACCGGGCTTGTCAAGAGCACCCAGCGTGCAGAGCCGCCCTGCGGCCGCGGGGCGCACACAAGAGGCGCCGCGCATCGACCACCCTCGGGTCTCCCCTCTCTGGCCACCTCCCCATCGCTTTCCCTGGTTCAGCGGCGCAGAGCAGCTCAGAACGCATAACGCCCTACCCAGCCCTCCAGAAAGCTCAGAGCGGGGCTAGATCGGCGCCGTCTCACCCAGACACACGAACAGCACCGACTTGGTCACCTGCTCAGCCATCTTCCCGCGCGCGCAGAGGCGCCCAGTAATAACGTCGGAACGCTTCCGGCGCAGCGCATGCGCACTGCGAGCGGCCCGCCGGTGCGCCTGCGTGATCTGGCGCTGACCTCTGGGGCGAGCGGGGCGGTTTTGCGCTGGCGCAGTCTGGCCTCAGCGCCGCCGGCTGGAGGCGGAGCCGCGAGCCACCTGGAGGCCTTGGGGGAGGGGACGGCGGGGCGGTGCCGAGAGCCACCTGAGGGGGGAGGGCCCCACCTGAGGCGGGAGGGCCACGGGGAGGAGCGGGGTGCGCGCCGCCGAGAGACCGCCGAGGCCGGAGAGGGCGTAGCCCCGGGCCACAGGGGTTCGCGGGACCGCAGGGCGAAGCCAGCGCGGCGGGGCCTGCTCTGTCCCCTCGGGTCCTCGGAGAGCGGAGGGCCAGTCCTGCGCTCAGGTGAGCGCCCGTCAGCGAGCCACCGGCTGCACGTGACGGCCGCCCTCGGGGGGCGGGTCCACTCGCTCCTCTTGAGACCTGGGGCCCCCGCCCCCGCCCGGTGGGACCGCCGCGTTCGGCCGGCGCACTCGTCAACGACGGGCTGCTTCCGTGCCCGAGGGCGGGCGCGCCCCTTAACTGCGAGTCCGTACAAAGCGGTGCTCCCCCAGTGGGAGCGTGTGGACCTGCCCCTCACCTGCCCCAGGTGTGCGCCTCCCACCGCGGCCATACCTGCCCAGGTGTGCGCCGCCCACAGCGGCCCCCGCCCGGAGGCGGAGCCGCGGCAGCTCCCATCCTCTCCCTGGGCGCGGTCCACAGCGCTGGGGCGCCGGAGCGGGCCAGGCTCGGGGTCGCGAGTGAGTAGGGGCGTCGGCGCGGGCCTCTCCTGGCCTCGGGGCCGCCGCCGCCGGGCCTCGAGAGTCTCGCTGGGGAGGGCCAGTCTTCGGGGGAAAAAGGAGAAGCTGTGTCTCTGGGATTGTTTGCTCTTGCGTGTCTTTTAATGCTGTCATCCCACAAGCTGTCAGAAGTTAAAAGGACTCTCCACAAACGTGGTGTGATGCGGAGTCAGCCCCCGTCGATTCGATTCACAGTCAAACTCTTCTTGTTTACAGTTTTTATGGTTATCGTTCATTTTATTCGATGTGTAAATATCTAAAGCTTGAAAAGCCAGGTATTTGTTGCTGTCCTTTCCGTTTCCTGTGTGTAAGTGCAGGTTATTCTGGACCTCTGTCAGAGTCGTCTGGGTTGAGCCTGCCTCTGACTCGGGCAGGAGTCCGTGTGCTGCCCTTGCTCCGCGACCACCTGAGGCTTAACTGCCAGGCCCTCCAGGCTCACCGGCCCCGCCTGTGATCAGCCGCGCTTTGCGGGTATCGCTGAGGGTAGACTGACTGCAGCCTGGCTCTGGGAGCCCTGGACCCCGTATCTCTGTGTTGTGATAGTTTTTCCTTGTTTAAAGAAGCAGGAAACTGCTCTGAGTTGGTAGATAACCAGACGGTAATGAGATGTACCCTACTAGCTGGAAGTGTGTCATTTTCACTTCCTTTCAGTTGGAGTTTGCCACTGCTGCTGCTGAGGCTGAGTCGGAGAGAATGACACAGACAGGGGACCCCTGCCCACAGACAGTAGGAAGCTGATGGCCCCAGAATGTTCTACCAAATGGGCGAGGTTTCTAGGTTTTGTTTTATATACAGAACATACAGTGTTCTGCGTTTTTGTCCTCATGAAAGTTTTATTGCTATGTGAGAGATGCCTGAGTTAATAATGGGTTAGTCAGAAACTCTGCACACACCCACCTCAGAGAAACAAGTTTCCAGTGGTACTGTTTAGTTCTTTGTGTGGCCTGCTGTTGAAATACCTGTGCAGTGACCAGCTGGAGGTTAAAGGAAGTTATTACTTCTAGCCTGTTTATCATGCTTAAAATAAGGAGAATTGGTTACCTGGTTTACAAATGTTCTATTTAAACAAAGTTTCTATAAAACTAGTTAATACTGCGCCTCATCTTTTGAAAGATTAAAAAAAATATTTAAGAGAAATCGTTGCTCATCAAGAGTGATTTGATGCTTTTATTCCATTTAGGAAATTTTCTCAGGGAGTTGCTCTCTGTTTAGAAATTAGGAAGTGGTATTTGGAAAGAAGAGACTGCCGTCAAGTCAAGCGGATGCTGCTGCCGTGTCGCTAAGTGACCGGTGGGCACAGACGTCTTTCTACAAGTTGCCTTATGAGCAAGTGGTCGTGGTAAGACATCATCCTGTGCAGATAAAGACCTTACCATATTGAATTTTTATTTTCTTTGGGAGGAATCAGGTTTTCACAGTCAGTGATTGGACTAGAGTGGCATATGTAGTCTTATTCTGAGCCAGGATCACTCTTCAGTTTGAGAAATGGTAAAGCAAGTATAAGTCAAGGGTCTCCTTATTCTGGAAGTTATGGGTCTCGTCAGTCTACACTTCTGTCTCCTGTCCAAAGCCTGCAGTCAGGGGAACGGAAAAGAGGCAAAGGCCACGATAATGTTTGGGGTTCAAATTATCAGTTTGGTTTGAAGTTTGGACTAGAAGGTTAATGACCTGACCAGAGGGACCCGTTTTGATTTCTAGAACTGACAGACTTTGTCTCCTTAAGACAAAGGAAGCTGTTAAGCCTGGGCCATGGAAAGATAAGAACTGGTTTAAGAAACAATGGCCGTAGTTCTCAGGCAGTGGTGTCCATGATGATAATATACTAATAAAGCTAAAGGCAATATTTCAGAGGTTTTTGAAAGATCACATATAAAGTTTCTTTTAGCTAAGATTTATAGCCAAAATAAAAATTTGTAAAAAAATTTCCTATAGATAGCCTTCTCGAAATTAAGACTCTGTTGAGGAAAGTAATATATTGGATGCTTTTGTCGACAGAAGGAAAGTTTGGAAGCCCTTGAAGTCTTATGATGTTGAGGTGCTGGGAGGGGCCGTGCCTCTCCTGCATTCATTCCAGACCTCTGAAGGGCCAGACAGGAAACTAGTCAGTCTTCTCCCCCAGGTGGCAACTTTCTCTGAGTAGATTCTAATGTCTTGGTTGCCCCCAGTGCCCCCCCTCCCCCCGAGTTTAATACCCTCGGATCAATATGGAAATTATTTCTACATCTTAAGGTCATTTCAAGGTTTTGAGGTTTCAAAAGTAAAAATTTTCTCCTCAGTATTTAAAAAAAGTCCTCTCAATTAAAAAAAAAAGACTTAGTATGGGAATTTCAAATATTTTAGTTACTTTTTTAAATTTTATTTTATCTTTGGCTGCACAGGGCTTTTGTGGCAGGGTGCGGGCTTCTCATTGTGGTGGCTTCTTTTGTTGCGGAGCACTGACTCTAGGTGTGTAGGTTCAGTAGTCATGGCTTAGTTGCCCTGCAGCATGTGGGATCTTCCAGGACCAGGGATTGAACCAGTGTCCCTTGCATTGCAAGGCAGATTCTTAACCACTGGACCACCAGGGAAGCCCTATTTTAGCTAGTTTTTAAAGGAAATTTCCCTCTATTTTCTTGGCTTGAGGTTTGGCAGCCATCCTTCTCTTGGGAGGAAACTCAAATATTTATACATAATTTGCTTTGCCTTGGAATTCAAGAGACTTAAAACTTTTATGAATGTTCAGATGCAAACCAAGACTTAATAGTGATCTGTATTTTCATAACTTCAGGAATATAGTGATACCAACTTTGTGATCAGACCATGCCCCTCTGCCTTATGGTCAGCAGAGGAAAGTGGAAGAGCCACGTGATACTGAGGACTGGAATTGAGGCTTGTTTCCAAATCATGATTGTTACTTGTTGGCTCTGGCAGAGAAATTCACTATACACAACTATGACTAGGCAATATGCTTTTATTAGAGAGTTAACAGGGTCTGTGCTATCCAAGCACATTGGCCCGGCTCTCCTGGAGGTCAGCTGAACGTGACTCTGTCCTCCCATGGCCAGCCTTGTGACACCAGCTCTCAGTGACCGGGGCTGTGTCTGGCACTCAGGCTCAGTGGTCTGCAGGCATCCCAGCTGGATCCGAATTCCCCAGCCCAGTAGCTGCCCTTCCCATGTTTATAAAAGGGTCTGACCTTCCGTAAACAGGATGTTTGCAATAGCAACTCTCAACATGGAATTTGCTTGTTTAACTGGTTTAACTCTGCTTGGTTGATAGAGTTCAAAGTAGAAGGTCTTTTGGGGGTAGGATTTATGATCATTTACTAAGCTTTAGTTGCACGTTCCAGAAAATCTGATCCAAACTGGCTTTAGCAGAAGAAGATTTTCCTGGCCCATGTGCCTGAAGACGGGGCTTCCCAGGTGGTGCTAGTGGTAAAAAAATCCGCCTCCAGTGCAGGAAATGCAAGAGACTGCAGGGCTGCTTGTGGCTTCAGCTGTGGCCCAGCTCAGGGCAGAAGGAGAGCCAGCAGAGCCCGGCTTCTCTCTCTAACTCTAGTCAAGAGCTTCTCCGCACAGCTCTGCTCTCAGGCTCTCCCCAGTGGTGAAAAAATCTTGCAACAGGTCAGCACAAGTGTCTGCAAGAGAGTTCTGGCAGCTCCCACACAAGGCCAGCCAGATGCTGGTGTGGATCAGCTTTGGTTACAAAGCTCTGCTGTGGCGCAGGGAAGACACTTGTTCTGATTCAGCAGATGGGTCACCTGTCCTGCTCTGGGCGCTGCAGCAGGGGGAACAGACAAACTGCTGGTCCCCCCAAAAGACGTAGATATTTAGCAGCCAAAGGAACCAATTTCCACTGCAGTTTGTTAATGCAAGGCAGTGAGAGAGATTGAGCATCTGTGTGTATGGGTGGGGCTCTGCAGGGCAGTGCTTTGTAAAAGCACTCCTGACCCATGAGGACTGCAGCTGAGTGGCCGACAGGTGTGTGGATGAGTCTCAAACCACACACTCAAGTGCCAGAAATGTAAGCATTTTATCCTGAGCTCTCACGGTCAGTCACTTTTCAGAGTGGGTTTTGAGAAGAGGAGTTGGGTCTTTGCCGTCTCTGCCCAGTCAGGTTTGCTTTTGGTCTTCACTTATCGTTAATTCTGAAGATATCTTGGTTGCATTCATAATTTCCGACACTCCAGCTCTTGGATGGAACAGTTGGTGTTCCCTCACACAGGCACAGCTGGCTCTCCTGTGCCTTCTGGGCGGAAGTGGTCTTAGTGGGGTGAGCACCACTTCAGCTGGAGCCACACGCAGATCTCCTCACCTTCAGTTCGGTTTGGTTTTGTCTTCCCTTTCCTATGACAACTTTGAAAGGACTATTTTAGGGACTACACCACTTATACCTTACTACCCCCTTACCCTCCACTCTTTTAAGGTCTGGGAAATGTTACAGATTCTGAGAGGCAGGGAGCCTTTGCTCTTATTCAGCACATATTCTTCTAAACCTACTGGATTTTCCAAGTAAATGAATCTTTCCTAGTCCACACAGAGATTTGACATTTAATTCCAAAAAATCACAAATGCTTTATTCATTTAACAAATATTTATTGGGCACTTACTGTATGCACTTATGATGTGTGTTGGAGATACTACACTGAATAAAATAGTCAATGTGCTTAACCTGTGGCACTTATATTGTAGAGAGAGAGATTAGGTTAGAAAGATTAGACAGACAGGGGAGCGATACAGCCTGTGTTGTTGACATTCAGTCGCTAAGGGGTGTCTGACTCTGTGACCTCACGGACTGCAGCACACCAGGCTCTGCTGTCCTTCGCCATCTCCCGGAGCTTGCTCAAACTCATGTCCATTGAGTCGGTGGTGCCATCCAACCTTCTCATCCTCTGTCGCCCCCTTCTCCTCTTGCCCTCAGTCTTTCCTACCATCAGAGTCTTTTTCAATGAGTCAGCTCTTCACATCAGGTGGCCAAAATATTGAAGCTTCAGCTTCAGCATCAGTCCTTCCAATGAATATTCAGGGTTGATTTCCTTTAGGATTGACTGTTTTAATCTTGCGGTCCAAGAGTCTTCTCCAGCATTACAGTTCAAAAGCATCAATTCTTTGGCACTCAGCCTTCTTTATGGTCCAGCTCTCACATCTGTACATGCCTACTGGGAAAACCATAGCTTTGACTGTATGGACCTTTATTGGCAATGTGATGTCTCTGCTATTTAATACACTGTCTAGGTTTGTCATAACGTTTCTTCACTAGTGGATCAGATGGTAAAGAATTTGCCTGCATTACAGGAGATCCAGGTTTGATCTCTTGGTCGGGGAGATCTGCTGGAGAAGGGAATGACTACCCTCTTCAGTATTCTTGCCTGGAGAATTCTATGGACACAGGATCCTGGCAGGCTACTATGTCCCTAGGAACACAAAAGAATCAGACAACACCGAGCAGCTAAGCCTTTCACTTTCACTTTTCTTCCAGTTAGCAAGTGTCTTTTAATTTTACTGTCCACAGTGATTTTGGAGCCGAAGAAAATAAAAGTCTGTCATTGTTTCCATTTTTTCCCCATCTATTTGCCATGAATTGATGGGACAGATGCCATGAACTTAGTTTTTTGAATGTTGAGTTTTAAGCCAGCTTTTTCACTTTCCTCTTTCACACTCATCAAGAGGCTCTTTAGTTCTTTGATTTCTGCCATTAAACCATCATCTGCATATCTGAGGTTGTTGATACTTCTCCCAGCAATCTTGATTCCAGCTTGTGAGGAATACATACTGGCATTTTGCATATGAGCTTTGCATATATGTTAAATAAGCAGGGTGACAATATACAGCCTTGATGTACTCCTTTCCCAATTTGGAACTAGTCCATTGTTACGTGTCTGGTTTTAACTGTTGTTTCTTGACCTGCATACAGGTTTCTCAGGAGACAGGTAAGGTGTATTCCCATCTCTTTAAGAATTTCCACAGTTTGTTGTGACCGACTCAGTCAAGGACTTGAGCCTAATAAATGGAGAAGTAGTTTTCTTTTCTGAATTCCCTTTCTTTTTCTGTGATCCAACGGATGTTGGCAATTTGACCTCTGGTTTCTCTGCCTTTTCTAAATCCAAATTATACATCTGGAAGTTCTCTGTTTATGTACTGCTGAAGCCAGCTTGAAAGATTTTGAGCATAATCTTGCTAGTATGTGAAATGAGTGCAATTTTACTGTAATTTGAACATTCTTTGGCATTGCCTTTCTTTGGGATTGGAAACTGATGTTTTCAAGTCCTGTGACTACTGCTGAGTTTTCCAAATTTGCTGGCATATTGAGTGTAGCACTTTACTAGCATCATCTTTTAGGATTTGAAATAGATCAGCTGGAATTCCATCACTTCCAATACCTTTGTATGTAGTAATGCTTCCTAAGTCCCACTTGACTTAGCCCTCCAGGATCTCTGGCCGTAGGTCAGTGATCACACCATCCAGGTCATTAAGACCATTTTGTACACTTCTTTGTGTATTCTTGCTACCTCTTCTTAATATCTTCTGCTTCTGTTAGGTCCTTGCCATTTCTGTCCTTTATTGTGCCCATCTTTGCATAAAATGTTCCCTTGATATCTCCTTCTGAAGAGATATCTAGATCTTCCCCATTCTACTGTTTTCCTCTGTTTCTTTCCATTGTTCACTTAAGGTTTTATTATCTCTCCTTGCTTTTCTCTAGAACTCTGCATTCAGTTGGGTACATCTTTCTTTTTCTCCTTTGCCTTTTACTTCTCTTCTTTTCTCAGCTGTCTGTAAGGCCTCCTCAGACAACCAGTTTGCCTTCTTGCATTTTTTTTTTTTACTTGGGGATGGTTTTGGTCACCAACTCCTGTACAGTGTTATAAGCCTTCATCCGTAGTTCTCACTCTCGCATGTCCAACTCACATCCATATGTGACTACTAGATGTGACTAGATGGACCTTTGTTGGCAAAGTGATGTCTCTGCTTTTTAATATGCTGTCTAGGTTGGTCATAGCTTTTCTTCTAAGAAGCAAGTGTCTTTTAATTTCATGGCTGCAGTCACCATCTACAGTGATTTTAGTGAGTGAAGTGAAGTCGCTCAGTCGTGTCCGAATCTTTGCGACCCCATGGACTGTAGCCTACCAGGTTCCTCCATCCATGGGATTTTCCAGGCAAGAATACTGGAGTGGGTTGCCATTTCCTTCTCCAGGAGATCTTCCCAACCCAGGGATTGAACCTGGGTCTCCCACATGTAGGCACACGCTTTACCATCTGAGCCACCAGGGAAGCTCTGCAGTGATTTTGGAGCCCCCCAGAAATAAAGTCTATCAGTGTTTCCCCATCTCTTTACCGTGAAGTGATGGGACTGGATGCCATGATCTTAGTTTTTTGAATGTTGAATTTTAAGCCAGCTTTTTCACTCTCCTCTTTCACTCATCAAGAGGCTCTTCAGTTCCTTTTCACTTTCTGCCATAAGGGTGGTGTCATCTGTGTATCTGAGGTTATTGATATTTCTCCCGGCAATCTTGATTCCAGATTGTGCTTCATCCAGTCTGGCATTTTGCATGATGTACTCTGCATATAAGTTAAATAAGCAGGGAGACAGTATACAGCCTTGATATACTACTTTCCTGATTTGGAACCAGTCTGTTGTTCCATGTCCAGTTCTAACTGTTGCTTCTTGACCTGCATACAGATTTCTCAGGAGGCAGGTAAGGTGGTCTGGTATTCCTGTCTCTTGAAGAATTTTCCAGTTTGTTGTGATATACACAGTCAAAGGCTTTGGCATAATCAATAAAGCAGAAGTAGATACTTTTCTGTAACTCTTGCTTTTTCAATGATCCCACAGATGTTGGCAATTTGATCTCTGGTTCCTCTGCCTTTTCTAAACCAATTTGAACATCTGGAAGTTCACGGTTCACATACTGTTGAAGCCTGGCTTGGAGAATTTTGAGCATTACTAGTGTGTGAGATGAGTGCAATTGTGCAGTAGTTTGAGCATTCTTTGGCATTACCTTTCTTTGGGATTGGAATGAAAAGTGACACTTCACAGTCCTATGGCCACTACTGAGTTTTCCAAATTTGCTGGCATATTGAGTGCAGCAGTTTCACAGCATCACCTTTTAGGGTTTGAAATAGCTCAGCTGGAATTCCATCACCTCCACTAGCTTTGTTGGCAGTGATGCTTCCTAAGGCCCACCTTACTTTGCATTCTAGGATGTCTGGCTCTAGGTGAGTGATCATACCATTGTGGTTATCTGGGTCATGAAGACCTTTTTGTATATTCTGTGTATTCTTGCCACCTCTTCTTGTATCTTCTGCTTCTGTTAGATCCATCCCATTTCTGTCCTTTATTGTGCCCATCTTTGCATGAATTGTTCCCTTTGTTATCTCTGTAATTTTCTTGAAGAGATCTCTAGTCTTTCCCACTTTATTGTTTTCCTCTATTCCTTTGCATTGATCATTGAGGAAGACTTTCTTATCTCACCTTGCTATTCCTACTTCCTTCAATTTGAGCCTGCATTTTGCAGTAAGGAGCTGATGATCTGAGCCACAGCCAGCTCCAGGTTTTGTTTTTGCTGGCTATATAGAGCTTCTCCATCTTCAGCTGCAAAGGATATAATCAGTCTAATTTTGGTATTGGCCATCTGGTGATGTCCATGTGTAGAGTCATCTTTTGTGTTGTTGGAAGAGGATGTTTGCTATGACCAGTGCATTCTCTTGGCAGAACTCTGTTAACTTTTGCCCTACTTCATTTTGTACTCTGAGGCCAACCTTTCCTGTTACTCCAGATATCTCTTGAGTTCCTACTTTTATATTCCAATTCCCTGTGATGGAGAATCACTCAGTCGTGTCCAACTCTTTGTGACCCCAAGGACTATAGCTCTCTAGGCTCCTCTATCCATAGGATTCTCCAGGCAAGAATACTGGAGTGGGTAACCATTCCCTTCTCCAGGGGATCTTCCCAAGGCAGGGATCGAACCCGGGTTTCCAGCATTGCAAGCAGATTCTTTATCATCTGAGCCATGAGGGAAGCCTATTATGATGAAAAGAACATTTTCTTTCTTTCTTTTTTTTTTTTTTTTTTGGTGTTAGTTCTAGACGGAGGTCTTGTAAGTCTTCATAGAACCATTCAATTTCATCGTCTTTGGCATTGTGGTTGGAGTATAGACTTGTATTAGTGTGATGTATAATGGTTTGTCTTGGAAATGAACCAAGATCATTCTGTTGTTCTTAAGACTATATCCAAGTACTGCATTTTGGACTCTCTTGTTGACTGTGAGGGCTACTCCACTTTTCCTAATTGATTCTTGCCCACCGTAGTAGATATAATGGTCTTCTGAAATAAATTTGCCCATTCCTGTCCATTTTAGTTCACTGCTTCCTAGAATGTCTATGTTCATGCTTACCATCTCCTGCTTGAGCATGTCCAGTTTACCTTGATTTACCTTGATTTGTTGGACCTGGACCTAACATTCCAGGTTCCTATGCAGTATTGTTCTTTACAGCCCTGGACTTTACTTTCACCACCAGACACATCCACAACTGAGTGATGTTTCTGCTTTAGCCCAGCCTATTCATTCTTTATGGAGCTGTTTCTCTGCTCTTCCCTAGTAGTGTATTGGACACTTACTGACCTGGGGGGCTCATCTTCTGGTGTCCTATCTTTTTGCCTTTTCATTGTGTTCATGGGGTTTTCAAGGCAAGAATACTGAAGTGTTTTGCCAGTCCTTCTCCAGTGGACCACATTTTGTCAGGCCCTGACTAGCAGGGACGTGCCCTGCAGCCATTCCCCGTGGCCGGACAGCATGCCGGCTCCCTGGTTGTCCCACAGCTGGTCCTCACTGAGCCTGTAAACCTTTACTGGCCACCCAGCGTCGATCAGCTTGCCACCTAGGGGCCTTGGCAGAAGCCATGCTGGAGTACCCAGAAGGGGTCTGGGGAGGCGGGAGCTGAGGCTGGAGCACACCCGGAGTGCGTGGCTCCTCAGCCTCACCGCTGCCCATGGCTGCCCTGGGGCTGACCTGCCGCCCGCATGACCCGCAGCCCGCCGAGCTCTGGGTCCTGTCTGTCCTCTCCTCTGGCTCCTCGGCCTTATTATTCAGTCCCAGCAAGCCCAGTCACCCCACATCTGCCCCACACAGATATAGGTCATGGTGCAGGCTAGATATGATGGAGGAACTTTAAGGGATGTTATCAGTGGAATGCTATTATTTGAGATATTACTTAGAGCATTTCTTTAGAGAAATGACCACAGGAGTTCAGGACTGGAAACAGAAACGCCAGAGGAGGCTGTGGAACGGACACCACAGACTGATACTCCCTGGGCCAGACTGGAGGCGGGAGGAGGGTGAGATGCAGTCAGATTCTAAGCTGGAGGTTTGTGTTCGGTGCTGTGTACTGGAGGGTGGCAACATGAGAGAAACGTGGGAGTCCCAGCTGGTCCGGGGTCTGAGCGTGAGCCCCCTGATGGACGCAGCCCTTCTGGAAACGGAACTTGGGGAGCAGGCTGCAGAGTGGCCAGGCATCCCTGTGACGTCTAAATGCGATTAATCTGAGATGCTGACTTGGTTTCAAGGTTCAATTAGTACTTGATGCTCTTGAGTCTGGCATTTCGGGAAAGGATTACAAGATATAAATGGTATTTAAAGTCACAGGCCTAGGGTTGAGTGCGAATAGAAAAGGATGGCGCCTTGGGGAGACTGAGAGGACCGTAGCCTCCACCTCTTGGCTCATTCCTGGAGGCTGTTGACTGAAAGAGATGCGCAGCATGAGAGCTGAGAGTTCAGTTTATTCGGTGCAAAGCGAGGACCGTGACCCAGCAGTCTCGGAGGTGCTGCCGAGGAGCCGCTCTGAAGAGATGGGGCAGGGAGGCCAGCACTTCTGTTTTGCTGAAGGGGGTACCTGCAGTCAAGCACACGTTTTGGCAGGAAGTTGCTGCTCGTCACAAGGAAGAGGTGTCTCCATGATTTTAGCGCTCTCGATATGAGAAAAGGCAAGAAATTGGGCTCTTAAAATCTTCTTCTGAAAATAGCTAACTGTCTGAAGGCCTGTTCTACCAGTTTTTCCAGAGGACCGAGGTCTTTGTTCCTGACCTCTAGCCCAAACTCCTTTCAGGGTTTGTGGAAGGTCAGCAACTGCAGTGACCTAATCTTTGTCGAGTCAGATGACAAGTGACAATGTTGAGTTGGCAAGGCAGATGAAGTCAGCATTAGCAATCGTGGTGCTGCTGGCCCCTGGGCCTCACCCTCCAGGCGTGGGGTCGGGCTGTTCCTCACCCCTCAGCTCTCCGTGTTTTGTGTGGTCCAAGTGGTGAGGCTCTGCCTAGCTGCCCCAGGAAGGGATGACCCGGGGCAAGGGGGTGGGTCAGAGGACTTCGTGCCAAATCTCAGGCCTGGTCTAAGATTTCAGTTCCTCAAAGGGCTGTCTGTGTGCAATGATTCAGGTAGAAACAGGTTTTAAAATTGATCTTGAAGAATGAATGGTATTTTAAGAGGTCAGAGGTTGCCATTTTTTTCCTGTAGGGCCAGACAGCCCGTAGATCAGGCTTTGGAAGCCAAGAGGCAAAACTGTGTATTGACAAACAAGAGAGAAAACAATCTTCCACAAATTTTTATTGATAACTGGATTATAATAATAACTGAGCACTTCTTTTGTAATCCAAGTGTACTGATGCGTGAAATGTGATTCTCTTTGTGGGAGAACACTTTCGACTTGAGCTCACTATTTTAGTGCCCTTTACCATGACAGGTCACGAGTGTTCAGCTGTCAATGCTGATCTAGGACGGGATTTTACCTATTTCATCTTTGAAAGTGTGTTCTCACCCAAAACATTCTTCTTTTGATTCAGTTTTTTGCAACCAACCAGTCTCACATCCAGGCCATAGGAGAACAGGTAGCGGCTGGATTTGCTGAGTCCTTGGAGCTCTCGGCTCCGCACGCGGCCTTCAGGTGTGCCCTGGGAGGACCAGCAGAGCTCCTTTAGAGGGGCCGATGCCGAGCTTCCTCAGGAAGAGTCAGGCGGGGTCAGCGAGTGGTGAGAGGGCATCCGGCAGAGCCTCCTGAGCCGTAGGCCCAAGAAAGGCCCCTGGAGAACTCTGTACAGCCCCCTGCGCTCAGAGACTGGAGCCCCCATGGGCTCTGAGGGTCCTGCCCCTGCCTCATCCAGATCTCACGCCTGCCTGTATCCCCGGGCACAGCTCCCAGAGGGGCCCCGCCTGTGGACAGCCTTCTGCAGCTGAGCCTCACCTCCTCCAAGGAGGGCTGCGTCCTTGCGCATGTCCCCCTGCAGAGCAAATGGTTCTCACAGTTGAGGTCCCCGGTATGCCCGCCGCGTGCCTCCACCTGCTGGCGGACTCCTCCTGGTGCACCTCCTGCAGGCGAGTGGGGGAGATTACAGCCAGAGGGGCTGGCATAACTCAGGGGTGCAGGAGGGAGCACAGGGAGGGCCCCCTAACGTGAGGCTGTTTCCAGGCTCGTGCTAACTAAGCACTTGAAGCACTCGGGGCACCCAGGATCTTCATTTCATCCATTTTAACATTTAATGAAAAGGCAAAAAGCACACCTTTGCTTTCTTTAAGGAGGACTTGCAAATAGTCTATTATAAAAGCTATGTAATCAAAGAGAAAGATACTAACATAGGTATGTTATATCTTAAAAGTATTTTTACCCATTTATTTACCTCCCCAAACTAATTGAGTGATTAGAATGTATATAAAACAAGTCAAGTCTAGTTCTAAGTTAGAAAATAAAAATTGCAAATATTTTTCCATATTCTGTAGCAGATGCCATGGAGAGATGATAAGTTTCAGCCACAACAACAAGCCCACAAATCTCGATTTCTTGCCATGATAAGAGTTATTTCCCCCTCATGCTCCAGGTCATGGGCAGCTCCCAGCAGCCAGTGAAGGAGAGGGAGAGGGTGGGGAAACACGACGCCCTGCTCTGGCGAGAAGTACTGCATGACGCTGTCCTGCAGCCGCTCCCTAGGATGGCGCTGCGTGTGTGGGTGGGAACTCCCGCCCAGCCGTGCAACTCACCCAGCAGCCCTCTGCGTGCAGCCCGTTCATTCTGTTAGGAGCAAGGCTGCGTAGGAGAGCGGAGGCCTGTCTAGTCAGGTGCAGTGTGCAAACAGGTGCGCGCTCGTCAGTTTTCCCGTCACGTCCCAGTGTGCCCTGCTGACTCCTGCCGGCTCAGCTCCTCCCTCCCTCGTCGTGGTCGCTGCCAGTGGGACTGGCTTTCTGCACGTGTTCACTCTGGCTGTGGTTTTCAGAGTCTGTTCACTGTGTCAGTACTGTATTGAAAAGTTGGAATTGTCCCCACCATATACGCTTTTTCTTGATCATTGTGGAATATCAAAAACAGTTATATGTCTTTACCCTGCTACTGGTGGCACTAGTGGTAAAGAACCCACCTGCCAATGCAGGAGACGTAAGAAAGGAGGGTTCCATCCCTGGGTCGGGAAGATCCCCTGGAGAAGGAAATGGCAACCCACTTCCGGGTTCTTGCCTGGAGAATCCCATGGACAGAGGAGCCTGGTGGGCTACAGTCCTTAGGGTCACAAAGAGTCGGATATGACTGAAGCAATGTAACACAACATTAATCAAGTCATGACTAACAGCTTCTTCTATAAAATGTACTTTAATGGCCCAAATATCTACACAAATATGTTCATTTGGAATTTTTCTAGGTTATATTTTTTCTAAGACCTTTTGAATCCAGATTGTATAACCAAAGCACTGATAATAGGAAATGTTTAAAATGTCACTTGTACATTGACATACTTTTAAATGGGTGTTTTAAGATTCCTTCCCTGTTTAAAAATTATGTGCTTCTGAGAATTTTTCTGTGTTCATCTTTGTGCTTCGTATCCAACACTGAAAGCGACTGCAGAGTACTGAGAGTACCAGCCTTTCAGCATCTTAGTACCATCAGCAAAATGGGACAGTGTGATTTTAAATGCATGACTGGGGAGACGAAGAGCAACTGTACATTAGTTCCTAAAATTAAAATTTAAGAATTAGCAATGATATACAAGTGCATATAATAATAATTGAATATCTAGTGTGTAGCTACTCACCAAATCCCTGTCCTGTGAATTCTGTGTGTGTTTGTGTGTGTGTCCACAGAGGCACAGAGAAGGGGACGCTCTCTATACTTTTGTTTGTGTAAAATGTAAGGATATATTTTTCCCTTTTCTACACCTCTTCATACAAGACATGTTCGTTGTGAGAGATCACATTTTAAACAAAAGATAATGTATGGAGTAATTATTCATAATGAACATTTTTTAACAGCTGGAGTCATGCATTTCCACTACTACATTAAATATTTAATTGTACAATATTCAATTTAGGCTGAGCAATCTTTGTTATGTAATATTTCATACATACAACATACAAAGGACTGTTGAGACTAGCAGTTTACCTCCATGACTTACTATACACGGTACATGTTTCCAGCAAGCTTCCTATATAAGCCTTCCCCACACCCCACAGCAAGTATCATTATACTTTATTTTTATATATAAATATTTATATAAACATTTACATAAGTGTGTGATACCCTATATATCTTTATGTAGCTTGCTTTTCCTCCTAATATTCATATTTTGCCATGCTGATACATGTAAACCTAGTTTATTTGGAGTTCTATATAGAATACAGTTTTAATACTATACCAAACTAGGTATATCCATCCTCCTCTTGAGGGGAATTTGTTTCCTGCTTTGAAAGTGTTTGTTTTTATGTGCTATTCTTACTATTTTGCTATTAAAAGCCTTGCCTCCAGGAGCCGTCTTACACATGTAGTACTGGTTTCCTGGGCTGCATGACAAGCTACCAGGAACTGGTTGGCTTACAGCAACAGGCAGGCGTCTCCCACGGGGAAGGCCTCCCGTGGGGAGTCAGCGGCCGCACCTGGAGGGCCCCGCGCCTCCAGAAGGCCCGCCTTCTCCCCAGCTCCCCGGCCGAGTGCTCCAGGCTGGCGGCCGCACCGTGCCGCCTCCCCGCCTCCCCGCCTCCTTAAGGGCAGTCATCCTGCACTTAGGGACCACCTGGGGAGTCTGGGGTGGTTAACTCAGTCACATCTGCGAAGGCCCTTTTGCCAAGTGAGACCCCTTTCACAGGACCCGGTGGACGTGAATTTGGGGCCACCGGCCCGCCCAGCTGCCATTGTCTCCCTGAGCGCATCCAGGTGTGGAATTGGGGGGTCATCTCTGCTGTCCTCAGAGCTCCCGCAGCTGCTGCCCTTCCTCAGGACCTCACCAGCGGGGCACAGGCTTCCTCCGTGCCCCTGCATGGCCTGCACATGCGCACTGGCAGGCTTTGCTCATTGCTGTCCGCCTAGAGGACGAGAAATGATAATGCGTTATGGTCCGGCTTTGCACATCCCTGGTTTCTTAGGAGTTTGAGCCACTTTTCATGTATTTATTGGCCATGGTGGTCTCCTCTTCTGTGGATTAGCTAGTTGAATATTTTGCCTAATTTTCTATAGTAATTTCATATTTTTTGATATTAAAAGATCTTTATATATTCTTGAAGTGGTACATATATACAGTGGAATATTACTCAGCCATAAAAAGGAATGAAATAATGTAAGTTACCACAACGTGGATGGACCTGGAGATTGTCACACTGAGTGAAGTAAGTCAAAGACAAATATCATATGATACCACTTATGTGTGGAATCGAAGAAAAAGGTACAAGTGAATTTATGTATAAAACAGAAATAGAGTTACAGACATAGGAAACAATCTTATGCTTACCACTGCTTAACGGGTAGGGAGGGATAAGTTGGGAGACTGGGATTGACATATACATATGACTATATATAAAATAGATAATAAGAACCTACTGTATAGCACAAGGAACTCTGATTAATATGCTGTAATAGCCTATATGGGAAAAGAATGTTTAAAAATATGGTAGATAAATATGTGTGTAAGTGACTCTTCTGTACAGAAGAATCTAACACAATATTGTAAATCAACTATATTCCAATGAATTTTTTTTTTTAAAAAGGAGAAATTGAAGCAAAATGTGCAGAACCAAAGATGGACTTAAAAAGTCTACATGAAGAACTCTAAATTTTAAATAACAAAAGAAAAAATACTAAGGATATGATAGAAATACAAATTGAAAAATTCAATGATTTGTAATTAAATCAATAACCATAAACTATCAATCATAATGAATGTAAATACATTTAAGTTTATGTATTAAAAAGTAAAAGATCTTTATATAAGTTCTAAATCTCTGTCATACTTATGACAAATATATTCCAGTCTGTGGTTTATATTTTTATTTTTAAATGTATGTTGATATACAACTTTTTACATTTTAATGTAGTTGAATATATCTGTAGTTTCCCTTTATTTTGTGCCTTGTTTATACCATTCCTCCATCCTCAGATCATTAAGATATTCCCTATTCTTTTTATTCTAAAAGTACAAAGTTATGCTTTTAATATTTAGGCCTTCAGTTACTTTGAATTTTTTGTATGATGTGATGTTGTAATCTAATTTTGTTTCCCTTTGAATGACCCAGAGTTGTCCCAGAACAATTTATTAATCTACTGTGTCATCTCTGTCATATACTTTTAAATATATGAGTATATATATTTATATGAATATTCCTTTCTTGCTTTTGTTGTGAGTGTAGCATTGTTAATTAAGTGCTGAGGTTTATTCAATAAATTGTGTCAAATATGTTTAAAATATTAGGTTCTAACTTCACATCCTGTACAAACACAAGTTTGAGGTATGTCAAATATTTAATGTAAAATAAAAGCTCTGAAAGAAAATCTGAAATAATACTTGTAAATTTTGTTTTTCAAATAAGACTTTTAGTCACAATAATAGAAAGATGATAATGGTAGAAAGCCCAGAGAGATATTGTCACATAAATGAAAATAAATACTGAGAAACTATACATAAAAGTGTAAAAAACAAGAAGCTGAGATGGAAACTTGCGACATGATTAAAATTATAGATAAAGGAGTATAGGACCAGAAAAATAGGCAAAGAGCACCAACAGAAAATATGCAAAACAGAATGTAAACAAGTGAAACCTCGGCTGGTGTGGGATAAACTCAAACATGAGTTTGCCGCCCTGTTCTGACATGCCCACCTCGCCTCTGCGGCTTCCCTGGTGACAGTACATGTCTCATGGTAACACTTGGTGGTTCTAAGGTTGGAGAATAATTTTAGAAGGTGACCTGATAATGGAAAAAAGCCTAAAATACTTTTTTAAGTCATTAATTCCAACTCCTAAGATTCTCTCAACATAATTACTATCTAACAGTGGTATCAATAAAAGCTAAAAATGAAATAATCTACTTGTTTAACAATAGGAACCAATTGAAGCACACACTAAATGCAGACAGCAGTACTGGTGAATATCAGTGGTAGGGGTGTCTTTTTTCCTTCAGTATTTGCATACCTATGCTTTTTCCTTTATTTTTATAATGCACTTATGCCATAATTTTTTTTTTTAACTTTTCGTCTCAAAATTCATGGGCCTTTTACACCATGAATTTGAAAAGTAATTCTCCCAGAATTTCTAGTTCTTTTATGGTTTGACTTTTGGCATTTTGAATCATTGATAGATTTGGAGTTTATGTAATGTGACGCTGAGGATGATTTTTCCCCCCAAAGGACCACTATTTATTGTGTAAGGCAATTTTTCCACATTTATTTGAGATGCAGTATTCATCATATAATTAAATTCACTTATACATTTGGGCAAATTTTTGAATTTTCTATTTTGTAAAATTGATTTTTCTGTCCATATTTGTATCACTAGGAGGTAAATTATTGAGGCTTTATAATATGTTAGACGGAGCTTTTCACCCTTATTTTTCTTGTTCACACATTTTCTTCTAGCCTTTCTTGCTTATTTTTCCAAATGAATTTGAGGACTACTTTGTTTTTCATTTTTTAAAAAGTAGAAAAACTATCATAAGAAAATTGAAAAGACAAATGACAAAGAAGAAATCAATGTAACTTGTATTCTAGAAAAAAAGGTTAATTCTTTAATATATAAATCAATAAGAAACAGAGAAATACCCTCCCTAAATAGACAGGAAATATTAAATAAAAAAGATTTGAAAAAAAAAAGATTTGACAGAAATGGAAGGATATTAATATTACTTTTCATAAAAGAACAAATTAAAAGTGCACTGAGAGCTTCAAACACAGACACTGGTGTTGGAATCGCCATTTGCATAACAGTTAGAAACTGGGGGAAATGTTTCCTGCATCAGTTTTTACATTGAATGACAACAAGTGGATCTAGGATTCCTGAGGGGAGGGAAAGTTGAGGTGAAGGCCAGGATTTCCGCTTTTCTGCCTGGAAGCTGCAGCATGGGAGAGAAGCCCACCTCGGACTGTGTTCCTTACAAACTGTTGCTATTCAGTTATCAAGTCCTTTTAAGATCCTTTAGATCTCTGTGATTTTAAATTTCTGAGATTTTTGAGAGTTTAAGGTTTCCCAATCTCAGAGTGAATTTAATTTATTAGGAAAATAGAGATGAAATGATCACCAAATAAGGATTTTCAATTTATTTCCTTTGTCTGGTAGGATACAGTTTGTTAATGCTTAATTGTGTATGACAAAAATGAAATTACAACAAACTTCTAACTTCTATTTAGTAGATTTTTTCATTAAAATCACTTTTTTAATCTTTTAGTGAACAACCCTATACCTTCCAATTTGAAATCTGAAGCAAAAAAGGCTGCTAAAATTCTAAGAGAATTCACAGAAATAACTTCCAGAAATGGACCTGATAAGATCATTCCTGGTAGGTGAATAACATAAGTACTTTCCACTTCTACATTTGCTCTGTTTCCCAAATTATCTTCTCAACCCTTGACTGCACACAGGTCCTCAGACCACCTTTCTGCTCTGGGCCTGTCTTCCCCACCGGGCTCTGGGTGGTCACCTCTCCCACCTGCCTTGTAAGACCCCTGCTCCTTCCCCCTTTTGGGGGCCTATCGCTATAAGTATCCCCCTGTCCTTTGCCAGCGCCACTTCCCTCAAACTCACAGGTCCTTGTCCGCAGTTTCTGAGGACTTTGCAAACTCACTAGCTAATCTCATAAATAAATTTTAAATTTGTGTTTTTTCTTTCTAGATAAGATAGTTATACCTTACAGTGGTTTAAGAAGACTAATCAACGATTCCCAGTACAACTACAAATCTGTATTCCTGGGGTCAGAAATCTCAGTTCCTAAGCTCCCCCAGACATGCTGAATCAGACTCCGTGATTCTCCTGTAGTCAGGCTGGCCACACCAGACCTGGTCCAGAGGCAAGCCTTTGGGAACCACTATCTGTTCATTACTACTACCAGCTGTTTCTAAAAGGTGTTTCAGAAAATACTTATCTGATGCTAAGAGACTCAAATGCAAACTAGCTTGGGCAGGCAAATTTCCCTCTTAGTGCAGGACTTTCATCCTTCATTTAAAAAAAGAGTTTAATTTCTTAAGCTAGATTTTCTGAAGTTGTTTAACAGATCTTTAAATGTTTTTAAAAATTACTAATTTGTTGTTGTTATAATAGTTATACTAATTGCTCTTATTTTGGCCTAGCCACTCCTCTCATCTTAAGAAAACAGGGCTTTTTAGAGCATTGATACTTAAAGTGCAGACTGGACAACATCTGAGCATCACCTGGGAGCTTGTTAGAAATGCAGGACCTTCTTAGACCTAAGGAATCATAATCTGCATTTTTCACAAGATCTCCAGTGAGGTACATGCATGTGAAGGTTTGAGAAGCACTGCACAGGACTTGAAGGAAAGTCAACCAGAAAATTTGAGTTTTCTTAGTTCTGTTCTGAAGCAGGAGGTAGAAGACATTTCTTGGTGTATATCAGCTACATATCAGGCTAGCCCAACTTAAAGTGTATGAAGTGTATGAAGTGTATTTCCTACCATAAAAATATCGGGGTATGGATTATTTCTCAAGGATTTTGTCCAGCAGAATTCTGTCTTGCCTTTTCTGCCTCCAGTTAAAGGCCACCCAACTCCCTTTCACTGGCTGTCACTCAGAAAATGAAAATCTGTTTACATAGGAGCCTCAGGAAGAGCTTGCTCCCAGGGAATCCAGACTGTGAGTGGAGGGATGGGGGTGGGAGGCAGGAAGGCCCAGCTGCCAGGGGAGCAAGCCTTGCCTTTCCATGGGACGCGGAGGGAGGGGCATTATGTTTACATTAAAACTGGGGAGCTCTGTTATGGAACAGATGAAGTCTCAGAGCATTTTAAAACAGAATGCCCAGACCTTTAGACCTCCTTGGCTGTGAGTTCACAGTTTTCTGGTGTAAGGGCTCTGAGATGTGAGACTGAATTTAGAGAGTAAATTTGCAATCAATCCATCCTCATTATAAATGAAGAGCTAACTGGACAATTATTTAGTGATTATTGGTAGTTTACTGTCCCTGAACTTGGGTGGGTAAGATATTAAAAACACACCTGACATTTGAACTGTGTTCATTAAAAAAATCTACTTTTGTTCTGTTTAATGTTTCTGAACAGAGGCAGTGCTCACTGTAAAAGCACTGAGAACGGCCTGTGAGGTGTTGAGGATGTTCTGCCAGCATGTGCTGTATAAACAGGCTCCCTGACATGTAATGAAACTGTCCGTTATCATTACCTTGTTACACCCGTTAGAACTTGAACTCAGGCCCCCTTAGCAGGCGGCCCTCTGAACAGCATCACTTCTCACCCTTGCTTCAGCACCAGCAGCTGCAGAGACAATCTGCATGTCACCCTCCGTGTGCCTGTGGTCGAATCATCTCTGAGAGTCTGTTATTAATTTAAATTTTGAAATGGTATGCATAATTGTATTAGAAATTTAGTGTCTCCTAAGAGTCGGACACAACTGAAGCGACTTAGCAGCGACAGCAGCAGCAAGCATACTAAGTCTTTTATGTGTATTTGAGTACACTATTTGGTTTGACTTCTTCAAAATAAGAAGGGCATGGCAACCCACTCCAGTATTCTAGCCTGGAGAATCCCCATGGACAGAGGAGCCTGGCGGGCTACAGTCCATGAGGTCGCAAAGAGTCGGACACAACTGAGTGACTAAGCACACAAAATGATGATAAATTAAACTACCTTAGAAGTAGTATTGGGATCCAAGAATAATTTCAGTCTTAAGGCTTCCTTTGTTATTTGAAAGATATACTATTGTGTAAATAAATCCACAGAATAGTGAGGCACTGTGCTTAGTAGGCCCTATGTTAATAACCTTCCTTTTATGGAATGAATTTCCCTGAAATGTGAATAAACCAATATTTTGTAAATGGAATTATATTTTCAGTGCCTTGGTAGTTATGTGTTATTCAAATACTGATCAAATCATTTTATAAAGTTAAAAACCTTTTTTAAGTGGCAAAATCATTAAATTTTTCTGTTTTTGAATCCAGATTTTCGTATTATTAGCAGGTGAGCTCAGTGATATGGCTTTAAGCACAAACACTGCCACACACTGCATGTCAGTCACTGTTTTAAGTTCCTCCTTAATACTCTGTAGATCTTAATTTCTTTGAATACATTTGAAAATTATGCATTATGTTCTAAATTAATTGAAATCTCCAAATTATTTGTCCTGCTACTAGACATCAGCACGGTCTCATCCCAGGCTCTCATTTCTTGTGGCCGCTGCAGAATTTCTGAGCACCTGTCCTGTCGGGTTAGGGCCGCCAAAGGCTTCAGGCTCATGTGGGATGGATTTTCCTCAGTTACCCGTGCCACTAAGACCAGGGAGACCCGGTCCGGGAAGCACAGCTCCACGCCCAGGCCTGACCCGTCCGGGCGCACACTCTCCTCTTTTGCAGCGCATGTCATCGCCAAAGCCAAGGGCCTCGCCATCCTTTCTGTGATAAAGGCTGGGTTTCTGGTCACCGCGAGAGGAGGCAGCGGGATCGTGCTGGCGCGCCTTCCAGACGGAAGTAAGTCAGTGCCTCTTCACGGGAGGAGCAGAGAGCCCCTCCCGCTCGTGTTCTGTTTCCATGCGAACATGTTTCCTCGGAAGGGAGGCAGGTTTTCTGGGCCCACCGGAACCGCCTCCCTCCGGCCGCTCCCTGGGTGTTTGTGAGTCAGCCAGCCCGGGAGCCTCTCGGAACCGGAAGGCGTGCCCCCGCTTCTACATATTTTCTCGTCCTTCCGTGGAGCAAATACTAAACGTTGACATTATATTTCTCTTGTCAAATATGTATTCTTATTCCTCAGCTTCAGGGTACTACTGTTTTCTTCTGTTTTATGGAAGCTGATGTAAGCTTTCCCCCCATTTTTCCTGTAGGAGACCTTAAAAACGGAAACATTTTAAAGAATATCCATCCCCAGGGTAGAATCATGTCAAGATCAGTATAATTTGGCTTTACTTTCTGGTGTGAAAGCTAATACCTGATTTTTCAGACATGACATCAAAATATATTTGCCTTGAATCTCAAGAACCAACATTTACCATATTTGAAATGTGTGTAGGTATGTGTAGGGGCTTCCCTCATAGCTCAGTTGATAAAGAACCTGCCTGCAATGCAGGGGACCAGGGTTCGATTCCTGGGTTGGGAAGATCCCCTGGAGAAGGAAATGGCAACTCCAGTATCCTTGCCTGGAGAATCCCACAGACAGAGAAACCTAGCAGTCTGTAGTCCATGGGGCCGCAAGAATCCGACACGACTTAGCGACTGAAGCACCACCAGGTGTGTCATAACCGTCTAAAAGCCTTTTTATATGAATTTAACATTAGCTGTTCAGTTATATAATTGAACACATTTTTCTGTTAATGTGTTAATGTGTTGGGCTTCCTTTGTGGCTCAGCTGGTAAAGAATCCACTTGCAATGTGGGAGACCTGGGTTCAATCCCTGGATTGGGAAGGTCCCCTGGAGAAGGGAAAGGCTACCCACTCTAGTATTCTGACCTGGAGAATTCCATGGACTGTATAGTCCATGGGGTCGCAAAGAGTCCAGCACAACTGAGCGACTTTCGCTTCACTTCTGTTAATAGCTCTTTTTAGTGTCAATAATTTAATTTTATTCCAAGAGAGAACATGCGCCATCCATTTGCAGTAGATACATCTGGGCATTTGTAGGATGCACAGCTCTGGAACATGTGTCAGTGGAATTTACTATCTCCTGTGAGGTGTCCCCCCAGTAAATGAGAGTTTGCTCCTGAGTTTGTACTTCACATTTCCTAGCTCCAGGTTTGGCTATGAAACAAAAATGACAAAATTCTCTTTTTCTGAAGAGAAGATGTGTTACCCAAATTTTCATAGGCAGATTCTCAGTGGTACAACCAGACAAGTAGACACGTTCAAACTGAGTTCACAGTTAGGCTCCAGGTTTGCAAGAAGCCCCCATCTTGCCCAGCAGGTGTGCACTGTGGTGGACAGGTGCCTGTCAGAAAGCGGAGGAGCTGTCCACCCTGGGTCTCCTCTCAGAACCTCAGGGGGACCTGCCCACTGGTTTAAGTACCCAAGTTTCTCTCTCCCATCTTCCCAATTAGCTGGTGGTCACTCTGCAGAGGGTATTTCAAAAGCCACCCAGTGTGGCAAGCAAATTCCTGGACCCTGGCCAGGTGAGCCATCTTTAAACAGGGACAGTCCCTAACCGAGGAAGTGGAAAACAACTTTGGGGTTACGAGACATTAATTTCTGTAGTCAAAACTCCCCTAAGCCCAGACAGAGGAGTTCTGGATGCATTCAGGCACCAGCCTGTCATCCAGGAAGCCTGACAGCAGGGGAAGCTAGGCTCAGGGCGCCACCGAGCGTCTTCCTGCAGTACTCCAAGATCACCCCCATCGCCCCAGCTGCTTTTCTCTAGACTTGTTTAACATAGTTGTGTTTACATCAGGAAATATAAGCACAAATAATCCTGAAATGTACCGTATCATGGCAAATGGAGTTATTTTACTTAGCTTCCAAATGTCAGGATAGGTATCTTGTTAGAATTTTAATAATCTTGAATTGATAATCTGTTTCTTGTGCTTCTACTAGGCACAAAGGGTGTCAAAACAGGGTTTGCCCTCAGAGACTTACAATAGAAACCGTTTAGTATTATGTTACCCTTAGAAGTGACTATAATACTCTTGAGTCCTTTTGCTCTCATATCTATGATAAAGTTCTAACTAAAGACTAGAATTCCAGCTCAATTATTTTACAGAACATTATAAATAGTGGTGGTTGCAATTATCAAGTGCTGTGCATAGTTAATCAGTGAGAATTCAATGGTTTGGTATTGTGCGTATTTATTGTGCGTTTTCTTTGTGACTTCCCTGGTGGCTCAGAGGGTAAAGCGTCTGCCCACAATGAGGGACACCTGGGTTCAGTCCCTGGGTCGGGAAGGCCCCCTGGAGAAGGAAATGGCGATCCACTCCAGTACTCTTTCCTGGAAAATCCCAAGGACGGAGAAACCTGGTAGGCTACAATCCATGGGGTCGCAAAGAGTCGGAGATGACTGAGCGACTTCACTTTCACTTTCTATGCATATTTATAGGGAAAGATTGGAAAACATAGACTTGTGAGTCTATGAGGCTCATAATACATATCTAACACCTTTCAAACATTTTTAACTTAAAAAATTACATATGTTTATTAAAGAACATTTTAAAACATAGGCAAAAATGCCAAAGTCTCATTATTTTAAAAATAAACACTATTCATTCACATTTTAGCATCTTTACTCTCTATATTTATATGCCAAGGAGTTTTAATGTTAGAATTGCTTGTTTGTTTCTCTTAGAATGGTCTGCACCTTCAGCCATCGGGATAGCTGGGCTTGGTGGAGGATTTGAACTAGGAATAGAGGTGAGTAGGTGATGTGTATATGTACAGTTGCCTTATTCTCTAAACACAGCTGATACATGAAAGGTGAGAGATTTGAGATTTCCTCCCGTTCTTGTTTTACCACCTGTGGAAATTGTTCCCCTTTATTTTCTTGAATCTCTGCCTAAAACTATGGAATGTTTATCATTTGTCTCTTTTTTTTTCCTCGGCTGTAGAGTTTCTTCCATTTACCATCTCATATGTTCCCATCTTTAGCACATCTGAAAAGCAGTTATTCTCAGATCTGACAAAATTTAATTGGCAGCTTCTGGCTTCTGATTGCAGTCGTGGGTGCAAACAGCTTAACGTTATGTATCATCATTTGTGGCAAAATCCAGTTTGTGTTACTACTAATGTTCAAATTACTTCAAATTTTTTAAGTACAAATTGTCTTTGTATTATTTCATTTTGCAACTTTGCTGTAATTATGGTTTCTATCAAAGGGACTAGAAATCACACCAGCACACACTCCTTTTCAGAGGTCTCGCCAACAGGGAGCATCTGCACAATACTAATCTTTCATCTGTTGTTTTACTGCTGAGTGATTGGTAAATCAAATCTCCTAATGTTCCCAAATCATCTTTTCCTCAAATTTCAGCCAGTTCTTCCTAAGCTCTCCTCTAATGACTTTGCCCTGTTGCCATAGTTTAAAATGCGCTTGGGCTTCCCAGGTGGTGCTGGTGGTAAAGACCTGCCTGCCAGTACTGGTTAGATGTAAGAGATGTGGGTTTGATTCCTGGGTCAGGAAGATCTCCTGGAGAAGGAAATGACAGCCCACTCCAACATTCTTGCCTGGAGAATCCCATGGACAGAGGAGCCTGGTGGTCTATAGTCCCTGGAGTCACAAAGTGTTGAACATGACTGAAGCGACTTAGAACCCAGAAACGTGGCCTTATTAGGAGGAAATACTTCCACTACCGGTTTTTTTTTTTTTTTTTTTTTGGACCTTTACTTGCTGCTGCATAAATCTGTATCATAAAAAGAGGAACATATTTTAGTTTTGCTATTACGACTGTCTTGTATATTCAATGAAATCATAGCCTCCGGCCACATGGCACTTGTATGCAAAGTGTGTTTTCAGCCTCTGTTGTGCACTTCTGCTCACACCTCCTGGCACTGTACCCATGTGTCCCTGTTGTCACTGCCCTCTGACCCCAGACTCTGAGGCTCCATCTCAAATAACATTTACCTACATGTGCCATCTTTGGGAAATTTGGGGCTTTCCTGGTGGCTCAGATGGTAAAGAATCTGCCTGCAATTCGCGAGACCTGGATTCAATCCCTAGTTTGGGAAGCTCCCCTGGAGAAGGGAATGGCTACCCACTCCAGTATTCTGGTCTGGAGAATTCCATGGACTATATAGAGAAACCGGAGATCAAATTGCCAACATCCATTGGATCATCAAAAAAGCAAGAGAGTTCCTAAAAAACATCTACCTCAGCTTTATTGACGACTCCAAAGCCTTTGACTGTGTGCATCACAACAAATTGTGAAAAATTCTTAAGGAGATGGGAATACCAAACCACCTGACTTGCCTCCTGAGAAATCTGCATGCAGGTCAAGAAGCAACAGTTAGAGCTGGAACAACAGACTGGCTCCAAATTGGGAAATGAGTACATCAAGGCTGCATACTGTCACCCTGCTTACTTAACTTATATGCAGAGTACATCATGCGAAATGCCAGGCTGGATGAAGCACAAACTGGAATCAAGATTGCCGGGAGAAATATCAGTAACCTCAGATATGCAGATGACACCATCCTTATGGCAGAAAGTGAAGAAGAACTAAAGAGCCTCTTGATGAAAATGAAAGAGGAGAGTGAAAAAGTTGGCTTAAAATTCAGCATTCAGAAAACGAAGATCATGGCATCTGGTCCCATCACTTTATGGCAAATAGATGGGGAAACAATGGAAACAGTGAGAGACTTTATTTTTTTGGGTTCCAAAACCACTGCAGATGGTAACTGCAGCCATGAAATTAAAAGATTCTTGCTCCTTGGAAGAAAAGCTATGACCAAAAAGCAGAGACATTACTTTGCTCATCTAGTCAAAGCTATGGTTTTTCCAGTAATCATGTATGGATGTGAGAGTTGGACTATAAAGAAATCTGAGCACTGAAGAATTGATGCTTTTGAACTGTGGTGTTGAGAATCCCTTGGATTGCAAGGAGATCAAACCAGTCAATCCTAAAGGAAATCAATCCTGGATATTCATTGGAAGGATTGATGCTGAAGCTGAAGTTCCAATACTTTGGCCATCTGATTCGAAGAACTGACTCATTTGCAAAGACCCTGATGCCAGGAAAGACTGAGGGCAGGAGGAGAAGGGGACAACAGAGGATGAGATGGCTGGATGGCATCACTGACTTGATGGACATGAATTTGAGCAAGCTCCAGGAGTTGGTTATGGACAGGGAAGCCTTTCATGCTGCAGTCCATGGGGTCACAAAGAGTTGGACATGACTGAGAGGCTGAACTGTGGAAACTTTGAACATAACTTACCCTCGTGGCTGTATAGAAATTAACTCTGGAATTCTATTTGAATATTGTACGTGGAAAATACATGTTAACTTTGAAAAATATCCACTTCAAGTAGAGATTAGACTGTCGTAGGAGTTTGTGCCTCTTGAACATGACCCGGCTTTGCTTCCCCAAGCACAGGTGTAAGGTTGGAGTCGTCAGCCGCTTTTCAGTGCTTGGAAGAGGCCAAGCTGGTCCCCCAGGAAGCATCTCAGTCCTGGACAGGAGTGTGTTTCCCTTCTGGGCACACCCCTGACCCAGGATAGGTGAGGAAGCTGGTAGGTTGTTGGCCACGAGCCCACAGAGCTCCTGCTGCCGGATGCTCTTGTTGGCCCAGCTCTGGTCCCCGCGAAATGCAGCAGAGCCATGGCCAATGGGGGCTGCAGACCCACGCCCCAGAGTCTGCAGCCCCTGGGCTTCCTGGTCCTCTCTCTGGTGTTCTTCTTCCACCAGACACTTGCTGCTAATGAGATGGAGTGCGTGACGCATGATCCAGCCTGGAGATTTTCTTGTCTGGCCTTTATCTGAATTGTCAGTCCTTCGTACCTATGTCCTTAGACTGACCAAGTATCAACCACAAGTAGACACACAAAATAAGTCTGTTTCTTTAAAGCACTGGCATCAGTGGTTCAGACTATCAAATATTTGTTGAATACTTTAATTATCTGCCATTCTGTTTTAGAATGGGATAGTTAGCAATAATGGTTATAGTCTCATAAAACACTCACATATCTTCTTACAGAATCATTTCCATACCATAGTCATGAAGGATGTCACTGTGTAGATAACTGAGTTACGTGGCCCCTCCAGTGGAGACAGGCAGAGAGGGACAGGCTGGTTATTCAGAGGGAGGCCTCCGGCCCCAAACACAGCCAGCGAGTTGTCTGCAACCCTGAGTGCTGGTTCCTGGGCCGCCCTTCGCAGGCGAGGAGGCGGAGGCTCGGAGACGTCCTGTGCGCTCGGTTCCAGGGCTGCTTCCGGTGCCGCACCTGGTCTAGACTGTAACTGCCGTCCCTGTAACACGCTGTGGATTGGAGGACATGCGTGAGGTAGGCAGGGTGCCTGAGAGTATTTCGGTACTCAGAGATGCTCGGCACCACGCAGAGGTGGTGTGTGGTTGTCTCCGATTGGTTTCCCTGGAGACGGAGCCTGAGGCGGGACTTGGGGCACACATGATTCACCGAACGGTGTTCTCAGGGGAACTGAAGGGGCCAAGGGAAGCAGACAGATAGGAGGAAGCATCCGCGCAAGGCTGTCGTCCCCAGTAAACTCAACGCGGGCTGATGACAGGGAGCTGAGGCGCATCCTAGGACAGAGGAGAAGCAGCCGGTGTCTGGGGACGGCTGCTCCCACCACCTGTCAGCGAGAGGGGGCTGAGTGCTGGGTGCAGGGCTGGAGGAGCCGGGGGTGCCCCTGCCCTGTGACTAGACCCCTCTCCTGAGCCCAAGACCCCAGTGAGTTTCCACCCTCCACGCTGCCTCCCATGGGTGGCGACCCCTTCCATACATGTGGAAATGTGGATTTGACCACCAGGAAGTCTAGATTTATCTCTGCTTTGCAGTCTAGACCAGGCTAAGGCTATGAAGTCCTTCATAGGACTGTCATGTTTTGACAGGATCTGTTGGCCTGTATTAGCTCGGACATTAGTTAAATATACATTCTGGCACTGGTCCACTTGAGAGAACTGCTGAGAATTCCCAAGGTTGTATAACTCATACATACCCACCAAACACAGTAACAACAAAGAAAAGTTTTAAAAGCAGTAGAGTCAGAAAAGATAATGCTGAGACCTAGTTTAAATGCTACTAATATTTTCTTTCCAGGACAATTATAGCAGAGCCCAAAGCTCTGAAAACCCCAATACCTCGGATTATCCCATTGTTTGTCATTTACCAAAAGCCAGAATCCACACTGGGCTATCGAGTCTGATCAGTGTCACCCAAGACTGTAATATGAAAAAACTGGCTCAGTCTTTCCCAGGAGAATTTGGATGAACTCTTTTACTTTAATAATGAGAAAGGCTAGATCTAGGCTTAAACTGAGAAGCTACTGTTAGAGATCAGAGTTCAGTGTCTAAGTCCCCTAAGGTTCTGTGCAAGAGAGGATCTGTTGGTGTGAGGAGTGAGAGGCGCTGGGAGCCTCTCAAGTTTGGGTTGGATGTTGAGGCTGATGATGACCCCTAGTGAGAGCATGAAGCTTGTCGTCACCCACAAGAGGAGGCTTTCCAGGGGAGTGGGGCAGACTCCTGAGCAGAATGACTGGAAAGATGTAGAAAAAGACCGTCGGAGCTTCTGCAGAGGGCGGAGGAGGTGGAGGCAGGTCCCACCAGAACTACAGGAGGAGCCCCGGGCTTTCTCACCAGGTTGCCTGGATGTGGGGCTTCATCACAGGACTGCAGCGTCGGGGACTCGGGTCCACGGTGGGTAAACCTCTGAGGTCAGAGGGCAGGGTGTGTGGGGCAGGGGGCCGGGGAGCTGTGGCCAGTGGCTCCTGAGAACACTTTTCGCTCGCCTTTCCTGCATGATAGTGATTTTTTTAAACTCTTGTTTAAGAATTGGGTTTAATTGTAAAACTTGCATTTTATTTACAAGTTAATTGTATCTTAATTCAAACTTCTTAAGAAGCCCTTGTCAAATTCTCAACTGTCGGTCTTATACAGCTTATTTGCTCGCTGTTCCAGTTTTCTTTCAGGAAATCTATCCTGCTTTTCATTCTAAGCTGTGGAAATAAGTAAAGAGCCATTGGCACTGTTGCTGCTATTTAAACTGTAGAGCTTTGGACCTGGCTCTCTGTCTAATTGGTCGTGTCACCGAAGAACACAGGATTATCTTACTCTTATTTCAGGAGAACTGAATTGAGATTGGACATAAATTTAAAGGATTAATCTATTTTCTTTGTTGACTCATAGCTGTGCCTTACTTTACTGAGATGTACCAAGCAGCAGGAGACATGCAACCAGAGGACCTACAAGGTCATGACTGGAGATTTAGTACCTAGTGTGTATACACTAAGCATTATGCAAAGTAACTTCATGTATATTATCTTAAAAAGTATGTATGGTTTGGTGATACAGTCATTGGCAAAATTGCTTAACTTTGCATGAGAAATGCTAAATAATTCTGTATCATTAAACACCATGATCCTCAGAATTCTTCGTGTGTAAAGTAGAAATAACAAGTGATATGAGTCAGCGGTATGTTTTGCATGGGTCAGTTAGCTGGCATATTTACTCTGTCCTATAGAACCTGAGTGTACTTTTTCATAAAGTGATTCAAATTAAACTGTATCAGGAATTCTACTAGACCCTTCCAAGTGCAATCACATTTGATAATAATTGGATTCTTCTGTCAGATGAAGGCATCGACTTGAAAAATGTAAAGAACAGTATAAATGAAGTCATCTTTTAAGAATTAATCTGCTTGGCCTTTGCATATTTTATTGAGATGTAGTGAATACGCCAGGCTTTACAAATTATTTCAATTCATCTTTCAAACAACTATGTCTGTGCATGCACATATATACATGCATAAGAGCCGACTCAGTGGAAATGACTCTGATGCTGGGAAAGACTGAAGGCAAAAGGAGAAGGGGGTGGCAGAGGATGAGATGGTTAGACAGCATCACCAATTCAGTGGACGTGAATTTGAGCAAACTCAGGGAGACAATGAAGGACAGGGGAGCCTAGCATGCTGCAGCCCATGTGATCTCAAAGAGTCGGACACAATTTAGTGACTGAACAACAACAATACGCATGCCTATGTGAGTACATATACTTATAAATGTGGGCACTGTTATTATACCCACTTTATAGAGACAGAGATTGAAGCTCTGAACTGCTCAATTTGCCCAAGGTCACACAATGTACTGGAGAAGGAAATGGCAACCCACTCCAGTGTTCTTGCCTGGAGAATTCCATGGACGAAGGAACCTGGCAGGATACAGTTCACGGGGTCGCAGAGAGTCGGACACGACTGAGCAACTCACACACACACACACACAGACACACACACGTGTGCAGGGGGCATAAATGGAGTTATCACCCAGATGGCTTTAATTTTGAGCCCAGATATCCAGCTAAACCCTCCTGCCTTTTGTTTTCTGGGCACTTGACCTCCACGTAGCTTAGGAGGTGGGTCCTGTTGTGGACTTTAAATATGAAAAGGCCAAAGGTACCCCTGGTGGCCCCGGGGCCCTACTAGCTGTTGGCCCTCCTGGCGGTCCTGCCCCCGAGTCTGAAGAGTACACCCCCCAGGGCGTGTTCTCCCTCCAGCTTCGCTTTTATTGTACTTGGAGGACTGACCGTGGTGATGGGCCCAGCTAGTGGCAACGAGTCTTCCTCCTGACGTCTTGCACGTTGCAGGGTGGGGTTGGGGGCGTGGGTGGGATCCGGACTCCAGATCCCTGACCTTCTCACCTGCTCCTCACTCTCCTTCGCCAGCTCAGCCTTCGCCGAGTGTGTAATTTGAGGAAGTCCTTTGACCTTTCACACCTACCTGAGTGTGAGCCGGTCACTAGGACAGCCCACCTGGCCTCACTCACCCACGAGGCTGCGGAGAAGCTGGAGCAGCCCAGCGGGTGCCCGACCCCTCTCCTTACCTGGGGGGAGGGGGCTGCTTAAGTCCTCGGCTGAAAGTAAAGCGTGACTCTGCTTTCGTACTCTTTGACCACATTGGAATTCTTGCAGCATTACATATTGCATGTTTGAGTTGTAATAAACATATTTTAAATGATATACAGGCGGGATTATTTAAAAATACTTGGTTCTACATTGCAGGTATCGGACTTGGTAATAATTTTGAATTATGACAGAGCAGTAGAAGCTTTTGCAAAAGGTGGTAACCTGACACTTGGCGGGAACCTCACAGTGGCTGTTGGGCCCCTGGGAAGGTAAGTGTTCGAAACCCTTTCTGAGCAGCTATGGACAGTAAAGACTTCAAAAACCATATTGTTTTGCATTAAGAGAAAATTGAATTAGAATGACACAAATTTATGATTTACACATGTCCCAGAGGATTTTCCCAGGTGGAGCAGTGGTAAAGAATCCCCGCCTGCCAATGGAGGAGACACAGAGATGAGGATCCCTGGATAAGGAAGGTCCCCTGAAGGAGGAAATGACCTCCCACTCCAGTGTTCTTGCCTGGGAAATCCTGTGGACAGAGGAGCCTCGCAGGCTACAGTCCATGGGGTCCAAAGAGTCGGACATGACTGAGCACACACACATGCATAGAGGGTTTGAGGTTGCTTACACATAAGAAACTTACACAGCACAGCCAGTGTAATGAAATGAGAAAGTCTGAAACTAACACATGTAAAGAGAAACTAAATTTCAGAAATGCAGGCTGATGTACCTATCAGAGTTAACATAAAATTTATATATATGCTTTGAAGAAGCCAGGTCAAGTCAGTTTTAATTAACTGAGAAAGAGCAGAATTGATCAGGGGGAAAAAAAAAAAGCATTTTTCCAAACTACACTGTGAAAAATTGAAGTGGAAGTGTTTTACTTGAGTGATGTTTACAATACTGTGGTTTTCCCTTCTCTATTAATGAATAACTATTCTTGAGTTAATTGAGCAATTAAATATTTTAAACTCAGACTGTTTGTAGAAGTTAATAAAATCATTTAAAAGTATTTCTGAGTTCTATGAAAATACTCATAGTAAAAAAGAACCACAGTCTTTTACTCTTGAGATGCACTTCCCTGTTTTGGTAAAAGAAGACAAAGTTGGAAAATCTCAGCTTAACATGTTTTCTTCACGTGTGTCACCTTGTCCTACAACCATCTTGCCTACTATGTCCGTGCTGTGAACTGTCCTTTCCTCTGAACTACCTTCAACACACCTAGCTTAGGCCAGCAGGAAGTAAAATATATATAAAATAAAGTAGGTGTAAAGTGAGAAGTAGGTATACAGCAAGATCCTTCTTTTGGGTTGGAAGTTAGTGCCAGTCAGACAGTCACCTTTAGATGAACACGCTCACAGTGCTGGGATGCTCACCTTCTGTTTTGCAGGAATTTAGAAGGAAATGTCTCCCTAAGAAGCTCAGCTGCCGTCTTTACTTACTGCAAGTCAAGAGGCCTCTTCGCCGGCATATCTTTAGAAGGCAGCTGTTTGATTGAGAGGAAGGAAACTAACCGAAAGTAAGTGTGAGGCAAATAATTCTAACTGACTTGAAGAGAATAAGGCTGTAGATTCACATGGTTCTCAAGCGCGTACAGAGAACCTTCGTCATGTGGTAATTCCTACAGGATTTCAAATTTTTTCATTATTACATCGGCCCTGGTGATCTGCAATCTGTGACCTTGGATGTTACGGTTGTGATTGTTTGGGGCACCAGGCACTGCGCCCTTTCGGGGGAGAACCTAGTCAGTAAGCGCGTCTGTGTTCTGACCGCCCATCCCCGAGGCTCCGTCCCTCTCCTCGGGCCTCCCTGTTCCCTTAGATACAATACATTGACATTAACAAGGACCTCCAAGTGTTCAAGTGAAGTGCTGCACATCTCTTACTTTAAGCCAAGAGCTGGAAACACCTGAGCTTAATGAGGAAGGCACGTCAAAGCTGAGACAGGCCGGAAGCTAGGCCTCTTGTGCCAAATAGTCAGCCAAGCAAAGGAGAAGTTCCCGAAGGAAGTGACAAGAGCCATACCAGTGAAAGCATGGATGATAAGAAAGCGAAACAGCCTTATCACTGATATGGAGACAGTTTTAGTGGTTTGGGTTGAAGATCCAAGCAAGCACAACATTGCCTTCAGCCAAGGCCTCATCCAGAGCAAGGCCCTAATTGTCTTCAACTCTATGAAGGTGCCGAGAGGCATGGAAGCTGCAGAAGAAAAGTGTGGAGCTGGCAGAGGCTGGTTCATGAGGTTGAAGGAAAGAAGCCATCCTTATAACATATTAGGTTGCTGCGAAAGTAATACTGGGTTTACATTGTTGAACTTTGTCATTTGATATTGGAATCCATTCTTAAATAAATGTGGTTATGTTATACTTCATTTTAATGCTCATTTCTTGCTTTATGTTTTTTTGCTAATGACTTATTACTTGCTGTTTATTTTATATTTATTTTAGATTAGGGAAATGGTGTTAGACAAAAAGCAAATTCAAGTGATTTTTTTTATTTGAGTTCAAAATGGGTTGTGAAGTAGCAGAGACCACTTGCAGTATCAACAATGCACTTGGCCCAGGAACTATTAATGAACGTACAGTGCAGTGGCGATTCAAGAAGTTTTGCAAGGAGACAAGAGCTTTGAAGATGAAGAGCGTAGTCGCTGGCCATCAGAAGTTGACAGCAATCAATTGTGAGCCATCATTGAATCTGATCCTCTTACAATTACATGACAAATTGCCGAAGAACTCAACATCGACCATTCTACAGTCATTCTGCATTTGAAGCAAATTGGAAAGGTGAAAAAGCTCAATAAGTGGGTGCTTCATGAGCTGACCAAAAATCAAAAAAGTCATTTTGAAATGTAGTCTTCTCTTATTCTAGGCAACAATAATGAACCATTTCTTGACTGGATTGTGATGTGTGATGAAAGGAGGATTTTATTCGACAACTGGTGATGACCAGCTCAGTTGTTGGACTGAGAAGAAGCTCCAAAGCACTTCTCAAAGCCAAACTTGCACCAGAAAAGATCGTGGTCACTGCTTGGTGGTCTGTTGCTGATCTTATCCACTACAGCTTTCTGAATCCTGGTGAAACCTTTACCTCTGAGAAGTATGCTCAGCAAATTGAAGAGATGCTTCAAAAACTGCAATACGTGCAGCTGGCATTGGTCAACAGAATGAGCCTAATTCTTCTGCGTGATAACACCTGCCACATATCACACAACTGACACTTCAAAAGGTGAACAAACAGGGCTGCAAAGTTTTGCTTCACCCACCATATTCACCTGATCTCTCACCAACTGAGTACCACTCTTCAAGCGTCTCAACAACTTTTTGCAGGCAAAATTCTTCCACAACCAGCAGGAGGCAGAAAATGCTTTCCAAGAGTTCACTGAATCCTGAAGCACGAATTTTTACACTACAGGAATAAGCAAACTTATTTCTTGTTGGCAAAAATGTGTTGATTGTAATGGTTCCTATTTTGATTAATAAAGATGTTTTTGAACCTAGTTATAATGATTTAAAATGCATGGTCTGAAACCACAATTACTTTTGTACAATGTAATAAAAGTGCAGTGTTCATCATTTTAAGAGGTTCCCTATTGTTACACTCAGCCTTTGTCTTTTTCCGTAACTCACAGACCAATTTTGATCTAAAAAAAAATACGAGATTTGGAAGTATCCTAACAGGGAATAAGGAACTTCCTCTTTAACCTGGCGTCTAGCTAATAGTTCCCAAAACTGTGCTTCCGAATTTCCACTAAAATGTGTCTAATTGCCCAGAAAAGGTAAAAAGCTAGGACTGAGAGGACTACTTGAAGAAACTGGCAGGAATCCCACAACCGTAACCCTGACAGAGCTGGCCCTGCTGGTCGTGGACAAGCGCCTGCTGCTCAAAGCTGACAGAGAGAAGTCAGGAGCCGCGTGTGTGGCTCTCCCACCTGGAATCCCACACTCGTTCAGTATTGTTCAGTGCAGGCCTCAGCAACTAGACAATGGGAGGAATGGGGGAAAAAGTAAGGCTTGCAGAACTCTCTAACTTGTAAAGTCAAGAGAAATGTTTTTACTTCTGGTTTTATTAATTTGAGAAATTTAAGTCAAGAATGCTTTTAGAAATGTGTGATTCTAGGCCTTTGGAAGATTTCCCCACTAAAGTTCACCTAATTCCTGGATAAACTAAACCAAATATACTTTTTAATCAACTGCAGGGCTTCCAAGCATGTAAGGCAAATCCTTACATAATTTTGTTACAAATAAGCATTTTAGGGAACTATAGGTTGGCACCATTTTTATAAGAAACTTATAAAGCAAAAACCTGTAAAAATGTATGTGCTTGTAGGTACATGTGCATAAGTGTTTAATATATATATTTATATATGTTTATATATAAAGATTATATATATATGTTTTTATGTATAAATGTATGTGTATGTGCAGTACTTTTATATTATTGGGAAAAGGATATAAGTATCAGACCACTTATGGCAGTTGCCTCTAGAGGTGAGCTTAGAGGGATGAATTCAGGGCCTTAACATGGGTAGTTAGTGTTTGAAAAGTAGTTTATGTAAGTACAGTAGGTCAGTGAAGCACACTAACATACGAGGGTGTGTGCCCTACGTTTACCTCTAGAAAAGATCTATGTCTGCAAAGTAAATGTTCTTCATGTGTTTCCTGTTAGATTTTATTGTCAAGACATTCGAGCTTATGACATTTTATTTGGTGATATACCACGGCCTGCTCAAGCAGAAGACCTTTATGAAATTCTTGACTCCTTTACTGAGAAGTATGAAAGCGAAGGGCAACGAGTCAACGCCAGAAGAGCCGCCCGGGAGCAGAAGGTGGCTTCGGTGATGCCGGATTTCTGTTTTTCTTCGTAGCTGCAGAGAATTCTTCATATAGGCTATTCTGTCTTTGATATTGAGTTTCCCAGGTGGTTCAGTCCATAATCTGCCTGCAGCGCGGGGGACCCGGGTTCCATCTTGAGCCAGGGAAGACCCTCTGGAGGAGGCCGTGGCTCCCCCTCCAGTATTCTCGCCTGGACATTTCCTTGGACGGAGAAGCCTGGTGGGCTACAGTCCATTGGGTCACAAAGAGTCGGACAGGACTAACACACACATCCTTCCTATCCGATTCTAAACACCCTACTAAACCTCCCTTGTAATTTCATTTGCATACAGTTCGTGTGAAAAATGTCATAAAACCTTGACAATCATCTATACAAATTTCAGGAAGAAACGTGGTTTTCTTTGATTGCCTTTCTGCGAGGATAGACCTTTATAATATTAATTAATAATTAATTACTGCTGCTGGCCTGGTGCCTTGATGTGCGCAGAGTCTTCTGCGCCGGCTCCTCCTGCGTGGTGGTGGGGCCTGGGGGAGGGACGCTGCCAGCTGCAGAAGCTCGGCCCCTGCGGCCACCCGCCTGTTGTCCGGTTCAACCAGGGGTGGCCCAGAGTGGTGTGTGCTCTGCTAATGAGTGCAGGGGCTAATGTTTGCATGTGCACGCACTGGCGGGGGCGTCATATGCTTCTAAGTAAAAACAGGGTTTTCACATCATGTGCATTTTTCCTTCTCTTCCCAGGCTAAATTGCCTCCAAAACCATCCTCGAGACCACAGCAGTCATCTGCACAAGTACAGCTGCGTTCTGGCTCTCAAAGTAAGTGTTTTTGTTGCAATTAAAATACAGTTATAATTAAGTAATTATGAAATATTATTAAGAGATCAAAAGTTATAGCTTTAGAGTCCAATAGAAGAGCTGATGCATATTAAAGAGAAAAAAACAAATGTTTGGTCTCTTCTAAACACACGAGGCTAATTGTCATTCCTGTAACTTGTGAAAATGTTTATTCTCATTCAGAAAATGCTTTTTTCAGTGACAGAGATTTACCTTTAAACTTTTTCTCTCTCCTCTCTTGTTTTGGCATCTCTTCCAAACACTGTTATCCTGCTGATTTGAAATGGAAGCAATAAACCTATTTTTCTCATATACACATAGATTTATATTTCTGAATATTGATTTTACCATACATTCTTGGAAGCTTAGGGTCTCACAAAGTGGTTGTAAAATAGAATAAATTCATAAAGCATCAGGGCTTTGGCCTTCACTCCTCTTTCCATCACTCATTTTTATGACAGTCACTTTCGAAATTCTGATTTTCATGTACAGAGGCTACCCGTAAATAGCAATATAGTAAAGTAGGCAATGTTTCATATAATAATTAACTGTTATGCAAGTGGCATTGTGCTGTGGCTTTTAAGAGCACAGTGATGAAGCTAACTTATCTCCTGCCTTTAAAGAACTTTCCCTCTAGGAGCAGAGCGATCACATGTGGAAAAGTAACAGTAATTACAGGAAGACGTACCATGAACCCTCGAATAATGCAAGGGTCTGGGGCATCAACCCCCCTTGCTAAAGTAAAAAAAAAAAAAATATATATATATATATAAAACTTTTGACTCCCCCCAAACTTTACTAATAGCCCACAGCTGCCTGGAAGCCTTATTGATAACATAAACAGTTGATTAACACATATTTTGTAAGTTATATATGTTACCTACTGTATTCCTATATGAAGCAAACTAGAAAAAATACCAAGAAAAAGTATAAGGAAATGAAAATATATTGATGGCACTGTATTGTATTTATTTATACCAAAAGTTTACATCTTTCTGCTTACAAGATGAATTGTCTGTCACTACCCATGTCAATATTGTCTTATGTGATACAAAACACTGTAAATGTTATATGTAATACTAACATTAAAAAATTAAAAATTAATAGGAAAAATAAATTCACATTTACAGATATAATGATTCATGCATTGATAAAAATAAGCAGCAATATGATTGCTTTATGGTAGCCTAGCCTGTATACTGATGAATGAAGAACTAGAAATTTTTTTGGCACACAGTATTACAGCCATATTTATAATAAATATTAGAAACATCAGTACCTTTTTTAAAAACCACTTACATGAAAAAAAAAACCACTTACATGTGGTGAAGACTGATAGTTTCTACAATTACAAGAAGAGAGAGAGAAGCATGCTATACAGTAATGTAATTCTTTGAAAGCCAAGTTATATAACAGTAAGAAAACTAACACATTATTAATTTTGTATTACATGTGACTCATCTTAGCCTATGTGAGGATAGCCTATCCACTTCTGCACAAGTCTTGCACACAGTGTTCTGTGTGATAAACACTTAGGCGATGTTGGTGATGACATAGAGACCTCTCACAATTATTAGATTTTCACGTGAGGACATGTGCATACACAGCAGATAAGTTTGTTAACTGAATGACATGATGATTATTTACTATTCGTTAAGTGGAGGTGGATCATCACAGAGGTCTTCATCCTCCTCATCTTCATGTTGAGCAGGCTGAGGAGAAGGAGAGGGAAGAGGATGGGGTGGTCCTGCTGCCCCAGGGGTGGCAGAAGTGGGCGGGGGGAAGAGAGGCAGGCACCCTCGATGTCCCTTTATGGAAATACATCATGATTTCTGACTTTTCTGCTTTTTCATTTCTCTAAAAATGTGTATACAGGATCCCAGTCCTCCTTCCACCGTTTGCTTTAGTTTCGGTCCCTGTATCATACAAGATCCATGTTGAAAAAGAAGTTTAAAAGCAGTCTTGAAAAAAAAAAAAGCAGTCTTGAATAAGCAGGGCTTCCCAGGTAGCTCAAGCGTTAAAGAATCTGCCTGCCAATGCAGGAGATATAAGAGATTTAGGTTTGACCCCGGATTGGGAAGATCGCCTGGAGAAGGGCATGGCAACCCACCCCAGTATTCTCACCTGGAGAGTCCCGTGGACAGAGGAGCCTGGCGGGCTGCAGGCCGTGGGGTCGTGGGGAGTCGGACACAACTGAGCGACTGCTGCTTTCCCTTTCACTTGAATAAGAACACTCTATCAGATTGTCTGATGTCAGTTTGTCTTTGGCACTGCTCCTACGTCTTTTTCCTCATTATCTGGCACTGATTCAGGAGCTCTCATCTACGTCAAATCATCTTTTGCTAATTCCTCTGATGTGGTGTCCATTAGCTCTTGAAAGTCTCCAAGATCCATGTCTTGAGACCCTTCGCAGCCACGCTTCCCCCACCTATTTTGCTGTATTTGCAATCTATTTCCTGATTTCCTTGATTGGCTCTATTGTAAATTCTCTGAAGTCATGCATGACATCTGGAACAGTTTTCTTCAGCAGGAATTTATTGTTCCATGGCTTTTTCTACAAGAAATGGCATCTTCAGTGGTGTAATCTTCCAGACTTTCATACTGTTCTCACTCTAGGCATTCTCTTCCACAGCATCAACAGTTCTTTCTGTAGAGTACCGTGTGTAGTGAGCCTTTAAAAGTCCTGATGACCCCCTGATCTAGAGGTTGGAAATAGAGATGTTGTGTTTGAGGCCAATACCACCACTTGGTGGTCTGCTCATAGAGCTGAACTCGTGGGGTTCTTGGGTGGCCAGGGGCATTGTCCAATATCAAAAGAACTTTAAAAGGCAGTCCCTTACTGGCACAGTACTTCCTGGTTTCAGGGACCAAAAAAAGGAAAAGAGTTGTCATGATCCAGGCCTTCTTTTTGCACAACCAAAAGGTTGTCAGCTTGTGTTTATCTGTTCCCCTTCTAGGTTTGGGGGTTAGCAGTTTTATAGAGGAGGGTGGATCATGAACTCCAGTGCCTGTGCTCGGAAGAGCAGAGCTTGTCTGTCCCTTCCTGCCTGAAATCCTGGTGTTCACTTCTCTTCCTTAGTAATAAATGTCCTTGGTTGCCGTTTTTCCCAGAATAGGGTAGTTTCATCTGCATTAAAAACTTGTTCAGGCAAATATTCTTTCTTGTCAATGATTTTCTTAACGGCGTCTAGGACTTGGCTATTGCCTCTTGGTCAGCAGAAGCTGCTTCTCCTGTTATCTTGATGTTACTGAAGCCCAACTTCTTACTAAAATTATCAAAGCAAACTTGGCTGGCACTTAGTTCTCCAGTTTTAGATCCTTCACCTTCTTTCTGCTTTAAGTTGTCATATAATGACTTTGCTTTTTCTCAAATTTTATTAGAGTCTATTGCACCCACATAGAAACTTCATTTGCAATATAAGGTAAAAAGGTATTTCACAAAAGATGCAAGGTTTCTGTGCCTGTTGGTGTAGCTGCAGCCACAACTTCATGGATTTCCTTTTCTCTTTTAAATACAGTTCTTACACTGAATTTATTTATGTTGGAATGGTGGGCAGGGGCAGTTGCAGACCTCAGATTCCAGACATCAAGCAGTTCAGCTTTTGCTTGTAATGACTTTTCTCTGCTTCTTGGGAGCATTTCCAGGATCACTAGCGGTACTTTTTATGGGTCCCTTGGTGTTAATCAAGGTTTATAGTATCATTTTAAACACAATGACAGATGCACCAGAACCCTGAAAGAGAACTTACCATAGTGATACACAGTTTACTGGAGAGACAGCTCGTCATGTGGAGACGGTTCAGGTCAGCACCTTTGGCAGTTACTTGCAACGCTCGTCACCTGACCACAGCAACAGGGGGGTGGCCACACAAGTGTTGCCGTGGTACAGTGTGTGTGCTTGTGTGTGCGCAGTGTGTTCGTTTATGTGATTATGATTGAACACTGCAGCTTCACTTTCGTTTACGTTTCTCTCCACTGCAAATGGAGAGTGTCAGTGTGCATGTGTGGGAGTTTTGATAAATTTTAACTCCTAGTAAAAGATTTGTGTATATCTTATGGCGGCAAATGGTAAAACAGAACAGTATCTACATAAATTCCATGCATTCATGACACACCTAACTTTTAGTTATTTCTTTTGATATTTCTAGGCTATGTGTTTCATCTGAGTTTTTTCAGTTTGTGGCAAATCTCAGACAAATTTTCCAATGTTATCAGAAAAAATCCACTTGTAAGTGAACCCACACAGTGCAAACCCACGCTATTCAAGGGTCAGCAGTACATGATAACCTCTGGGCAGAGGACTCTAAGTGTCAAAGTGCCACCAAGGCCATAGAGCTGGTCCTGCCCCTCCCCCTCCGTGTTTGTATCCATTTGTCCAGTTTTCATGCCCAGGTGAAAAATGAGCAGGAAACCCAGCTCACGGCCCTCATACTGATTCCTGGCTGTGCCTTTAGCTTGTCTGAATTCACCTCGTCTAGGAAGGTCCTCGGGAACGAGACCTACTCTTCTTTATAGTGTGTGTGTGCTCATTCGCTCAGTCCTGTCTGACTCTTTGCAACCCCATGGACTGTAGCCCTCCAGGCTTCCCTGTCCTTGAGGTTTCCCAGGCAAGAATACTGGAGTGAGTTGCCATTCCCTCCTCCAGGGAATCATCCCGACCCAGGGGTCAAACCTGTGTCTCCTGCATCTCCTGCATTGACAGGTATGTTCTTTGACACTGAGCCCCACCCCACGCCCTAAACACATGCACAACTTGCTCTGTATCCTATTCTCTTGGGATGCTGCTTTGTTCTTCCAAAGGGATCAGTTCAGTTCACTTCAGTCGCTCAGTCGTGTCCGACTCTTTGCGACCCCATGAATCGGAGCACGCCAGGCCTCCCTGTCCATCACCAACTCCCGGAGTTTACTCAGACTCATGCCCATTGAGTCGGTGATGCCATCCAACAATCTCATCCTCTGTTATTCCCTTCTCCTCCTGCCTTCAATCTTTCCCAGCATCAGGGTCTTTTCCAATGAGTCAACTCTTCGCATGAGGTGGCCAAAGTACTGGAGTTTCAGCTTTAGCATCAGTCCTTCCAATGAACACCCAGGACTGATCTCCTTTAGGATGGACTGGTTGGATCTCCTTGCAGTCCAAGGGACTGTCAAGAGTCTTCTCCAACACCACAGTTCAAAAGCATCAATTTTTCGGCACTCAGCTTTCTTCACAATCCAACTCTCACATCCATATATGACCACTGGAAAAACCATAGCCTTGACCAGACGGACCTTTATTGGCAAAGTAATGTCTCTGCTTTTTAATATGCTATCTAGGTTGGCCATAACTTTCCTTCCAAGGAGTAAGCGTCTTTTAATTTCACGGCTGAAGTCACCATCTGCAGTGATTTTGGAGCCCCCAAAAAATAAAGTCTGACACTGTTTCCACTGTCTCCCCATCTATTTCCCATGAGGTGATGGGACCAGATGCCATGATCTTAGTTTTCTGAATGTTAAGCTTTAAGCCAACTTTTTCACTCTCCTCTTTCAATTTCATCAAGAGGCTTTTTAGTTCCTCTTCACTTTCTGCCATAAGGGTGGTGTCATCTGCATATCTGAGGTTATTGATATTTCTCCCGGCAATCTTGATTCCAGCTTGTGCTTCTTCCAGTCCAGCGTTTCTCATGATGTACTCTGCATGTAAGTTAAATAAGGGTGACAGTATAGTCTATTTTTATTTATGTTCTGGTGATTGATTTGCTTACACCCTTATTTTCAGTAGCAAGATGTGAGCATTGAATCTATTTTTATTTTAGATAGGGGTGATTACATAAAATCTGACCTATGTGAATACTTCAAAATACAGAGTGTTTCTAAAATTTCCTCACTGAGGGAGTAGGTATCTATATCACACCTACATAAAAATCCTGCTAGTCTTCAATATCAGTTACTTGTCAGTGTAGATTAAAAAGCTACTTACCTTATCTCAAGAAACTCCTCTCAGCTAACGATGGAAAAATCTTGGGAGGTTTGTTTCTCTTGCATATTCTCCCTGAGCAGGTATTTTAGTATCTAGCCTCATGGGGTGCGGGTCCCCCTGCTGCGCCAGCCTCGGCCTGTCTGTCTGCCGCCGTGACCTCGGTCTGGAAGCTCCCTGTCCCAGCAGGGACTGCTCTCGCTGGTTCCGCAGGGTGCTTGCCAGCTCACCTTCTCGCCCGGGCACGTGTCTGCAGACTCAGGTCTAGTCACCACCCACTCTTCTTCTCGCTTTACTTTTTCAGCTTCAGTATTTGTTGCTCATTTCCTGTTTTTTTCACATGCCCATCATCTTTTCTCATGTAGCATATCATGCCTGGTTGCGAACTCCTGATTTTGATTCAATAAAAGAATTTAAAATTTGTATCTATTTTTAACCTTCCATTTTAAATATGACTTATTCCTAAGTGCTTTATTAAAAAACAAAATCTTAAATTTTAATTTCTTATATATCCTCACATATATAATTTTATATAGCTGTATATGTGATTCATAAATATGGTTTTTGAAAGCAATTTTTTTCTTTTTTTTAGGAGTCCTTCCCCTTTTCCCATTTCTCCTCTGCCCTTAATTGCACATCACTCTCTTCCATACTCAAACCAGCAACAATAGGAATGATACTTTTCTCCATGTTTCTATAGTTCCTCTGTATTTTCTCCATGTAGTTCCACACACAAGCATGTGTATAAACATGTAGACCACACACAGTCCGAATGTTTTGTTGTCATCTCACAAAAATGCTGTTATAGTATTCATGTTTTACTATAGCTTGTTTGTTCGTGGGATTTATTTGTTCTTTTTGCTCAGCAACATCTCATGGAAATCCCTCAAATCAACTGTGTTCTTGCAGTTATTGGATACTTACTCCTCCGGTAATTTAATTCTTTGTAGTGGATATTCAGTATTCCATCATGTAGATGGACATATTTTATTAGCCACTCTCCTACTGATAGATATTAACTTTCAACTTTTTTCCATGCCAAGCAGTGTCACAGTTAATTTCTTAAGATGTCTAAATAGTGGAAATTTTTTAAAGATAATTTCGAGGAACAGGCATGATAGGTGAAAGGATATATTTTTAAATATTTAAGAAATTTGGTAGATTGATTTTTTAAAGTTTTTACTACTGCTGAGTCTTGTCAGCCATTTCCCACCACCTACCCTTCCACCACCTACCCTTCCACTGTGCTCACCCCTATCAGACACCCACACTCCCTACTGTGTACACCCCATCAGACACCTAAACTCCCTACTGTGTACACCCCATCAGACACCCACACTCCCTACTGTGTGCACCCCACCAGACACCCACACTCCCTACTGTGTGCACCCCACCAGACACCCACACTCCCTACTGTGTGCACCCCACCAGACACCCACACTCCCTACTGTGTGCACCCATCAGACACCCCCCTACTGTGTGCACCCCACCAGACACCCACACTCCCTACTGTGTACACCCCACCAGACACCCACACTCCCTACTGTGTACACCCCATCAGACACCCACACTCCCTACTGTGTGCACCCCACCAGACACCCACACTCCCTACTGTGTACACCCCACCAGACACCCACACTCCCTACTGTGTACACCCCTACCAGGCACCCACACTCCCTACTGTATATACCCCATCAGACACCCACACTCCCTACTGTGTGCACCCCACCAGACACCCACACTCCCTACTGTGTACACCCCACCAGACACCCACACTCCCTACTGTGTACACCCCACCAGACACCCACACTCCCTACTGTGTGCACCCCACCAGACACCCACACTCCCTACTGTGTACACCCCACAAGACACCCACACTCCCTACTGTGTACACCCCACCAGACACCCACACTCCCTACTGTGTACACCCCACAAGACACCCACACTCCCTACTGTGTACACCCCATCAGACACCTAAACTCCCTACTGTGTACACCCCATCAGACACCCACACTCCCTACTGTGTGCACCCCACAAGACACCCACACTCCCTACTGTGCACCCCACCAGACACCCACACTCCCTACTGTGTACACCCCTACCAGGCACCCACACTCCCTACTGTGTGCACCCCACCAGACACCCACACTCCCTACTGTGTACACCCCATCAGACACCCACACTCCCTACTGTGTACACCCCTACCAGGCACCCACACTCCCTACTGTGTGCACCCCACCAGACACCCACACTCCCTACTGTGTACACCCCATCAGACACCCACACTCCCTACTGTGTGCACCCCACAAGACACCCACACTCCCTACTGTGCACCCCACCAGACACCCACACTCCCTACTGTGTGCACCCCATCAGACACCCACACTCCCTACTGTGTGCACCCCATCAGACACCCACACTCCCTACTGTGTGCACCCATCAGACACCCCCCTACTGTGTGCACCCCATCAGACACCCACACTCCCTACTGTGTACACCCCACCAGACACCCACACTCCCTACTGTGTACACCCCATCAGACACCCACACTCCCTACTGTGTGCACCCCATCAGACACCCACACTCCCTACTGTGTGCACCCCATCAGACACCCACACTCCCTACTGTGTGCACCCCATCAGACACCCACACTCCCTACTGTGTGCACCCCATCAGACACCCACACTCCCTACTGTGTGCACCCCATCAGACACCCACACTCCCTACTGTGTGCACCACATCAGACACCCAAACTCCCTACTGTGTGCACCCCATCAGACACCCACACTCCCTACTGTGCACCCCACCAGACACCCACACTCCCTACTGTGTGCACCCCATCAGACACCTACACTCCCTACTGTGTACACCACATCAGACACCCACACTCCCTACTGTGTACACCCCATCAGACACCCACACTCCCTACTGTGTGCACCCCATAAGACACCCATACTCCCTACTGTGTGCACCCCATCAGACACCCACACCCCCTACTGTGTGCACCCCATCAGACACCACACTCACTCCTGTGTACACCCCAGCAGACACACTCCCTACTGTGTGCACCCCATCAGACACCCACACTCCCTACTGTGTGCACCCCATCAGACACCCACACTCCCTACTGTGTGCACCCCATCAGACACCCACACTCCCTACTGTGTGCACTTCATCTACCTGTACACTCCACCACAACACTCCTCACAGTCATTCCTCATCACTCGTAGTGTTGAAGTGTCTTGACGTGTTTACTAGTCTGAGGGTTGGTTATATCTCCTTGTTGATTGATTGTATTTGTCCCTATTAGTGATGTAACCATTTTTTTCATCATATTGCTGGTGTTCGGAATTTGATCTTATCTTAAAAGTCTCTGTTTCATTGGTTAATTTTTTTCTGTTGGAATGCTTGTTACATTTTCAACTTGTGGGAGTATTTTGTATATTAAGGGGTTTCTCATTTGGATGACAGTTTATTTCTCTAGATGTATCATTTGTTGATCTCAATTTTCATGTAGTTCATAATCTATATGAAACATAGAAGTTTAATATATACAGCTTTCATTTATCAAAGTTTTAATGTTTATGTAAAAGTTTATCTGTCACTAATTTTTATAGATATTGTACTTTGTAGTTGCTGTTGTTGTTCCTCAGTCGCTAAGTCATGTCCAGCTCTTTGCAGCCCCGTGAACTGCAGCACACCGAGCTCTGCTCCCCTTCACTATCTCCTGGAGTTGCTTAAACTCATGTCCATTGAGTCAGTGATGCTATTTAACCATCTCCTCCTCTGTCATGCCCTTCTCCTTTTGCCTCCAGTCTTTCCCAGCATCATGGTCATTTTCAGTGAGTCAGCCCTTCACATCAGGTGGCCAAAGTATTGGAGCTTCAGCTTTAGCATCAGTCCTTCCAATGAGTATGCAGGGTTGACTTCCTTTAGGATTGACTGGTTTGATCTCCTTGCTGTCCAAGGGCCCTCAGGGTCTTCTCCAGCACCACAATTTGAAAGCATCAATGTTTTAGCATGGTTAAGGTCTTCTGTCCTATACATTGCATTAATAGTGTCCTCGGTTTTCTTGAAGTATTTCATTCTTGCAGTTATTAGATACTTACTCCTCAGTTAATTTAAGAGCATTTTACCAATACTCCTGTCAACTACCAATATGCAATTCTGGTTAAAGTAATGTTATGTACTTATATGAACTCTATGATTTTTATATTAATTACAATAACATTACATGTATAAACTAATAAATTTGGCATTTGTATGATAATCTTCCTGTTTTATGCTTTCCATTTGTTGAAATATTATATTATGTCTTTCCTAAGTTTTCATAGTTTCTTTGCCTTTCTTGTTAAATTTATTTCTAAGTACTTTGTAATTTTGTTTTGCTGTGTTGAATGGAAGATGCTTTCCCATTTATATTTCAGGGTGCTTCTTTTAATAATTGTGAGAGCCTTAATTTGCATATATTTTGTCTTATATATGGTCACCTACCCCAAATCTCTTACTTCTAGTCAGTTTTTAAAAATAGATTCTCTGCTGTTTATACCCTCTTCCCCACCTTGCCAATACTTATTTTTATATTTTTATATTCACAAACTTCTTAGGCCAGTGGCCTTCACACTGATGCACCTCTGTCCTTAAGAGGTACACAGAGATGGGGAAAGCATGTGCTTAGTCAGTCGTGTCCAACTCTGTGACACCTTGGACTGTAACTGGCCAGGTTCCTCTGCCCGTGGAATTCTCCAGGCAAGAGTACTGGAGTGGGTTGCTATGCCCTTCTCCAGGGTATCTTCATGACCCAGGGATCGAACCTGGGTCTCCCTGCATTACAGACAGATTCTTTACCAGTGGAGCCACCAGGGGAGCCGTGAGGGGCACACAGGGCCTGGGGCAGAGCTTCCGAGCACAGGTGATTTAAGATACAGTTTACAGGTGGCCAGTCTCCACACGTGTTCTTGTGAACATGATGTACACGTCACCCTCTTTGTCTTCCATTCTTTTACAGTTTTTTTTCACACTTCAATAAGAAAAGCAAACTCCAAACTATCTTAATGATGCTACTACAACTTTGTCCCCAAAATGTAAGGACAGTGATACAATTTGAAATATGAAAGTTTATACTAGTGTAGTTGGTAAGTCTGATGAACGGTAAATAATTTTGTAAATTAGATGAACTACATTTTTTTTTAGCTTTCAACAAAGCTGAAGGGAGACCTAATGGCACCATTATCTGAATTTACAATAAGAATAGTAATTAATATTATCATTATATAGGATTTATTTATAAAATCACATAGCTATCGCCAAAATAAAAATTATAGTAGTAATAGCTTATTGGTTAATAAGTAATATTTTATTATTGCTATTGTTTTGATGATAGATCTCTATGAGAATTTTTTTACCTCTATCTAAGAAGGGAAATAAAAGAATGATGTTACATTCTTGTAAAATATCTCTCTTGCCCTCTAGTTTTTCTATAAACCAGCTTTCTTAGCATCTATATCTTTAAAAAAGAACACTGAAATACAATTTTATATTGAAGCTATGTCATTCCATAAATAATAGTTATCCTGTATATATGACCTAAATTCAGGTATGACCTAAAAGAAATCCCTTACGATATACAGTGGAAGTGGCAAATAGGTCAAGGAATTAGATCTGATAGACAGAGTGCCTGAAGAACTATGGACGGAGGTTTGTGATATTGTACAGGAGGCAGTGATCAAAACCATCCTCAAGAAAAAGAAAGGCTAAGTGATTGTCTGAGGAGGCCTTACAAAGAGTTGAGAAAAGAGATGTGAAAGGCAAAGGAGAAAAGGAAAGATATACCCATTTGACTGCAGAGTTCCAAAGAATAGCAAGGAGAGATAAGAAAGCCTTCCTCAGTGATCAGTGCAAAGAAATAGAGGAAAACAATAGAATGGGAAAGACTAGAGATCGATTCAAGAAAATTAGAGATACCAAGGGAACATTTCATGCAAACATGGGCACAATAAAGGACAGAAATGATGTGGACCTAACAGAAGCAGAACATATTAAGAGGTGGCAAGAACACACAGAAGAACTATACAAAAAAAGATCTTAATGGTCCAGATAACCACGAAGGTTTGATCACTCACCCAGAGCCAGACATCCTGGAGTTTGAAGTCAAATGGGCCTTAGAAAGCATCACTATGAACAAAGCTAGTGGAGGTGATGGAATTCCAGCTGAGCTATTTCAAATTCTAGAAGATGATGCTGGTAAAGTGCTATACTCAATATGCCAGCAAATTTGGAAAGCTCAGCAGTGGCCACAGGACTGAAGGTCAGTTTCCATTCCAGTCCCAAAGAAAGGCAATGCCAAAGAATGCTCAAACTACCACACAATTGCACTCATTTCACACTTTAGCAAAGTAATGCTCAAAATTCTCCAAGCTAGGCTGCAATAGTATGTGAATCGAGAACTTCCAAATATTCAAGCTAGATTTAGAAAAAGCAGAGGAACCAGAGATCAAATTGCCAACATCCTTTGGGTCATAGGAAAAGCAAGAGTTCCAGGAAAACGTCTACTTCTGCTTCATTGGCTATGCCAAAGCCTTTGATTGTGTGGATCGCCACAAACTGTGGAAAATCCTTCAAGAGATGGGAATACCAGACCACCTTACCTGTCTCCTGAGAAATCTATATGCAAGTCAAGAAGCAATAGTTACAACTGGACTTGGAACAACGGACTGGTTCCAAATGGGATAGGAGTACGTCAGGACTGTATATTGTGACTGTATTTATTTAACTTATAGGCAGAGTACATCATGTGAAATGCCAGACTGGATGAAGCACAACTGAAATCAAGATTGCTAGGAGGAATATCAATATCAACCTCAGATACGCAGATGACACCACGCATTGGGCAGAAATCAAAGAGGAACTAAAGAGCCTCTTGATGAAAGCGAAAGAGGAGAGTGAAAAGGCTGGATTAAAACTCAGTATTCAGAAAACTAAGATCATGACATCCAGTCCCATCACTCCATGGCAAATAGATGGGGAAGCAATGGAAACAGTGAGAGACTTTATTTTCTTGGGCTCCAAACTCACTGCAGATGGTGACTGCAGTCATGAAACTTAAAGACGCTTGCTCCTTGGAAAAAAAGCTGTGACCAACCTAGGTAGAGACATTACTCTGTCAACAAAGATTTGTATAGTCAAAGCTATGTTTTTTTCTAGTAGTCTTGTGTGGATGTGAGAATTGGACCATACAAAAAGCTGAGCACCAAAGAATTGATGCTTTTGTACTGTGGTGTTGGAGGAGACTCTTGAGAGTCCCTTGGACTGCCAGGAGATCAAACCAGTTGACCCTAAAGGAAATCAGTCCTGAATATTCATTGGAAAGACTGGTGCTGAAGCTGAAACTCCAATACTTTGGCCACCTGATGTGAAGAACTGACTCATTAGAAAAGATGCTGATGCTGGGAAAGATTGAAAAGGCAGGAGGAGAAGAGGATGACAAGGATGAGATGGTTGGATAGCATCACTGACACGATGAACATGAGTTTGAGCAAGCCTGGCATTCTGCTGTCCATGGGGTCACAAAGAGTCGGTCACGACTGAGCAATTTAAGTGAACTGAACTGTGTATATGAACTAATTTTTAAAAGTCTAGTCCACCTGTTGAAATGTATTTCAAATAACACTTTAATGTTTAGTAAATTCATGAATTTATAATATTTTTGAAGTTTTGATCAATTTGTGCTTATAATGATCATGATAACTCAATCTGTAAGAAATTATTAAATAGATGATTGTGTTATGTAAATAAAATTTTTAAAATAAATTTATGTATAAATTCTTGTTGTAGAAACTTGCATAAGTTCAGTTCAGTTCAGTCGCTCAGTCATTTCTGACTCTTTGTGACCCCATGGACTGCAGCATGCCAGGCCTCCCTGTCCATCACCAGCTCCCGGAGTTTACCCAAACTCATGTCCATGGAGTTGGTGATGCCATCCAACCATCTCATCCTCTGTCATCCCTTTAGGATTTCCTTTAGGATGGACTGATTGGATCTCCTTGCAGTCCAAGGGACTCTCAAGAGTCTTCTCCAACACCACAGTTCAAAAGTACAATATTAATACACTGGTTAAAAATCTTTGACAAATGAAGTGAAAATATGATTTGAAGATTAAAAATGAACAGTATATAATTTCTGACTATTAAAAACATCTTGTTGATTTTCTTTAATGAATGATGATGGGTTCAGATCACTATCATATTTAGATCTTTTTATCCAAAAAGGGAGTGATACAAATTTTAAGTAATTGACATTAAAATATGCTAAAAATACATCCTTAATCTTACATTTAACAATTTTAGGTATCAGTTTAAAAATATACATATAAATACTTCTTTAAAAATTATTTTAGATGTTAAACAAGCAAGATTGTCTGAAAATCACTGGCTTGCTGATTGCAGATTTTTTTATTCTGGTATTTTTAGAAAAAGATGTATCTGTGTTTTCTGTGAACATGTAATTGCAATGCCATGAATTGTAGTTTATGTGCATGTGGTCATACAGATATTAGACATTTATTGTCTGGCTTATGTTTGGTCTATTTTTTGTGTATATTCAGGTGTTCCTCTTGATTGAAAGAGGATAAAATAATTATATTTCAATCAGTTAGAATGATTTAAAATATCTGCTTATCAAGAACAGTATTTGGCATTCTTGGGTATCTTATATACTATATACTAATAAATTTTCTAAATGTTCCCCTCTTTTATGTATCTATTTACTTTTTGCAGGTGGCAGAAATGAATATAATCTGTATCCTGAACTTTCCAGCTATCGTGAGAGAGTTGGTAAGTAAAAATATTTCTGTTTTAAAAAGATTAGTTACCATCTTATAACACAAACCTCCTAACTAATTTGGCAGGTTGTGAAAATATCAATACCTCATTTCATTTATAGGATATTTACGTTACTTTGAGAAGCACTTCATTTAAAACATACTCTGCACAATTGGACTGATCAAACTTGATGAGGTCAGCAGACTGGACCCACTTGGGAAAGGACCACAGGGTCCTGTGGGTTTGGGGCCTTGACTGCAGTTGAGCAGAAGTGGCGTTGACAGTGTGACTCTGGGGACTAGCATTCCTTTTCTCAGATTCCTTTCAAGTCTGCACCTGTTGTCTAAGTGCCTGATAAATATTAGAAATATCTCTTAAAAAGCAATGAGGGAAGATAAGAAACAAAACCCTAAGTGGGATCTGGAGGCAGAGGCTCAGACTTACAGCCAGTACTTTTATTCTCTGGCTGTGTCTTCCAGACACTTTAGCTCCCATGGTTGGTCGGTTGGTTGGATTTTGCTTTTATATTTGAGGGTAGCACAAGCTAAGTGTTTCAAACAGTAGGTAATAAGTTAATGTTAATATTAATTTATTTTAGGCCTTTCTCAAAATATAAGGGATTTTGAAGAAGAAAATGCAAGGAAAGATTTAAAATCTGTTTTACAAATAAAGCTTACTTTACATTGCTGTGTGAAATCAGTTAAACTCTTACTAAGAACTTCCTTATGCCAGTCTTATCAGCCTTGCAGAGAAAAGTCCCAGCCCTGTGACCCCTCGGTCCTGAGGCTTGAGTTGGAAACCCGTCTGAGCAGGACTCCTGGCCGCCCAGGCTGGCCCTCCTGGGCCTGCCCCGCGCGGCGCGGGCACAGCAGTCGTTCTCCAGGTGTGTGTGCTTTGGCCTCACTCTTTCGGAAGCTCCAGCTACGAAGTCTTCTGGCCTCATGGTAAAACAGGGGTTGAGCATCCATAGTCCTGTTCACTAAGGTTTTTGTACCTGGAGGTCCGAACCTCCTTGGTCAGCATCCATCACAGCCCCCTGCCCACGCTTTGACTGGCAGGGGCCCTCTGGGCCTGGTGCAGATCTCTCTGCCGTGGGGCTGTCCTGAGCTGTGTGTGCCTGAGGACGCAGGCCACTGATGCCAGCAGTGCCCCTCCCTGAGTGTGACAACCACGGATGCCCTTTGTCTTTTGATTTTGCCGTTTGAGAATAGTGGGTCTCGTGACCTCTGCCAGTTGGCCCCATCCAGCTCACTCACGCTCCTACAGAGATTGTGGTCACCAAGGGTCGTGGACCCCACCCACATCCTGGAGCATGTGGGTGCCAGGATCAAGTCAGCCGCCCAGCTCATCACGGCAGCAAAGGCACCGCTTCTAGTGTATCTTGGAGGGGACCTTCCAAAGTCTGAGATTCTCCTGAGTCATGTCTGGGGACAAATGTGTCGATGCCATATGGGTCACATTATGCAGGCTCCACTGAGAAGTGAAATAAGACAGTGGCATCCCGTGGACGCAGACTTGCTAATATGGACTCAGAGCAGCTGCCAGTCACCAAAGCTGACTGTAATCTGTTTCCTCTTAAGTGTAGCCCTGATTTGGGAGAGAAAAATAACCCCTATTTGAATAAACTTGAATATTTGGTTATAAAATAGTCAAGTGCTTCAAAGATCCTCCATATTTTTGTAAGTGTAGGAATACAGATCTTGAAGGCACGTGTCCTCAGTAGGGAAGGCATCTGTGGACACTGGCTGTTTCAGTGACCCGTGGGCTTTACTTCCCTGCTCTCCAAAGTTGTCTCCCTTCCTGGAAGAACATATCCTCTTGGCTGACCTCTTCTATTGAATTATATTGTGGACATTAAACTTCTCCTTATGGAAACTGTCCCTACTATTTACAGTAAAGAGGGCCTTTGCATTTTGAGCTTATTGAAGAAAAAGCCAGCGGGGCCCTGGCACCGGGTGGACGTGAACTGGTCCCTGGGGGGGCGCCTGCGCTCACCCAGGCCCAGCTCTCTCCTTTGTTTCCTGTGGATGAACTTTCCCAACAACCCCTCAACTCAAGACCCTCCTGCGCCCTCCTAGAATAGAGGGGTTTGCCTGACTGGTGAGTGGTAAGGAATTCGGCACACCTCTGCCTGCCTGTCCTGCCCATGCTCTTCACCAGCTCTGCCAGCAGTGACCCCTCCCTCTCTGCTTCACCTTTGTTCTGGAGGAATGCTGAATGTCAGCCTCCTCTCGCCCAGCAACACTGCCTGGTCCTCTGCTGTGACTCAGAGCCCCTGCTTGGCCCTTAGGCCCGTTTTTCCTGTTACTGTTTCATCCTTATCTTATTTGAAAACTGCAATTCAGAGGCATTTAGACAGCCTTCAGTGGGGGGAGGGGCAGAGACTGAACCTGGTCTGCAATCCTTTCTGTCTTTTCTTCAGGTCATAATATCTTTCTTCCTCTAATTATTCATTATAAAATATATTTCTAAAACTACTAAGAACAAATTCAGTTATCAAATTCAGGGATCAGCAGCAGCAGATATTCCTATTATTTGTACAGTCTGGATAACTCAGTGATGCAGGAAAATAGTTTGCCTAACCAAACTACAGGGAGGGAACATAGCCCCACCCATCAGCTGGAAATTGGATCAAAGATTTACTGAGCGTGGCCTCCCTGACCAGAGTAAGACCCAGTTTTCCCCACAGCCAGTCCCTCCCATCAGGAAGCTTCTACAAGTCTCTTATCCTTCTCTATCAGAGGGCAGACAGGCTGAGGACCACAGTCACAGAAAACTAACCAATCTGATCACATGGACCACAGCCTTGTCTAACTCAATGAAACTATGACCCATGCCGTGTAGGGCCACCCAAGATAGACGGGTCATGGTGGAGAGGTCTGACAGAATGTGGTCCGCTGGAGAAGGGAATGGCAAACACTTCAGTATTCTTGCCTTGAGAACCCCATGAACAATATGAAAAGACAAAAAGATAGGACACTGAAAGATGAATTCCCCAGGTCGGTAGATGCCCAATATGCTACTGGAGAAGAGTGGAGAAATAATTCCAGAAAGAATGAAGAGGCTGAGCCGAAGTGAAAACAATGCCCTGTTGTGGATGTGACTGGTGGTAAAAGTAAAGTCTGATGCTGTAAAGAACAATAGTGCATAGGAACCTGGAATGTTAGGTCCATGAATCAAGGTAAATTGGAAGCAAACAGGAGATGGCAAGAGTGAACATAGACGTTCCAGATATCAGTGAACTAAAATGGACTGAAATGGGCGAATTTAACTCAGATGACCATTATATCTACTACTGTGGGCAAGAGTCCCTTGGAAGAGATGGAGTAGCCCTCAGAGTCAACAGAGGTGTCTGAAATGCAGGGCTTGGGGGCAAGTCTCAATAGCAGCAGAATGACCTTGGTTCATTTCCAAGGCAAACCATTGAGTATCATAGTAACCAAAGTCTATGCCCCAACCACTAGTGCTGAAGAAGCTGAACACGTCTATGAGGACCTACAAGATCTTCTAGAACTAACACCAAAAAATAAAAAAGTCTTTTTCATCATAGGGGACTGGAAAGCAAAAGTAGGAAGTCAAGAGATACCTGGAGTAACAGGCAAGTTTGGGCTTAGAGTTCAAAATGAAATGACAAAAGCTGACAGAGTTTTGCCAAGAGAACACACTGGTCATAGCAAACACCCTCTTCCAACAACACAAGAAATGACTGTACACAGGGACAGCACTAGATGGTCAATACCGAAATCAGATTGATTATATTCTTTGCAGCCAAAGATGGAGAAGCTCATCAGTCAGCAAAAACAAGACCAGGAGCTGACTGTGGCTCAGATCATGAATGGCTTATTGCAAAATTCAGACTTAAATTGAAGAAAGTAGGGAAAACCACTAGACTATTCAGGTATGACCTAAATCATTCCCCTTTCGATGATAAGTGGAAGTGAAAAATAGATTCAAGGGATTAGATCTGATAGAGTGTCTGAAGAACTATGGATGGAGGTTCGTGACATTGTACAGGAGGTGGTGATCAAAATCATTCCCAAGAAAATGAAGGGCAAAATGGTTGTCTGAAGAGGCCTTACAAATAGCTAAGGAAAGAAGAGAAGCGAAAGGCAAAGGAGAAAAGGAAAGATATACTCATCTGTATGCAGAGTTCCAAAGAATAACAAGGAGAGATAAGAAAGCCTTCCTCAGTGATCAGTGCAAAGAAATAGAGGAAAACAATAGAATGGGAAAGACTAGAGATCTCTTCAAGAAAATTAGAGATACCAAGGGAACATTTCATGCAAAGATGGGCACAATAAAGGACAGAAATGGTAGGGACCTAACAGAAGCAGAAGATATTAAGAAGAGTTAGCAAGAATACACAGAAGAACTATACAAAAAACATCTTAATGGTCCAGATAACCACAATGGTGTGATCTCTCACCTAGAGCCAGACATCCTGGAATGCAAAGTCAACTGGACCTTAGGAAGCATCACTATGAACAAAGCTAGTGGAGGTGATGGAATTCCTGTTGGACCACTTCAAATCCTGAAAGATGATGCTGTGAAAGTGCTGCACTCAATATGCCAGCAAATTTGGAAAGCTCAGCAGTGGCCACAGGACTGGTAAAGGTCAGTTTTCATTTCAAACCCAAAGAAAGGCAATGTCAGGGAATATTCAGACTACCACACACTTGTAAAGTAATGCTCAAAATTCTCCAAGCAAGGCTTCAACAGTACATGAACCGAGAACTTCCAGATGTTCTGGATTTAGAAAAGGCAGAGGAACCAGAGATCAAATTGCCAACATCTGTTGGGTAATAGGAAAAGCAAGAGAGTTCCAGAAAAACATCTGCTTCATTGCCTACACCAAAGCCTTTGACTGTGTGGATCACAACAAACTGGAAAATTCTTCAAGAGATGGAAATACCAGACCACCTTACCTGCTTCCTGAGAAATCTGTATGCAGGTCAGGAAGCATCAGTTAGAACTGGACATGGAACAATGGACTGGTTCCAAATCGGGAAAGGAGTACGTCAAGGCTGTTTATTGTCACCCTGCTTATTTAACTTATATGCAAAGTTCATCATGAGAAGCGCTGGGCTGGAGTAAGTACAAGCTGGAGTCAAGATTGCTGGGAGAAATGGAGGTGACACCACCCTCATGGCAGAAAGCGAAGAGGAACTAAAGAGCCTCTTGATGAAGGTGAAAGAGGAGAGTAAAAATGCTGGTTTAAATCTCAACATTCAAAAACCTAAGATCATGGCATACTGTAAAGCAATTATCCTTCCATTAAGAATAAAATAATTTTTTAAGAAGGTAAAATATACAGGTTCAATCTATTGAATGCAATTTAAGACTCCTATGGTTGCTGAAGACCCTGTGGCTTAATCTCAGTAGTGCTTAAGATTGCCTGGAGACAGGCTTCCGAGATTTGCATCTTACCCCCTGGGCAGATCACTTAACATATGCAAGTCTCCGGTTCATATTCTGGGAAGTGGGGTGAGAGCTCCCTCCCTGGAAGTGAGGAGCAAGTGTGTTTATCACAGCTCCTGGCTTCAAGGACCCGCTGGAATGATGCCTGCTATCATGGTGTTCACCATCCTGTGCATCCTTAATTGTGTAATTAGTGCACAGGTGTGTGCATGTACTGCAGTTAAGGTGACTGTAGCTTCCAGAACATTTCCTCATATTCACAGGCACCCTTTTTGCTTGCTTCTGTTATCCACAATGTTTGGGAGACAAGAAAGGGGAGGAGGAGTTATTGAGGGCTTTCCTTATTACGTTCGGTATGTTGAGACTGAGCTTTATATAAGGAGGCCATGAATACAGTTCTTGATAAAATCATCTTCAGAGTGACTGTGCTGTTTGGCATTAGCTTGCACTCTTCTGGTCTGAGCGCAGTGAGGATGCCCTGAGGACTCTCTGCGGGTCTCTCAGAGAAGAGCTGTAGCCACTTTTCATAGTGCACGGTGACGACCCTTCAATCATATACGTCAGTAGTCATTTAACTGCTTTGGTTTTATCCAGACTATATCAAAACTTTATTCTTTTAGTGACACACTTTTACTCTTATTTCTTTAAAGTAACAGGTTAAAAGTATAAAATATAAAAATATATAGAACTTCTCTGTTTTATAGATAAAAACTGTACCAGCAATATCACTAATACAGTTATGTTAGTTATTATTAAGCTTATTTCTTTAGGAGAATTCAACTACGTGGTACATGCTCTATTGAAAGAATTGTAGCACCATCTTGTGTGAGATACAAATTCAGTGCTTCAGTAAATGTACTGCTATTAGAGTGTTGACTATTTTCATTTCTTACTAATAGGTCAAGGTCACTTTATTTTTTATGATTATAGTATTATAGATTCAAGCAAGTAACTAGATTTAGAATTTGGTTATATGTGCTTTCAATATATCTGTACTAAGATGCATTTAACAAGCATCTAACTGCCTAATTCATGCACAAAATTGTATGAAGCATGGAAATACCAAATTCCATGTAGCTGAGCACATAGCAAATGTCTGTTGCTGTTGTTGTTTTATCTCTTATGGTTCTGTACAATTTATAATGGTTAATGTCTTTTGCTCATGTTACCCATTTGGTCCTCAAGGTATTTTTTCCGAATACTTGTTGAAGTTCTGGTTAAACTTATGTAGACATGCTTCTTGATGTGCCAATTTGAATTTCATCTCTCTTTCGAGAGAAAGAATCAAGTACAGAAATGAAAACAGCCATAAAAGCTTAGGGGGAAATAAATTTCTACTGATGAAGCAGCAAATGCATCTGAGCTGTAATCCTCATTATCAGTGACCACAGAGCATGGTTTTTAAGTTTAATCTTTTATGATACAATCAAGAGTGTAAAATATCAACTTTTACCTAATAGTGTAATTCATTGAAGCTACTATGACTATTCTATTAAAATAGGGAAAACGTAATAATATTATCTTATAGACTAGACAAATTTAAACCGTTATAACCACAGATATTTGCCAAACACATATTTAAGTATATAATAATGTACAGTTTGACTTGTGTGATTTAGGAAATGTTATTACCAAATATTTGCTCTTTACAAAGAAAAATATAAGGTTAATGATGTGATGAAAAATCACACAGACCGTGTGCTCTGGACTCTGCTGGCCTCCCACATTAGAATCCCAAGCCCTGAGTTGCTAATTTATGTCTTCCCTATACATACTTCCTGTTTTTCTCATAAAAATGTGAATAAATATTTTTTTCTTGTTTTAGACAATTCAAACCAACCCATAGAGGTGACAGCACTATATTCTTTTGAAGGACAACAGCCAGGAGATTTGAATTTTCAAGCTGGAGACAGAATCACAGTTATATCAAAAACAGATTCACATTTCGATTGGTGGGAAGGAAAGCTTCGAGGTCAAACTGGCATTTTTCCAGCCAACTATGTTACCATGAATTAAAGTTTGTATTATTTTGTTCTTTGAGAATTACAAAAAAATTAGTTCTACACTGGAGGGAATTACTATTCAGTTAAATAATGTTTAGTATAAATGTAAGGACACCTCTGTTTATTCCTTAAACTTTTATCCAGTATGTAAAAGATTTTGGTTTTATATATATATATATATATATATATATAATATATATATGGTTAGCTTACATATCTTTACTTTCCATTGATTTTTATCACATATACTATTGAATAGTTGATATCACATTTTTCTTGTGTTCATTTGTCAAATATACACTAAACATTTGATTTGGCTATGTATATGGTGACTTGATTGTATCTTAAGAATCTAAGGATTAAGGTATGAATACCACTTCATATATTTGCAAAATGACTAGAAAAGAATAAATCAGCTTAAATAGTATATTAACTAATACTTAGAGTTGGAGATATTGACTAGAATAGTAATCCTTAAAAATTATCTCTATATCTTCAAAATTATATATATATGAAACCTTACAAAGAATTTCAAAGAAATTCAACTATGCATTTAAAAAAGATGACATCTGTTAGCTTTCCTTCTTAATGAGGTGATGCTTGTTCATATGTAGCAGTAGAATAAAGTTATGTTGATACGGTTCCATTGTCTCTAAATAAATGTTTTTAAAATGCTAAGTTACTATCTTGATTTTGTTTTTCTTATTTTCTCTTTGTAACCAGAGGTCTGTGGTTAGTCTGGAGGTTAAAATCCACCTCCACAACTGTGTTGCTACCTTCTTTTTTTTCCAGCTTTCTCAACATGTAATTGACAAAATTGTAAAATATTTAAAGGGCACAGCATGATGATTTGAAATACATATGCATTGTGAAAGGATTCCAAATTAATTAACACATCCATCATGTCACATATTTACTTCTTTAATGAGAACACAAGTTCTACTGTCTTAGCAAGTTTCAGTTATATAACACAATATTATCAACCGTAGTCATATACTGTACATTAGATTGCCAGAACGAATTGCTCATAGAAACTAGAAGTTTGTATCCTTTGACTTGTATCTCTTTATTTCCCCTCCTCCCAGTCTCTGATAACCACCAGTTGACTCTATGAGTTTGACTTTTTCAGATTCCCACATGAGATCATACGGGCTTCCCAGGTGACTCAGTGATAACGAACACACGCCTGCTGAAGCAGGAGACGCAAGAGACACAATTTCCATCCCTGGGTCAGGAAGATCCCCCAGAGGAGGAAATGGCAACCCACTCTAGTATTTGTGCCTGGAGAATTCCATGGACAGAGACTGATGGACTTCAGTTTGTAGGGTTGCCAAGAGTTGGATACAACTGAGGATGCACACGTGTGTGCGCACACACACACACACACACACACACATGAGATCATACAGTGTTTGTCTTTCTCTCAGAGAGACTGACTTATTTCACTTAGCATAATGCCCTCTAGGTCTATCCATATTGTCACAAGTTCCAGGATTTTTTGCTTTTATTTATGTATACCATATTTTCTTTGTCCATTCTTCTGTTGATGGAAGCTTGGGATTTTCACAGATAATAACATGCCATCTGCAAATGCAGATAACCTTACTTCTTTTCCAATTTGGATGCTTTTCATTTCTTTTCCTTGCCTTCTCGCTCTGGCTAAGGATTCCAGTACTAGGCTAAACAGAAGTGGTGACAATGGCATCCTGTTTGTTCCTGACCTTGGAGAGAAAGTTTTCACATTTTCACTGTTGAGTATGATGTTAACTGTGGGCTGGTCATATACAAGCTTTTTGTTTAATCTCTACTTCTTTGTGAATTTTCCAGTTTTCTTCTTACTCTAATTTCATAAAATGTAGTCAGAAAGATGCCTGATGCTGTTTCAGTTTTCTTAACTTTATTAAGACCTGTTTTGTGCTTAACACAGGCTCTATCCTGGAGAGTGTTCGTGAGCGCTTGAGAAGAATGTGTGTTCTGCTGCTGTTGACTGAACATGTTGTTTAAGGACAGTGTTTCCTCACTGATTTTCTGTCTGGATGTTCTATCTGTTGGTGAAAGTGGGATATCAAAGTTCTGCACTATTACTGTATTGTCTGTCATCTGTTTTTCCTTTCATGTCTGTTAATACTCGCTTTATATATTTAAGTGCACCTATGCTGGGCACATAAGTATTTACAAACGCATTGCCTCTTGTTGAATTGACCCCTTTATCATTATATAATGACCTTCTTTGTTCTTATTACAGTATTTGGCTTAAAGTCTATTTTTCCTGATGTATGTGTAGCTACCTCTGCTTTCTTTTGGTTTCCAGTTATGTGGAATGTTTTTTCCATTCCTTCATTTTCAGCCTGCATGTGTCCTTAAAGCTGAAGTGAGTCTCTTGTAGACAGCATGTAGTTGAGTCTTGTTTTAAAAAGTCCACTTGGCCTCTCTAAGTGCTTTTATTAGAGAGTTTAGTTTATCTGTACTTAGCGTGATAACTGATAGGTGTGGACTCACTGTCGCCACTTCGTTCATTGTTTCTGGTTATTTTGCAATTCCTTTGTTCCTATCTTCCCCTCTTGCTCTCTTTCTTTGTGATCTGATGATCTTCTGTAGTGGTATGCTCATTCATTTTTTTTTATATTTTGTGTATCTACTGTAGATTTTTGCTTTGTGGTTACCATGAGGGCTTATAAAACACGTGTTTAAAAGAGTCTGTTTTAGGTTGATAACAATTTAGCACATATATCATAGCATTTTTACTCTCCCTTTCCCTTCATTTATCTTTGATGTTACAATTTATCTCTTTTATCTGTGTATCCATCAGCAAATTCTTATAGTTATTTTAGCACTTTGTTATTTAACATTCATTTTCATACTAGATTTGTAAGTGATTTAACCACCACCACAATTATAACAGTATTCTGAATTTAATGCTAGACTTAGACTATTCTCACAGCTTCCAGCTTCAATTTCTTGCCTCCACACTGCAGCCAAACGATACTCACACTCCAGCTTTTTTATCCTACTTTGTGATCTTATTGCCTTACATTTTATGCATAAATGTGTAGACTTTTTTATAAAATAATTCTTAAGACATGGAAAAAGGAGAATAAAGACCCATATTATCATCACCCAGCAAGAAATAAAACAAACTTCCTTTTCTAACTCAAAGATAATCATCATGCTGAATTAGCTATTTATTAATTCCATATATTTCTTTATATTTGTATTATTTATGTATGTGTTCCTAAGCACTATGTGGTATTATCTTGCATACATGAAAGCTAACAAAATTTAAACTTTTAAATTTTTAAAAATTATACTTGAACATACTCATTTGCAATCAGATTATCAGAAATTATGATGTATACATTCAAGGAATTAAAAACATGTTGGAGAATTTCAACAGAAAGTTGACACTATATGGAGAACTAAATGAAAAAAATTGGGAGTGAAAAAATAAACTAAAAACAAAATAAATGGATTTAATGATAACTTAGACTCAGCAAATAGAGAATCACTGAACACAGGAAAAACTTGTCTGCACATTTTCCCAAACTGATCGGATTACAAGACTTTATGGTATTTTTTACATGTAGCAGGGCGAGCAGTTCTTCTCACCTTTTTTTTTTTTCTTCTGCAGGTTTCCCTGGCTGTTCTTTTTGTTTATGTTACATGTGAACTTAAGAATCAACTTAACCATCTTCAGGAAAATACTTACTATTTTTTAGTGGCATTGTGTTAAGTTATATTAATAATAATGTATTGACATAAGGAAAATTATCCTTATGATGTTCAGTTGTCCAAAGCAAGGATAATGGGTGTCTTTGTATTTGTCCTTGGACTGCAAGGAGATACAACCAGTCCATCCTAAAGGAGATCAGTCCTGGGTGTTCATTGGAAGGACTGATGCTGAAGCTGAAACTCCAATACTCTGGCCACCTGATGCAAAGAGTTGACTCATTGGAAAAGACCCTGATGCTGGGAGGGATTGGGGGCAGGAGGAGAAGGGGATGACAGAGGATGAGATGGCTGGATGGCATCACTGACTTGATGGGCATGAGTCTGAGTAAACTCCAGGAGTTGGTGATGGACAGGGAGGGCTGGCGTGCTGCAATTCACAGGGTCGCAAAGAGTCGGACATGACTGAGCGACTGAACTGAACTGAATGTTGTCTTTAGAAGTATTCTAAAGTTCTCACATGACACTTGCATACTTCTGCTAAGTTTCCATCTTGGTGTTTTATCATGTTTGTGGATATTTTAGTTTTGCATCTACCTACTTCAAATGTCTCAGAACCCCTCTTGTTCATATGCTGCTCCTTTCACCAAAACTCTTGAGGAGAAGACCAAGCCTTACTCAATTTTATGTTTTCAGTGCCCAGCAAAATTATCTGTTACTGAAATTTCCATTTCTCAACTGAGAAAAAAATAGAGGACAAGACAATTAAACAGTTTGCCAAGACTCATGGACTTGTTAAGAACTGGAACTTAAAATACACTCTTCTGAGTCTGTAGAAACACCCTGTATTTAATGGGATTAAACAAAATCCTCCAACCATTACTCATATATCACAAGATATTTGTTTTATATCTAAGACTTCCCTAAAGCCAGCTTTTGTTAAAAAAAAAAAAAAGATAAACTTTTCTTTGTTCATCCAAGACACTCATGAGTATTTCTTCAATATTATCTACAATTTGAAACCTTTATCAAGAGTTTCAACCAGAATTGAGAATACTTTTTTTTTAAAAGCTAGATGCCTAAACACATTTTGAGTTTTGTCTTTTGTCATCTGGAGTATTTTCTGTACTCTCTCTCTTCAATCTCAGTAATCTCATTTTCCTGTCTATTTAGTTGCCATGTTAATTTATGGTCACACTGAGTGGTCTGGCCTTTGGGACTGAACACTGTGTGCTGTCCATCAGAGCTGCATTTACAAACGATCAGTTCAGTTCAGTTGCCCAGTCGTGTCCGACTCATCAACCCCATGGACTGCAGCACACCAGGCCTCTCTGCCCATCACCAACTCCCGGAGCTTACTCAAACTCATGTCCGTTGAGCCAGGTGATGCCATCCAACCATCTCATCCTCTGTTGTCCCCTTCTTCTCCTGCCCTCAATCTTTCCCAGCATCAGGGTCTTCTCCAATAATTCAGTTCTTCTCATCAGAGGGTCAAAGTATTGGAGCTTCAGCTTCAGCATCAGTCCTTCCAATGAATATTTAGGGTTGATTTCCTTTAGGATGGACCGGTTGGATCTCCTTGCAGTCCAAGGGACTCTCAAGAGTCTTCTCCAACACCACAGTTTAAAAGCATCAGTTCTCTGGTGCTCAGCTTTCTTTATGGTCTTAAGGCTCACATCCGTACATGACTGCTGGAAAAACCATAGCTTTGACTGTATAGACCTTTGTTGGCAAAGTAATGTCTCTGCTTCTTAAGATGCAGTCTAGATTGGTCATATCTTTTCTTCCAAGGAGTAAGCATTGAGAGAGTCATTTCCTAGGCAGGTTGATAAAAAGTCCAGGGGTCCCCAAGGAGAGTATGAAATGGAGTCGCTCAGTCGTGTCCGACTCTTTGTGACCCCGTGGACTGTAGCCCACCAGGCTCCTCTGTCCATGGGATTCTCCAGACAAGAATACTGTAATGGGTTGCCATTTCCTTCTCCAGGGGATCTTCCCGGCCCAGGGATCGAACCCAGGTCTCCTGCATTGTGGGCAGATGCATTAGGAGGGGGAAACGACAAGCTTTTTGTCCCTCTACATTCCTTAGGATTATATAACAATAATGTATCCTGCTTGAGGACAGTTTCTGGAAAAAACCTTCTGACTAATCCTGTAATCTAAAAATGTAAATTATGGGAGTGAGTCTAGTAAGGTCTCTCTACAACCTCCAGACATTCTTTTGATTCACTGTAATAAGTAATTAAAAAGTATGCAACTCCATGTCTAACACTAGCAAGGGGAGTATTCTTTCTGTCCCCTTCTGACATCTGTGTCAGAAGCTTTCTCTATCTCTTTTATACTTTAATAAAACTTTATTACACAAAAGCTCTGAGCGATCAAGCCTCAGCTCTGGCCCCGAACTGAGTCTTTCTCCAGAGGCCAAGAATCCCAGCATCTTTCATGGTTTAGCAACAACCTTTCAGCATCTTTTAATTTCATGGCTGCAGTCACCACCTGCAGTGATTTTGGAGTTGAAGAAAATAAAGTCTGTCACTGTTTCCATTGTTTCCCCATCTATTCACCATGAAGCGATGGGACCTGATGCCATAATCTTCGCTTTTTGAATGTTGAGTTTTAATCCAACTTTTTCACTCTCCTCTTTCACTTTCATCAAGAGGTTCTTTAATTCCTCTTTGCTTTCTGCCCTAAGGGTAGTGTCATCTGCATATCTGAGGTTATTGCTATTTCTCCTGGCCATCTTTTTTTTTTTTTTTTTTTTGGTCTGTTTTTTCCTATGCATTTGCTAATATTTTTCTGTTTTTTTAATTTATTTTTTAATTGAAGGATAATTGCTTTACTGAATTTTGTTGTTTTCTGTCAAACCTCAACATGAAGCAGCCATAGGTATATGTATATCCCCTCCCTCTTGAACCTCCATCCCATCTCCCTCCTCATCCCTCCCCTCTAGGTTGACACAGAGCCCCTGTTTGAGTTTCCTGAGGCACACAGCAGATTCCTGTTGGCTGTCTATTTTACATATAGTGATGTAAGTTTCCATGTGACTCTCCATGCCTCTCACCCTCTCCTCTGCTCTCCCCACGTCCATAAAGCTGCTATGTCTGTTTCTCCATTGCTGCCCTGAAAATAAATTCTTCACTACCATCTTTCTAGATTCCATATATATGTGTTGGTATATGATAATTATTTTTCTCTTTCTGACTCATTAGAACTGACTCAAGTGCATTCCATTTTGTGGCTGAGTGATATGCCATGCTTGGCTGGATGAAGCACAAGCTGGAATCAAGATTGCTGGGAGAAATGTCAATAACCTCAGATACACAGATGACAGCACCCTTATGGCAGAAAGCGAAGAAGAACTAAAGAGCCACTTGATGAAAGTGAAAGAAGAGAGTGAAAAAGTTGGCTTAAAACTCAACATCCAGAAAACTAAGATCACAGCATCTGGTCCCATCACTTCATGGCAAATAGATGGGGAAACAATGGAAACAGTGAGAGACTTTATTTTTCTGGGCTTCTAAATCTCTGCAGATGGTTCCTGCAGCCATGAAATTAAAAGATGCTTGCTCATTGGAAGAAAAGCTATGACCAACCTAGACAGTATATTAAAAAGCAGAGACATCACTTAACCAGCAAAAGTCCATCTAGTCAAAGCTAATGGTTTTTCCAGTAGTCGTGTATGGATGTGAGAGTTGGACTATAAAGAAAGCTGAGTGCCTTTTAAGAATTGATGCTTTTGAACTGTGATGTTGGAGAAGATTCTTGAGAGTCCCTTGGACTGCAAGGAGATCAAACCAGTCTATCCTAAAGGAAATTAGTCCTGAATGTTCATTGGAAGGACTGATGCTGAAACTGAAGCTCCAATATTTTGGCCACCTGATGAGAGGTACCTATGCGTTGGAAAGGACCCTGATGCTGGGAAAGATTGAAGGCTGGAGCTAAAGGTGATTACAGAGAATGAGATGGTTGGATGGCATCACTGACTCGATGGACATGAGTTTGAGCAAGCTCCGGGAGTTGGTGATGGACAGGGAAGCCTGGCATCCTGCAGTCCATGGGGTCACAGAGAGTCAGACATGACTGAGTGACTGAACTGAACTGAATATTCCATTGTGTGTATGTACCACAACTTCTTTATCCATTCTTCTGTCTATGAACATCTAGGTTGCTTCCATGTTCTAGCTATTGTAAATAATGTTGCAATGAACAATAGGACATGTGTCATTTTCAATTTTTGCTTCCTCAGGGTATATACCTAGGAGTGGGATTGCTGTGTTACATAATGGTTTTATTCCTAGTTTTTAAAGGAATCTCCATACCATCTTCCATATTGGCTGTATCAATTTATATTCCCACCAACAATACAAGAGAATTCCCTTTTCTCCACACTCTCTCCAGCATTTATTGTGTGTAAACTTTTTGATGAGGGCTATTCTGACCAGTCTGAGGTGATATCTCATTGTAGTTTTGATTTGTCTTTCTTTAATAATGAGTGATGTTGAGCATTTTTCATGTGTTTTCTGGCCATCTGTATATCTTCTTTGGAGAAATGTCTAATTAGATCTTTCTCCCACTTTTTGATTGGGTTGTTTGTTTTTCTGGTATTTAGTTGTATGAGCTACTTGTATATTTTGGAAATTAATCCTTTGTCAGTTGTTTCATTAGCTATGATTTTCTCCCATTCTGAGGGTTGTCTTTTCACCTTGTTTATAGTTTCCTTTGCTGTGCAGAAGTTTTAAGTTTAATCAGGTCCCACTTGTTTGCTTTTGCTTATATTTCCACTACTCTAGGAGGTGGGTCATAGAGGATCTTGCTTTGATTTATGTCATCGAGTGTTCTGCCTGTGTTTTCCTCTAAGAGTTTTATAGTTTCTAGTCTTACATTTAGGCCTTTAATCCATTTTGAATTTATCTTTGTGTAAAGTGTTAGGAAGTGTTTTAATTTCATTCTTTTGTGTGTAGCTGTCCAGTTTTCCCAACACCAGTTACTGAAGAGTCTGTCTTTGCCCCATTTTATATTCTTGCCTCCTTTGTCAAAAATAAGGTACCCATGGGTGCATGGGTTTATTTCTGGGCTTTCTATCTTGTTCCATTGGTCTATAGTTCTGTTTTTGTGCCAGCACCATACTGTCTTGATGACTGTAGCTTTGTAGTATAGTCTGAAGTCAGGAAGCTTGATTCCTCCAGCTCAGCTCCATTCTTCTTTCTGAAGATTGCTTTGCTGTTCGGGGTCTTTTATGTTTCCATATGAATTGTGAAATTTTTTTGTTCTAGTTCTATGAAAACTACCACTGGTAATTTGATAGGGATCGAATTGAATCTGTAGATTGTGTTTGGTAGTATAGTCATTTTCACAATATTGATTCTTCCTACCCAGGATCACGGAATATCTCTCCACCTGTTTTATGTCATCTTTGATTTCTTTCATCAGTGTCTTATAATTTTCTTTATATAGTTCTTTTGTCTCCTTGGGTAAGTTTTTTTTATTCTTTTTGTTGCAATGGTGAATGGGATTAATTCTTTAATGTCTCTTTGTGATTTTTTCACTGTTTATAGGAATGCAAGTGATTTCTGTGTATTGATTTTGTATACTGTGACTTTGCTAAATTCACTGATTAGCACTAGTAATTTTCTGATAGTATTTTAGGTTTTTCTATATACAGTATCATGTCATCTGCAAGAAGTGAGAGCTTTACTTCTTTTCCAAACTGGATTCCTTTTATTTCTTTTTCATCTCTGATTGCTGTAGCTACGACTTCCAGAACTATGTTGAATAATAGTGGTGAAGGTGGACAGCCTTGTCTTGTTCCCTTGATCTTAGGGTGAATGCTTTCAGTTTCTTACCATTGAGAATAATGTTTGCTGTGGGCTTATCAGATATGGCCTTTACTATGTTGAGGTAGGTTCCTTCTATGCCCATGTTTTGAAGAGTTTTAACCATAAATGCATGCTGAATTTTGTCAAAGGCTTTTTCTGTATCTATTGAGATTACCAGGATTACAGGACTGGAAAAGGTCAGTTTTCATTCCAATCCCAAAGAAAGGCAATGCCAAAGAATATTCAAACTATTGCACAATTGCACTCATCTCACATGCTAGCAAAGCAATGCTCAAATTTCTCCAAGCTAGGCTTCAACAGTATGTGAACCACAAATTTCCAGATGTTCAAGCTGAATTTAGAAAAGGCAGAGGAATCAGAGATCAAATTGCCAACATCTGATGGAACATCAAAAAAGCAAGAGAGTTCCAGAAAAACATCTAATTCTGCTTTATTGACTATGCCAAAGCCTTCAACTGTATGGATTGCAACAAACTGTGGAAAATTTTTCAGGAGATGGGAATAACAGACCACCTGACCTGCCTCTTGAGAAATCTGTATGCTGGTCAGGAAGCAACAGTTAGAACTAGACATGGAACAACAGACTGGTTCCAAATAGGAAAAGGAGTACATCAAAGCTGTATATTGTCACCCTGCTTATTTAACTTATATGCAGAGTAAATCATGAGAAATGCTAGACTGGATGAAGCACAAGCTGGGATCAAGATTGCAGGGAGAAATATCAATAACCTTAGATATGCAGATGACACCACCCTCATGGCAGAAAGTGAAGAAGAACTAAAGAGCCTCTTGATGAAAGTGAAAGACGAGAGTACAAAAGTTGGCTTAAAACTCAACATTCGAACAATGAAGATCATGGCATCTGGTTCCATCACTTCATGGCAAATAGATGGGGAAACAATGGAAACAGTGAGAGACATTATTTTCTTGGGCTCCAAAATCACTGCAGATGGTGACTGCAGACATGAAATTAAAAGACGCTTGCTCCTTGGAAGAAAAGCTATGACCAACCTAGACAGCATGTTAAAAAGTAGGGATGCTACTTTGCCAACAAAGGTCTGTCTAGTCCAAGCTATGGTTTTTGCAGTAGTCATGTATGGATATGAGGGTTGGACTATAAAGAAAACTGAGTGCTAAAGAATTGATACTTTTGTACTGTGGTGTTGGAGAAGACTCTTGGAGTCCCTTGGACTGCAAGGAGATCAATCAGTCAATCCTAAAGGAAACCAATCCTGAATATTCATTGGAACGACTGATGCTGAAGGTGAAACTCCAATACTTTTGCCACCTGATGTGAAGAACTGACTCATTGGAAAAGACCCTGATGCTGGGAAGGATTGAAGGCAGGAGGAGAAGGGGATGACAGAGGATGAGATGGTTGGATGGCATCACCGACTCGATGGACATGAGTTTGAGCAAGCTCCAGGAGTTGGTGATGGACAGGGAAATTTGGTGTGCTGCAGTCCATGAGGCTGCAAAGAGTCAGACATGACTGAGTGACTGAACTGATTTGTTTGTCATTTGTTGCTAACTATTCATCAGTTACAATCTTTTCTTATCTAGGAGATATCTAAGTTTTCATTTTGTAAAACCCAATGGCTATATTAGAATATGTTTATTTTTACTTAAATAAAGGCCCAGGCCCTCACCAAAGAGAGTGCTCAGTGACCCAGGCTGAATAATCTGAGCAGCAAAACAACGAAAGCTTTCCATTGTAACCCAGAAGAGAAACACCCAGAGTTCATACTGCTCTTACCAACTGAATAATAAGTGAATGGGGAAGAAGGGCAGCTCTTCCTCAGGGAAGGATTCCAATCAACAATGTGAAAAGAGTCAAGAAAATATAAAATCACCTGAGAACACAACAGTAATCATTCTAGCAGGCCAGATCCACTCACAGATTCAAAATTAGGGGCAGGAGATTCATACATATTTCAAAGTGTCTCCCCAAGATAGCTGATTAAAATGGGAAAATGATAATCTTACAATGGGACAGTTCAGTAGGTAGTACTTTCACCATGTGACCGAAGCTAACAGCGTCAATAATAACATTGAGCAGCAGTTTGCATACTCTTGAAAAGCACTTTCTCATCCTGAAAGATGGGAGACTGGGCAATGTTGCATGTTGGAGGAGAGTAAGGAGAGATTCCTGGAATAGCAAAGGGCATGGATGGGAAAATGTTAAATACAAATAAAGTCTAACATTAATTATTTTGATAATTAATAAGATATTAACATAGGAAGAAGACATGAAAACCTATCTAGTAGTTTTACAAACTTTCTATAAGTCTAGAAGTATGTCAAACTGAAAAATGCACAATTGCAATTAACTTCTGTGCATTAAGAGATTTTTAAAAGGTTTGCGAAGTAAGCCAGAAAGATAAAGACCATTACAGTATACTAACACATATATATGGAATTTAGAAAGATGGTAACGATAACCCTATATGCAAAACAGAAAAAGAGACTCAGATGTATAGAACAGACTTGTGGACTCTGGGAGAAGGTGAGGGTGGGATGTTTCAAGAGAACAGCATTGAAACATGTATATTATCTAGGGTGAAACAGATCACCAGCCCAGGTTGGGTGCATGAGACAAGTGCTCGGGCCTGGTGCACTGGGAAGACCCAGAAGGATCGGGTGGAGAGGGAGGTGGGAGGGGGGACCGGGATGGGGAATACATGTAAATCCATGGCTAATTCATTTCAATGTATGACAAAAACTACTGTAATGATGTAAAGTAATTAGCCTCCAACTAATAAAAATAAATGGAAAAAAAAAAAAGCTTTGCACATTTAAGCGTTGCTTGAGTGTGCCTTTAAGGCTCAAATCCCTCTACTTGGCATTCTTTAGGGTTTAGGCTAAGTTGCTGTGCTTGGCTGGGTTGTTATTGTGTTTGGCTTTTCTGAATATTTTTATATGCATGTTTACATTATTTCATAATTGTGTTATTATTATCATAGCAGAGTAAGCAGACTTGTCTGTCTTCAGACAGCTCTTGTGGGACTACATCAGCAAAGGGTGGAAAGTGGAAACCAGGAAGGAGACTTTGCCTGAAGCAAAGCAAGGGGCCCTTCTCACGAGCTTAGCAGGTCACCCAGTGGTCCTAGGGCTGCCTGCTTATGTAGGAAGAGGGAATCTGGGAAAGCTTCTCAGTATTAGACATTGGTTTGAAACAAAAAATCAGTCCTGAGTGATTTCTTTTTCCTTTCTCTATCTGGACAAAGCCAAGCTGTGAACACACTGCTCCTTGACCAGCTGGTTTCACTGGTATTTTCCAGACTTCATTTGGTTTTCACAAATGATTAAGGTTCATGTTCAGGTAAACTCTGTGGGGCTAGTTCACTCTATCAGACTGATCTCTCCATTAAATACCCCCAAATCCTTATTGGTCACAGTGTAAATCAATATAGCCTCTGTGTCATACTACAAAGATAGTGATTAAGGAATTTAGTTAAACACAGCAATAAAACAGATGTTTAAAATCTTGTAGAATTATTTTATATTCACAAAATGAACCATGTTTTTTTTTAACATGTTGAAATGCCCATGCTTTCATTTAAGTCAAATAAAAATGTCAGATAGATGTGTATTTCAGACTTCATGGTTTATGAGTTACCTTCAAAACCATTCTTTCATTTAATCTTCACAGATGAACGAATATAGTATCACTGTGCAAATATTAGTGGTGCAGAACCTGAATGTCCAACCACACACTGCTAGTAAATGTCAGAACCAGAGCTCCAGAACAGGTTGGAGTGCTGGTTCCAAACTCACACAGACATGCCAACAAGCTCTGAGACCCTGGGCACACCAGCTGTCTCACTGATGGCTCTCAACATCTACTACTCAGGGCCTTTCTTCCAAACCTTTAAGGATCCCGCGTTTGAAGCAATTTATCAGCTCAGTTCATTTCAGTCACTCAGGCATCTCCGACTCTTTGTGACCCCATGGACTGCAGCACGCCAGCTTCCCTGTCCATCACCAACTCCTGGGGCTTGCTCAAACTCAGGCCCATTGAGTCGGTGATGCCATCCAACCATCTCATCCTCTGTCATCCACTTCTTCTCCTACCTTCAATCCTTCCCAGCGTCAGGGTCTTTTCCAATGAGTCAGTTCTTCACATCAGGTGGCAAAAGTATTGGGGTTTCACCCTCAGCATCAGTCCTTCCAATGAATATTCAGGATTGATTTTCTTTAGGGTTGACTGGTTGGATCTTCTTGCAGTCCAAGGGACTCTCAAGAGTCTTCTCCAACACCACAGTACAAAAGCATCAATTCTTCAGCACTCAGTTTTCTTTATAGTCCAACTCTCATATCCATACATGTCTAATGGAAAAACCACAACTTTGACTAGACAGACTTTTGTTGGCAAAGTAATGTCTCTACTTTTTAATATGCTGCCTAGGATGATCATAGCTTTTCTTTCAAGGAGCAAGTGTCTTTCAATTTCATGTCTGCAGTCACCATCTGCAGTGATTTTGGAGCCCAAAAAAATAAAGTCTGTCACTGTTTCCATTGTTTCCCCATCTATTTGCCATGAAGTGATGGGATCAGATGCCATGATCTTAGTTTTCTGGATGTTGAGTTTTAATCCAACTTTTGCACTCTCCTCTTTCACTTTCATCAAGAGGCTCTTTAGTTCTTTTTCACTTTCTGCCATAAGGGTGGTGTCATCTGCATATCTGAGGTTATTGATATTTCTCCTGGCAGTCTTGATTCCAGCTTCATCCAGCTGTGCTTTATCCAGTCCAGCATTTATCAAGATGTACTTTGCATATAAGTTAAATAAGCAGGGTGGCAATATACAGCTTTGATTTACTCTTTTCCTGATTTTGAACCAGTCTGTTGTTCCATGTCCAGTTCTAACTGTTTCTTCTTGATCTGCATACAGATTTCCCAGGAGGCAGGTCAGGTGATCTAGTATTCTCATCTCTTTAAAAATTTCCCACAGTTTGTTGTGATCCACAGAGTCAAAGGCTTTGGCATAGTCGATAAAGCAGAAGTAAATATTTTTCTAGAACTCTCTTGCTTTTTCCATGATCCAACTGATGTTGGCAATTTGATCTCTGGTTCTTCTGCCTTTTCTAAATACATCTTGAATATCTGAAAGTTCTCAGTTCATGTACTGTTGAAGCCTAGCTTGGAGAATTTTAAGCACTACTTTGCTAGTGTGTGAGATGAGTGCAATTGTGTGGTAGTTTGAGCATTCTTTGGCATTGCCTTTCTTTGGGATTGGAATGAAAGCTGACCTTTTCCAGTCCTGTGGTCACTGCTGAGCTTTCCAAATTTGCTGGCATATTGAGTGCAGCACTGTCACAGCATTATCTTTTAGGATTTGAAATAGCTCAATTGGAGTTGCATCACCACCACTAGCTTTGTTCATAGTGATGCTTCCTAAGGCCAACTTGACTTCACATTTCAGGATGTCTGGCTCTAGGTGAGTGATCACACCATCATGGTTATCTGAGTCATTAAGATCTTTTTTGTATAGTTCGTCTCTATATTCTTGCCACCTCTTCTTAATATCTTCTGCTTCTGTTACATCCGTACCATTTTTGTCCTTTATTGCACCCATCTTTACATGAAATGTTCCCTTGGTATCTCTAATTTTCTTGAAGAGATCTCTAGTCTTTTCCGTTCTATTGTTTTCTTTTATTTCTTTGCATTGATCCCTGAGGAAGGCTTTCTTATCTCTCCTTGGTATTCTTTGAAACTCTGCATTCAAATGGGTATATCTTTCCTTTTCTCCTTTGCCTTTCACTTCTCTTCTTTTCACAGGTATTTGTAAGGCCTCCTCAGACAACCATTTTGCCTTTTGCATTTCTTTTTCTTGGGGATGATCTTGATCCCTGTCTCCTGTACAATGTCATGAACCTGCATCCATAGTTCTTCAAGCACTCTATCAAATCTAATCCCTTGAATCTATAATCATAAGGGATTTGATTTAGGTCATACCTGAATGGTTCAGAGGTTTTCCCTACTTTCTTCAATTTAAGTCTGAATTTGGCAAAAAGGAGTTATATAGTCATATAAATTTTAAGTTAACATATATACTAGAATTAGACTGCTGAGCACAGTGGTTAAATACCAGACCTGGACTCGACTGTCTACAAGCTCTATGATTTATATAAGGAACCTTTCCATATTTGGATCTCAGATGTACCATATGTAAAATGGGTATGAAATAAGGCAACGCATGTAAGTAATTTCATTGAGTGATGGTTGTTTAAGAAATGCTCAATAAGCATTATCAAAGTATTATTGCTATCGTCACATAAACTTTGCAACTTGAACAGGTGATCACCGTTAATCAATATGCACAAACCCAACTGGGTGCTCAGATTTCAGCTGCCTACAGAGCCAATACGCTTCATTTAGCTCTTGCCACTTTCTGGCACAATCGTCAATAGACGTGATCACCAAGGAACATGAAAGTGGGAGGGCTTGGAGCATCACAGAGGACCATTAACTCAGCAGTCTCTGCACCCAAGGGCTGTGTGGATACCTTCTGGTTCCAACTGCTGTTTCTGAGGCATGTTTATTCAGGACTGAACCCATGTATATCGTACACTGTATTTTCTATGCCTGCTTCCATTTGTATCTCCCCAATAGGACAGAAGTTTTGTCATTGTGCCCTTGGAATTTAACCTACTAACTAAACTGCCAGTGTAATAAATGGAAGTTGGGTAAGTCTTAAAATTCCCATGTTGAAATTTTATTGCCGCATTTGTGCCAACACGCTTGTCATTCATCAGGGTCTAGAAAAACACACAGGGAGGCTTTAGGAGCAGAGTTTGGGGCTCTTCTGATGCCACACTATGAATAAAACCGGAAGTCATCCAGGCCTCATGAAACCTGAGCTCTCCTTCCCGCCCCGGACACCCTGGAGCCAGATGCCTGCCGCAGCCAGAAACGAGCCCGCCAGACACTAGGTTCTTCCTGGCTGTGAGCTCCGATGGGCAGGCCGCGCCTTGCTCGCCTTCCCTCCCGCAGCCTTTCACAGAGCGCACGTCAGGTCAGCAAAGGCCTAGCTAAGCTGAAGCGTCAATAGCTTGCACTCTTCAAAGGTGAAAACCAAATTTAGGCAGGAAAAGACCTAAATACATATGAGCATATGTTTGAGGAACTAAAAAATGATCAACAGACTAACAAGGCTAAATTTTAGTCAGCGTTTTGGATTCTTATCCCCCAAATTATTGTAAAATGGTTGCATTGCTTTATTCCCATGCAGTCAGCACAAGCAGAGGAGAAATACCCCTTTCTACAGAACTTGGCTGTTCTGAGCGGTACCTACCTCTCGAAAGGCACTCTTGATTTGAATTTATTTTTATAATTGCAAGCACATTATCTAAAAGAAGCAAAGAACATGGGAAAAGACAAAGTTTCAAACAAACTTTAAACCTTGAGACTGCAGGTGACCCAGCTGAAGAAAAGAGAATGACAGGGAGGGTGAAGCTAATGTCTGTGCTACGATATATTGACCGCAGCAAGATGGCCCAGCCGTGGAGACAAGAACCAAGGACGCAGAAATGGGGTCAGTTAGTTCTATTTTTAAATAGTTAGTAAATTTCAAAATATGTGAAGCCCAAGGAAAATCCAGCTATTGTTGGCCATGCAGGGAGTACTGTTTCATTTTTTAAGGCCCATCATGGTTCAATATTATTTTATTCACAGTCATATGAACAGTGTTGAGAAACTCTGAAATATTATACAGCCATTAAAATTATGATTATGACAACTAAATAACTCAGAAAAGTGCTTATAATATATTGTTCAGAGAAAATTAGAATACACAATTTTATATGCATTATGACAGAGTAAAATGTGCAAATAATTGGAGGTTGGAAGGGAAAACACAGGTGAACATGGACTGTGTGCTAGGGTGCTGTGCAGTGAAACTTTCCTTTGTCTGACATTTTATATCACGTTTTACTTTCTTAATAATAATAAAACCTAAAAAAGATTTCAAGTAGAAATTAAATTTTTTTTTTTCCAAAGGGCCAGGGTATTTGCTCTTCTTTGTCTGGTGGACCTTTGCCAAACCTGGCAGCAGCTCCAAGATTATAATTATAATGTCGGTTCTGAGGGGTGACTTCCCAGGAGGCTACACGTCAACCCTGTAGAGGCCAGGTCAGTGCATTCCAGCGTGCACGGTTAGTGTGTCCCTAGGTTGTGAAAGTTACCTGGGCAGCCATCTGCAACCGTGTGCACACCTACCAAATGCGTTTCCTGTTTCAGTCACTAGAAGTGAATCATCTCCTGCTGATCAGGAGTGACGGGGCATGGCCGGGACTGGCCCCCTGCTCCCTGGCTGGGCAACACCAGAGGGGGCCTTGCTCAGACCTCTCACTGCCCCCTGCCCAGGTCTGCCTTCGGGGGCAGCAGCAGTTAAGCGGGGTCCACATGATCCAAGTTTTTAGCTCTCAACAATATTTGAAGGGTTTCTTAAATATAGAACTTTGAAAATGCTCTAAGATGTGTAGTTGAAAAAGGTTGAGTTCATAATATATGCAAGCAGGCACAAACCACATCATTCTAGAAACAAGATGGTTAGAATCCTTCAGTTTCTGTTTCCCAGGCAGTGACAGTGGTTCCACTCAGGATCCGCTTTCTATGGAAGTGCTGTTCTCAGTTTAATTCTTCTCCTAAGAAGAAGCACTCAGTATTGTGAGCTCAGTACTGCCGTGACTGGTGATAAGCGACCTAAGGTAAGAATTCAACACCACTGTAGAACTCCATACAAAAGCTGAACTCTGGATACGGAATGAAATACATCCCAAACAAAAGTTATTCCTAACTACTGACAATGCTGAACTTTACCCAGCCCCAGGGTCCTAGCAAAGAGCCCTGGGCTCCCCACCCCGTGTCCTGAGAAGGAACCGACTGCAAAAAACACCCTCCCCACGGCTGAGATGAGAGTCCCCTGTCTGCCCGCGACGAGGCCAGGAGCAGGCCCTGCACATTCCCTTCTTTGCCCACAAACGGCCAAGTAAGCTGCTTTGTCTCCACTGATGCAGAGAACAAAGTCCTGTTGGCTTATGAACCAACCTTGGGCTAAGATTCTCTCCTCCTAGAGACCCTTGAACTTGGACTTCCCTTGAGCACTAAAATGAGCAGCTGACCTCTGACCTCCTCTCATCAGTCTTGCCCACGGCTCACACGTCTCTCCACCTGTGTCTACTCCTCCTCAGAGAGGCAAAGCCTCTCCTGCCCTAGCTGGACATGCGTGAATACCCCAATCCTCTCCATTGTCATCAAGTCCTCTCCTTTTCTTGAAACGCCTAAGTTGAGGTTTGTTTGATCTGACACTGCATTGATTGAGAATTACACCAAGTTCTTAACCACAATGAACATTAGTCTAGAGGGTTCACTCTCTGCAAAGTGGCGACCTGTGGGCCAGGGAGCCAGAAAAAACAAAAAGAAATAAGACGTTTGAAAACTTACAGCTGAGGTTGCAGAAAAATAAAGGAAACTTTGGGGTCTAATCTCTAAGAACAGGCAAGTCCTCATCGGACTTGTTATTTTTCATTCTTTTGATTGAAGCCATTCTGGTGGGTGTGAGGTGGTATTTCTCTGTGGTTTCGATTTGTATTTTTGTCATGACTAGTGATGTTGAGGAGCTTTTCTTATTTATTGGCTACTTGCATATCTTCTTTGGAGAAATGTCTGTTCAAGTCATTTTCCCACTTTGTTAATTTTTAAGTTTTTTATTTAAAAATAGATAAAAATTAACAAGCAGCTGTCAAAATAGCATCAAGATGTTCTCTGTATCATTCTCCCACTTTACATAATGATAGTCAAATAATTAAACTGAAAGATAGTCATTAGTGCAATGTGTGCAGAGAGTTTCATATAATTTTGTCATGTGTGTGGATCCCTGTAAGTGACCCTGCAGTCAAGAATTTTTATGAGATCCTTATTTTCTGTTGCTGTTGCTGCTGCTGACGCCTGTGCCGTGCTTAGCCACTCAGGTGTCTGACTGTGGCCCCATGGACTGCAGCACGCCAAGCGTGCCTGTCCTCACTGTCTCCCAGCGTTGGCTCAGACTCATGTCCATTGAGTCTGTGAAGCTGTCTAATCATCTCATCCTCTGCCTTCCCCTCCTCCTTTTGCCTTTAATCTTTCCCAGCATCAGAGTCTTGTGGAAAAAATTAGTGATTTTGGAGCCCAAGAAAATAAAATCTGTCACTGTTTCAACTTTTTCCCCATCTATTTGCCATGAAGTGATGGGACTGGATGTCAAGATCTTAGTTTTTTAATGTTGAGTTTTAAGCTAGTTGTTTCACTCTCCTCTTTCACCTTCATCAATAGGCCCTTTAGTTTCTCTTTGCTTTCTGCTATTAGAGTGGAATCACATGCATATCTGAGGTTGTTGATATTTCTCCTGGCACTCTTGATTGCAGTTTGTGATTCATCCAGCTCAGCATTTCACATGATATATTCTGCATATAAATTAAATAAGCAGAGTGACAACAAACAAGCAGAGTGACAATATACAGCCTTGTTGTACTCTTTTCCCAATTTTGAACCAGTCTGTTCAGGTGGTCTGGTATCCCATCTCTTTAAGAATTTTCCACAGGTTGTTGTGATCCACACAGTCAAAGGCTTTTGCATAGTCAATGTAGCTAAGTAGATATTTCTCTGAAATTGTTAAATGATGCAATTGCCTTAATAAAGAAAAGTTATTTTTTTCCCTTAAGTGATACATGTGCCTAAAATATGATATTAGAGTTTATATACAAGCATTAAAAAATAAAAATATATCACTTTGAGATTTCATTTAGTTCAGGCTTCCCCACATGAACACTGCTGACATTTTGAACTAGATAATCTGTGCAGTGGGGGCTATTCTGTGCATCACACGTTTACAGTAACACTTGTCCTCCTCAACGGTGGCAAACACGTCTTCAGACACTGGTACACGCTGTGGGGACAGGGATCTGGACACTCTGAGCTGAGAATCACTTACTTAACTGAATAAGATCCAGTAGTCATTTTGATACTGAAGCCTCATTGAAGTCTTATTCTGCGCATTACCAAAGATACCAAATACCTGCCTTATCAAGGTTAGCCTTTCTCACCCAAGTAATATCACACACTGGAGTGAGGGTGATTTTGTGTGCCTTGTCAGCACATGTTAGAGTCCAAAGGAAAATATCTACTTATTCTTCTTTTGAAGATTTCCCATTGGTTAAACTGTTGGAATACAAATGACTCCAAGGGAAAATGTTGATATTTTAGAGGAATTTATACTTTCTTTTTAGTTAAAAAAATCTAATAAGCAAATGGTTTGAAGCCAACATGGAGATACAATTTGTTCGCAAAACAACTAGCTTAGTATTATTTCGATTATATTTGACATGTGTACTGTACTCAAAGAATATAAATAAAACATCTTTCTCAAGATCACTTATAAATAGTCTTTAAAAAATAAACTCTCTGTGAAACTGCTCTTGAATTTTGGCATGCACACATATTCTTTAAAAATGACAATAAAAACCCTCCTTTAAATTCTCTCCTGGTGTCCATTTTAACAAATTATGTCTATATTTTGCTAAATTTCTTCAACACATCTGACTTAACTCTATTAATTATTAAAGAAAATATCAGATAAGCCATTATCTTTTCTCCTACAAAAAATGAAGTATCATATACATATTATTGTGTATTTTTAGCATATATGCACATGACTATAAGTTATACAGATCAATTTGAAAATATATAACAGTATTAAGGAAAAAAGAGTGTTTCTTCCAATCTATATAAGAATTAGAAAATGATTGAGATTGCACTGTGCATTGCTTTTTTATACATTGCTTTCTAGATTTTAGCATGTCTCCATGCTTTAAAAAAGCCCTTAACATAATTTTCATTATTACATAATATTACATTTTCTCCAATTGCCAAATATTTTCTAATTGTTATATATATGCATTATTTCCAACTTTTCATTGTCATACACATCTTTGTGTGTAAAGTTTTCTTATAGCACCCATTTGCCCAGGGAAACTTCTAAAATACTAGTCAAAGGCTATATTTCAAAACTTTTGATGAATATTAACAAATTGTTTCTTTAATAAGTTGCACCAATTTGTTCAACATCAGTAGAAATAAGTATTCTCAATATGATGTTTCAAAAAAATCATAGAGGCATGCTGCTTAGAATTATGTAGGTGTACATTCAAAAGTGATTAATTATATAGGTGTGCATTTACAGATGAATAACTATATGAAAGTGAAAGTGAAAGTTTCTCCATCGTGTCCGACTCTTTGCAACCCCATGGACTTTGTCGTCCATGGAATTCTCCAGGCCAGAATACTGGAGTGGGTAGACTTTCCCTTCTCCAGGGGATCTTACCAGTATAGATAGGTGTGCACTTAAAGGTGAATAACTGTACAGATGTGCATTTAATGGTGAACAACGAGGTAGGTGTGCACTGAAAGGTGAGCAGCTATGAAGGTATGCATTTAAAGGAGAAGGGTGGCTCAGATGGTAAAGAGTCTGCCTGTAGTGCGGGCAACCTGGGTTCAATCCCTGGGTCAGGAATATCTCCTGGAGAAGGAAATGGCAACACACTCCAGTATTCTTGCCTGGAGAATCCCAAGGACAAAGGAGGCTGGAGGGCTACTGAATGTGGGGTTGGAAAGAATCGGACACACGTGAGCAGCTGAGACTTCCACTTTCAACTATGTAAGCATGCATTTAAAGATGAACAGCTATACAGGTGTGCATTTAAAGATGAATACATTTTTGTTTATCAAAATAAAGATGATAAGCAAAGAAGTAGCTGAAGTAGCTAAAATATCTTAACATCCATATATTTTCTAAAGACTGTTTTTAGATTTTTCAAAAGTGATAACTTTATTTAAAAACTAAGTAGTCCAGTGCTTTTGTCTTGTACAGTTTTTCTTTATTTAGGGAAATCAAGTTTCTTTCTTACTGCTTATTGTTACTCTGGACTAGATAATGGTACAGGATTTTCAAGATCCTATATCTTTGATATGTGGACCACATGGTTCCATTTGTAGATAACACACTCATAACTAATCAAAAATATAAACTCCTTTGTTTTTGTTTTTAAACATAATATTTTCTTTTTATTTTATTTGAAAAGTTTTATTATTGAGGTATAATTGACATGTAATATTGTATTTATTACTTTCAGGTGTACAATGTAATGATTGAATATTTGTACACATTATGAAATGGTCAGCACAGTAAGTCTGAGTACCATCCATCACCGTTTATTTTTATAAATTTTTTTTTGTGGTGAGGACTTAAATTTTGCATTTCTGCTTATTCTCCCAACTTTATTAACTACCATTTTTATAAGTTTTAACTATTCTCTTCTTAAATTGATCTTTTACATTGGCCTTAATGGTAATTTTTTATTTTGCTAAAAGTTGAAATAATTTTAAGAATATTATAAAAACTTTACTCTTTTTCTCCAGTTGTTTGTATTTTGCTTCCTTTGCTTATTATTCCATAGATATTTATTTGCTTTTATATGTGCATATCATTTTTTCTGAGCCATTTGAGAGTAATTTGGAGACAGTGGGTCACTTTATCCCTAGAAACGTAGGTGGATATTATAAGAGTGAGAATTTATGGTGGAGGAATAGATTTATCTAATGCTATACAACAAATTACCCAAAACTTACTTGACTGAAGCAACCAGCATTTCTGTGCTTTAGGAATTCGCGGGTGACACGCACCTCTTCTGCTCTCATCTCGTCTCCCAGGCTGTGCTCTCCTCTGAAGCTGTGACTGATTCTGGAGCTGCTTTGGCCCTTGCCGCTGGTAGGGACTGAGTCCGTGGACTGCAGGGTCTCAGCTTCCTACGGCTGCTTGCCAGAGGCCACCCTCAGTTCTTGGCCCTGTGGACCGCTGCGCAGGCACACACACAACAGAACGCCAGGCCCCCGTCAGAGCAGGCGGAGGCGAGAGCAAGAGAGCGCAGCCAGCCGGAGCTCAGAGTCCTTCTGACGCCTCTGCTGGGAGCACGCCCATCACTTCCTCCACAGTGTTTATCAGAAGTGGGCCACCAGACAAACCTGGACAGCATACTGAAAAGCAGAGACACTCCTTTGCCAACAAAGGTCCGTCTAGTCAAAGCCATGGTTTTTCCAGTAGTCATGTATGGATGCGAGAGTTGGACCATAAAGAAAACTGAGTGCTGAAGAATTGATGCTTTTGAACCGTGGTGTTGGAGAAGACTCTTGAGAGTCCCTTGGACTGCAAGGAGATCCAGCCAGTCCATCCTATAGGAGATTGGTCCTGGGTGTTTGTTGGAAGGACTGATGTTCAAGCTGAAGCTCCAATACTCTGGCCACCTGATGTGAATAACTGACTCATTGGAAAAGACCCTGATGCTGGGAAAGATTGAAGGCAGGAGGAGACGGGGATGACAGAGGATGAGATAGTTGTATGGCATCACTGACTCAATGGGCTTGAGTTTGAGCAAACTCCTGGAGATGGTGAAAGATAGGGAAACCTGGTATGCTGCAGTCCGTGGGGTTGAATGAGTGACTGAATAACAACACCACCATTTCAACCCACCCTAGGGGTAGGAGTTTGTACAGAGGTATGAGAACCAGGAGACAGGATCATTTGGTGAGGGGACACCTCAGGGCTGCCTACGGCAAGAAAGATTTGACCAATTCTGACCATCCATCTCTAGAGAGCTTCCAATATGAGTACCAATTTTGAGGCCAAATGTCACAACACATTCTCCAAAATCAGGTTGTTTATGTGTGCTTTATGTTACAAAAAAGCAACAAAAACCAATAATGCTTTCAAATATTTATAATAGAAACACATTTCTATTGATGAATTACTTAACTGGTGTAACCAGAATATTAATTTCCCTCTGATTAGTTCACATTCATGTTTCTGGAGGAACGAGAATATAAATCATATTCATAAGTGTCCCTTCTACAATGAACAGCAGTGAATATTTTGAAGCCATGAAATAATTTGCACATTTTCTTTAAAAGAGAGAGTATTCTGTTTATTTTTCTGTAAATATGCAAAGGAAGTTTTACACAACTGAATTCTCTTGGCTCCCTGATTGCCGCTTTACCCCGTGCTCAGTCGAAATAACAGGATCATTTTCGTGGCTGAAGGACAAGTGTGTTGCTCTGGGGGATGTGCCAGGAACCAGGGAGCTTTGGGTGGCCAAGTCCCCTCTGAGCACAAGGGCCCGGGGTCCCCTCAGGATGCACCTCCACCAACACACTCACCTCCGGAGGCAGAGGACAGATGTCAGTTTGGGGCTGGGCCCACTTATTCCTTTCATTTTCTCTCTGACTCTAAAAGCATTCAGGGGAATCTTGAGCCAGGCCCAGTGGGCCAAAAAAGTAAGGTGCCGACCCTGTATTTTACCTGCTTTTATGGCTGCCGGGAAACGAGAGGTGCTCAGCATAACTGCATGGCGAGTGGAAAAGGTGCACAAATGGCCGCCTTCCAGGAGAGGCCCAGCAGTGAAGAATCGTGAGGCTTAGACGCGTGAATCATGGGATTCAGTGAAGAATCGTGAGGCTTACACGCGTGAATCACGGGATTCAGTGAAGAATCGTGAGGCTTAGACTCGTGAGTCACGGAATTCAGTGAAGAATCGTGAGGCTTAGACGCGTGAGTCACGGGATTCAGTGAAGAATCGTGAGGCTTAGACGCGTGAGTCACGGGATTCAGTGAAGAATCGTGAGGCTTAGACGCGTGAGTCACGGGATTCAGTGAAGAATCGTGAGGCTTAGACGCGTGAGTCACGGGATTCAGTGAAGAATCGTGAGGCTTAGACGCGTGAGTCACGGGATTCAGTGAAGAATCGTGAGGCTTAGACGCGTGAGTCACGGGATTCAGTGAAGAATCGTGAGGCTTAGACGCGTGAGTCACGGGATTCAGTGAAGAATCGTGAGGCTTAGACTCGTGAATCACGTGATTCAGTGAAGAATCATGCCAGTCCATCGACCCCTGCTGCCTGACTCACAGCACCCAGTACTGACTAAACCTGTGTGGTTCAACGTTGCTCTAGGCACTTCACCAGGCCACACGTTTCATCCACACTTTGGTCCTGAGACACAGATATTACTATTTTTCTTTAATTAGAAGAAAGTTGAGGTTCGGTGTCCAAGCTCTGAAACCCAGTGCCTTTCCACATTACGCTCCAGGTCCAGTTCCTTCCTGAAGGACAAACGGTTCTGAGAGAACTCAGATTCTTCACAACTTTCTACTCTGAATCAGAGCCCTCTAGCAAGATAATCTTTTTTTCAACTTTTATGGCAATAGAGGTATTTGAGGTCTTTGCCAGATCACAATGCCAAAGTTAAAGGTGGTTTTTTTCTGTAATACACTGCATTGAGGAATTTATGACTCAGGAAAGAAAACTTCATCTGGCTTAGCCCTAGGCATTTGAGCTCCTAGACCAAGGGGGCTTGTTTTTCCAATAGCTGACTAAACCGGGCTTGATCACAGCGTGCAGGAATGCAGCACCCCCAGAAGACCCCAGCATTTTAGAGAATCTTGTTTACATGACACTAACCCTGAATGACCTTGAATTCTAAATAAAAGCTCTATAGGCAATTTATTTAAGAAGCTTGTTTTTAAGAGAAAATAAATTATATGGCAGGCTTATTATATATATTACAAACTAGACTGGTGAACATTTTACTCAACATTTAAAAATCTTTAATTAAGACCTTTTGGTATATAAAGCTTACATGACAAAATCTAGGAGAAATCTACAAAATCTAAACACATTTCTAAAAGAAGGGATGGTGCCACTTAGATTTACTTGCTTAGGCTTCCAGGTAGGCTGCCCTGTGTGGAGACATGTGTGTTCTAACTGTCTCAGTGTTTTGCATCCAAGATAGTCTCAGCTCACAGGAACTTTCAAAGCACGTTTGTTGGCCTGTATCCTGTGGCATTTGGCAAGTGAGACCTGTTTAATGTAAGGTGTCAATAAAGCACAGCTATGGTGTCTAAAAATAATCCACTCTAATCCCCCAGGACACTCAGTTAGCGTGCCCTGTGTTCTTGCGGGGTCCAGAATCTTACGCAGCGGCTCCCCTTTTTTTCTAAAAGAAGAAACAGGCAACCTGAGGATTAAGGTGACTTGCTAATGTTCACAAAGTTTAGAAGAAGAAGAGCAAAGAGCTTGTTCTATTGTTCTTTATTGTTCGAGATAGGAATGTCAAGTGCATTTGAAATCACCGTCATTAGTAATGCAACACACTCTAGGTTGCAAAGGCTAAAACTGAATGTTTTTTCTTGGGAGTCTCAGAATTGCAACTTGTTTTATTTTTACACATTTCCAAAACAGATCAGTTGAAAGGTCAAAGAGGTCTGTGTTCACATGGCATAAAAAATCTGAAGAGAGTAGCAAGAACACACTTCATTGTATCACACAGGAGACAAGAAGCTTCTTTCACCTTCAAGAGTCTGAAGCCACCAGAGCTGACAGCAGTGATTTGCCTCTTTATTCCAGGAGGTCCTGACATTAGCTGGGACAACTGGAGAAGCAGCAGTTTTGATCTCAGTGGGGGTTGTATGGACGCCCGCGGACGTGCCCAGCCACCAACGTGGGGAATGAGGCAAAGCAGGTGTTTATTCCAAGTGTCCCTGATCTACGTGGAGGGATCTGGGCTTTGAGTGGAGGTTTGTGAGTGGGGAGGAAATGGGGAATTCCTGTCAACTTCAATGCTGCTGCACTGACAGAGGTGGCCATGTGTTATATCTTGACAACACCAGGCCTCTGAACTAATCTGACATCTCTGCCTCTCACCGCTCCTCTGAGGCTGCAGCAAAATGCACACCCACAGCCACGACTCAGCTGCCCTTGCTGGTTTCCAGTGGCGTCTTTAATACCCTGGGGACGTCTGTGCTTTATCGGGGCTCTGAGGGGCTGATGCTCCTCCCCAGGCCCCGGGCCTCTACATCCGCTACTCCTTCTCCCTCTCTCGCAGCTGTGCTCTTTTCCTATAGCCTGCGTGAGAAAATGAAAAGGAAATCAGTTCTGATGAATCACAGAGGCGTCTTTTGGTTCTAAAAGGAGCTGAGCTGAATTCAGCAACCACATGGCCAGTAGTGTGTGAATGGGACTCTGTTCAAGACAAGACAAGAAGATTCCAGTGGAGACAGCAGTGACCCTGCCCCTCCCACCACCCAGGTAACTTGTTTGTCCTTTGCTTGCACAGCTCACCACATGTGTGCACACACGTGTGTCTGAACATGTGATACACAGTCATATATGAACAATGTACATAAGACCATGCATGCACATGCACACTCATGTGCATTTGTCACTTGTGTGCCTCCATGTGTATGCATGTCTGTATATGTGTGCAGGTGCATGCATGCATGTGTGTGCGCTCATGCACGCCTTGTGTTCTATATGAATGTTCGTATGTGTTTGTACATACATGTGTGTGCATATGTCTCTACATGTGTGTATACATGTGTGTGTGGTGTGTGCGTGTGATCAGTTGTGTCTGACTCTCTGCAACCCTATGAACTGTAGCCCTCCAGTTTTCTTTCCTGGAATTCTCCAGGCAAGAATACTGGAATGGGTTGCCATTTCTTCCTCCAGAGGATCTTCCTGACCCAAGGATCAAGCCCACATCCCCTGTGTCTTCTGCATTGTAGATACTGGGAAGTCCTGATATACGTGGTACATTTGCTAATTTAGTCTCCAAACATCTAAGTCAGTCTTTCCTAAATTTTTATATGGGTATAAATTCATTTTAATTACTTAACATGGACATTTGTGCAGTTATCTGGGTCATTCCTTCCAAGCGAGGACTTAATCGCTTCACATCTGGAATACATCAAGTTTACCATTTCTGTAGTTGTGTCACGAACGTTCCTTCCCTGGATCAGCTCAAGAAGCTGCTACCAACATGGTGCTCTCTGGTTACGTGGTTCCTTCGAGTTCTGACTCCATGGACATAAGTTCTTATAGTTAAGGCTTCCTTCTCTCACCTCTGTTTGCATATTACCCTTCCCTTCACTCTGTCCCCACTGCCTCTGTCCCACGTTCTTTCCAGGGTCTCATCTTGGCCAACATCCTTTGGGCGGGGGAGGCAGAGGCCACAGAGGCAGTCAGCCTGACCGCTGGTCCCACCTCCAGTTACTCGCTCAGTTAGAGTGATGTTCCAGAGGAATCTTCATTTCTTTGGTCTTGTGCTTTTCCACAGTTAACAATATTTAGGCATATTAATTTAATTACATAGCTGTTTAAAGTAAAAACAAGACAGTATATGTCAGTCATTTTGCAAACTGTAAAGTTCAGATCGTGCAATCGTTGCTGTTCAGTCATGTCCGACCATTAGTGACCCTGTGGACCGCAGCATGCCAGGCCTCCCTGTCCTTTGCTATGGACCGCAGCACGCCAGGCCTCCCTGTCCTTTGCTATGGACCGCAGCACGCCAGGCCTCCCTGTCCTTTGCTATGGACCGCAGCACGCCAGGCCTCCCTGTCCTTTGCTATGGACCGCAACACGCCAGGCCTCCCTGTCCTTTGCTATGGACCGCAGCACGCCAGGCCTCCCTGTCCTTTGCTATGGACCGCAGCACGCCAGGCCTCCCTGTCCTTTGCTATGGACTGCAACACGCCAGGCCTCCCTGTCCTTCACCATCTCCCAGAGTTTTCTCAAACTCATGTCCATTGAGTCGGTGATGCCATCCAACCATCTCATCCTCTGTCACTCCCTTCTCCTCCTGCTCTCAATCATTCCCAGCATCAGGATCTTTTCCAATGAGTTGGCTCTTCTCATCAGGTGGCCAAAGTATTGGCACTTCAGCTTTAGCATCAGTCCTTCCAGTGAATATTCAGTGTTGATTTCCTTCAGGATTGACTGGTTTGATCTCCTATCCAAGGGACTCTCAACAGTCTTCTCCAACACCACAGTTTGAAAGCACCAATTCTGTGGTTCTCAGCCTTATTTATGGTCCAACTATTACATCCATCCATACATGACTACTGGAAAAGCCATAGTGTTAATTATATGGATCTTTGTTGGCAAAGTGATATCACTGCTTTTTAATATGCTATCTAGGTTTGTCATAGCTTTTCTTCCAAGGAGCAATTATCTTTTTATTTCATGGCTACAGTCACCAACTACAGTGATTTTGAAGCCTAAGAAAATAAAATCTGTCACTGTTTCCATTGTTTCTCCATCTATTTGCCACGAAGTGATGGGACCAGATGCCATGATCTTAGTTTGTTTGAGCACTGAGTTTTAAGCCAGCTTTTTCACTCTCCTCTTTCACCCTCATCAAGAGGCTCCATAATTCCTCTTTGCTTTCTGCCATTAGAGTGGAATCATCTGTGTATCTCAGGTTATTGATATTTCTCCTGGCAATCTTGATTCCAGCTTGTGAGTCATCCAGCCTGGCATTTTGCATGGTGTACTCTACATATGTTAAATAAGCAGAGTGACAATATACAGCCTTGTTTCACTTTTTTCCTAATTTTGAAACAGTCTGTTGTTCCAGGTCTGATTCTATTACTGCTTGACCTGCATACAGGTTTCTCAGAAGACAGGTAAGGTGATTATGGTATTCCCATCTCTTTAAGAATTTTCCAGTTTGTTGTGATACACACAGTCAAAGGCTTTAGCATAGTCAACGAAGCAGATGTTTTCTTGGAATTCTCTTGCTTTCTGTATGATCCAATGAATGTTGGCAATTTGATCTCTGGTTCCTCTGCCTTTTATAAATCCAGCTTGTACATCTGAAAGTTCTTGGTTCACATACTGCTGAAGCCTTAGCTTGAAGGATTTTGAACATTACTTCGCTAGCAAGTGAAATCAGTGCAATTGTATCTTTACTTAATTATAAAATCCTCCACTCCTTGCTTCTTCCTTGATTGCTGATCTGGATATTGAATTAATTTTATCCTTTCTATTTAAAGAAATTATTTTGTGTGAAATTGCTAGTATTAGACTATTCTCACTTATAAGAAGGTCACTTTCATGTGGTTTATCCTACTAATTAAAAATATAGCAAAGTGGTACATTTGCATGGCTAAAACCTAAACATGGCCATTAGATTAACAACATAAAAATGTTACTTGTGTCTCATTTTGCTAAACAGTTAGTTTCTCAAGAATAAGCATATCTGCTTGTTTCTTTTCTTTTGTTTGTGGTTTTTTTTTGCCTTGAGATGGTTTCCCTTAAATGTCTGGTGAGCCTTTATTTCCTGTTCAAACATAACATTGTCATATCAAAAATGGTGAACAGACTCTACATTGTCATTAATAAAGTTTGTCATTAGTAAGGGGCTTTCTTTGGGGAAATTTGATAGGGAGTGCTCACTAAGCTGAAATTTCCCAAATATTAGAAAGTGATGTCTTCGATCCAGACTTCTTTGTTTCTCTAAAGAAAAGTCTCTCATCTCCTCTTGGGAGCAGGGTGCATGGTTGCTGGCGCTTTTCTCACTGGTGGCAGGGAAGACAGGCTCACACGGAGGGTTCAGGTGGGTACCGTTCCAGGCACAGGTTTTCATGAATCCCTCTGTTTTCAGAGGGGTGTCTCTTTTCTGCTCTGGATGCCCTGAATCTCAGTGTCCAGAGTGCCTCCCCATGTGTGTGGACTGTGGTTTCCTTCACTTTGTGTGAACTTCAAGGCACCTGCTATGAAAGAGGTACTGTAATGACACTGCTTTCTTGGAAGAAAAGGGCGGTAAGGGGGATATTTGGTTCTCATCTTTAAGCTGGAAGGTTTCTCCTCTGACAGCAAAATTTGAGAACGTATGCAGTAACTCAACTTTTGGGGCAATTTTAACATTTTAAGGCACCAACTTATTGTGTTTCCTGAAAGCGGTGATAAGAGAATAGTTGATTATTTAGCTTTGGCTTTGTTTTAAATATATTATGCCAATCTTGTGTCAGAAAATACAGATCAAATTTTGATACAGTGTTTTCTTAGAAAAAATTACTTAACTACTCTTTAATGCCCTACTTAGGGTGTAACCAAATTTTATTTGAGAAACAAATTTATTCTTTTCTCTATATAAATTTTTCCCCAGATGAAGATATTGTACTTTGCAAAAGCATATATTATTTGGGAATTCTAAATGTCTTTATTGGTTTTCATGAAATATTTGGTTAAGAAAAAATGACCTGATATTTATGGCATCACCAACTCTGTGGACCTGAATTTGAGCAAGCTCTGGGAGGTGGTGAAGGACAGGGAAGCCTGGTGCTGCAGTCCATGGGGTCTCAAAGAGTCGGACATGACTGAGTGACCAAACAAGACAATTGAGCATCTCGCTGGGAGCATGGAAGGAATGGGGACTTTTCAGAGGCAAACAAAGAGAAGGTGGTAACTCTCACTGTCACCCTTTCCCAGAGGCATAAACTGAGCCTTAGAAATTTTTCAAGTGGAATTGAAACGAGTGCCTGATTTTGTATTTTGTAATTGAGTGTTCTTTCTCTTCCATACTTTTGAATTTCTTGGCCAAGGCTGACTGAGCGTCATCCTTCACACAGTAAGCACATATTCATGCCTCTTCTCTTTTGTTGTTGTGTCGCGTGCAGGCAGATTTGAGAGGAGTCTGTGTGGCCAAGTCCCTGTGCTTGGCACGCGGTGCCCACTGGCTCCAGGGGGCTCTGTCCTGGGCTGCGTCCCTGGCATTCTCACGCCGCCCTCTTGTGGCAGAGGCCCAGTCTGCAGAGAAGACTAGGACGCTTATCAGACCCACCTCCAGGGAAATAGCTCCTGCGCGTACGTGCTGCGTCGCTGTAGTCCTGTCTGACTCTTCACCACCTTATGGACCGTAGCCCGCCAGACTCCTCTGTCCATGGGATTCTCCAGGCAAGAAGACTGGAGTGGGGTGCCATGTGAAAAGTGAAAGTGTTAGGCACTCAGTCTGTCCCACTCTTACCCTCCTCCAAATAGGTGCCCACATAGAGGTAAATTTTCTGATTAGATTAGTGATACCTGAGAGGTTGAACACCTTTGATGTTATCAGAGTCAGTAGTTTTCAAATTGTGTTGAGAGAATTCCAAGAAGCTTCATAAGGTCTAAATTTTATATTTAAATTCCTGTTTAACCATTGTGTTTCCTCCATTCCTGGCATGCTTTTTCATGTTTTAATATTCCTGAAGTCAAGATGTGCATTACAGTTGATGCAGTGAGGTCTCTGGTCACTAGGAAAAAGTATCAACTCATGGGTGGTGAATGTTCAGGTGAAAGGATCTCAACATCGAGAACAGTCAGGCTGTAATCACTACCTATTCCTCAATGTTTAGATGCAAGAGGACCATATGTCTTTCTTTTTAGAAGTCAAATTATATTTAGTGGAGGCTCCCACGTGTCAGGATGTTTCCACATCCTGTTCACAAGTTTCTTTTTGTCTTCTGCACCAGAGCACCAGCTTCATGTGCAGCCCAGGGAAGCCCCACAGCATCCTGGTCCCTCTCCGGGGCATCGCCTCACTCCCAGCCCTGTGACCCCCATGTGCTGGCCCCTCACGGGATGGGAGAAAGGGCAGCTGCCCTGCTTTCCTGGGAGGGTGCTCCTCAGAGGACTTCTCAGAGCTCAGATGCTGGTGGCACTTTTCTCCTTAAACTGCGGTCCAGATTACATTTCGTCTCAGGTTGGTCTTTCTGCTTCTTGTCCGCACTCGGGGACCACATGAAGCTGGCCAGCTATAGCGATTGCCTCGCCCCTGTGTGTCATTCTGAGTGTTGTCCTCCAAACTTCATTCCTGTGTTGGAGCCGGTAGAAAATATAACTAAATAGTCGCTTCATTTCTATAGCCGCTATCAATTATAGTTTGCATTTTTTATCTCTATTTGTCATGCCAATGGCCTTTTTTTTTTTCCTTCCAGTTTATCCAACTGAAATAACCTCTGCCCAGGAAACAAAACACTCAATATTTTGACAGTTGTTAGATTAACTTATGTGCCTTTTCCTAATATAAATTGAACTTGCATGGTTTTGCTTTCCACACCTGCTTTCATATAATATCTGGCTAATGTTTCTCTGGTCAATAACACTGTGGTGCTTACTTTTATGTGTCAACGTGAGGCCTAAAAGTGCCCAGAGTAAGGGTTATTTCTGGCCGTGTCTGTGAGGGTGTTGCTGGGTGTAGTTAGCACTTGAATCAGTGGACTCAGCCAGGCGGACAGCCCTCCCTCTGCGGTGGGCATCGTCTCGTCTGTTGAGGGTCTAGACAGAAGGAAAGGCAGAAGGAAGAGGGCTCACCCCTTTGCTTCCTGGCCTCCTAGACTGGGCTGGGGTTGGGGGTGCTCTCTTCAACAAGAATACCCAGGCCAGAGCCAGCAGCATCCTCAACCAGGGCGGGAGCAAGGGGGTGAAAGCCCTGCACTGAGAGTAATTACTGTCAGCAGTTGGCAGGATTCTTCCAGATAAGGTTTTTAGTCTATTTTGTCTCCTGTTTTCTTATTTAAACATTATTTATGCTCTACATACTTTTCATATATAAAAGTATTAATGGCATTCATTGGCTAAATCAAATCTCATTTAACCAAAACATATGATTTATTTAAACCAGTTTCTTAGTTGTGAGTCTTTTAATAACTTTATTTCTTCTTCACTTTCTGTCTTATATATCTTCATATAAATGTGCCTAAACAAATGAAATCATTTAATTTGGATAGATACTGCAAAGTGGAATTAATTAGACAAAGACTACGAGCTCTTTAATAGTTCACATCTGTGCTGCTGCTTTTCTCATCAGACAGATGGTGCCGGTGCACGCGTGGCTCAGTGGTAAAGAATCCACTGGCCGATGTAGGAGATGCGGCTTGATTCCTGAGTGGGGAAGGTCCTCTGAAGAAAGCAGTGCAACCCACTCCAGCGTTCTTGCCTGGAAAAGTCCCATGGACAGAGGAGTCTGAAGGGCTGCAGTCCATGGGGTCACAAAGAGCCAGACATGGCTTATGACGAAACAACAGCAGGTATGGTTCATCACGAACGTGTTGATAGTATTGTTTTCTAACTTTTTAAAGTTCATAAACTGCAAATATTTTGCTCTTGTTTTATTAATTCTTTGTAAATGATGTTTTATGTTTTTGAAATTATACTGCCCAGTTTCATAGTGTTTATGAATTATTTCTAATTACAAGTCCCTGACTTGGATGTTACTGTCTAGAGAATTTAACCCTGAGGTCCTTAATGGGAGTTACATTGTTATATAACCTCATGTGTGAAGCATGTCTCTGCTCATTTCAAGGGTCCTGTGAGTTATCGGTACCACTTGTAGGTTTGGCTTAGCATGACGGCTGTCCAGCCTGTCACTGAGACACTCTCAGCCCTGTGCTTCTGGTGGGTACTGGACTGTCTTCTTCAGCTGACTATCCAGCGTCCAGACACACGATGGCATCATGAGCTAGGGAAACAAGCTAACTCATAGTTTCTGATCACTGTGTTTTCAGGTCAAGAGGAGGCTTATCTTCTAAAGGCTCAGATCTCCAAATACTGACTCCAAGGGAAAATTAGCATGCTTGCTGTAAGTTGACCTTGTTTTAATAGAAATAGTAGTAATGCTCTGGGCCACTATAAGTCACTGGCTTGATATAAATTAACCAAAGAATTCTTTAGGGTATGGTTTAATCATTTTAGCCATCCAGAAGCCTGGGGATGATAAGGACTATGGTAAGTTATAATAGGCATTTATAGGGTTTTAGAGAGCCCTAAGTTACCATGGAAACAAAATCGCTTCCCCTGTTGGATTCTAGATGGTCCGGATGATGCAGTCCAGGAGGAGCTGGAGTGGTGTAATTCAGGAAGACCATGACCACCGTGTCAGCAGCACTGATTTTAGCCACTGAAAACACTACCTCACCTTCTGATGGCAGAATTTCTAGAAAGCCCATTTCCGCCAAGTCCCAAGTCATGATGACTCAAGTGAGCTTCCTTGCCTTAGATTAATGTTCTTCAAAGGTAGTTTTTCTGACAAATGGCACTCCTTTAAATGGCAACGCACTCCAGTATTCTTGCCTGGAGAATCCCATGGAGGGAGGAGCCTGGTAAGCTACAGTCCATGGGGTTGCAAAGAGTCGGACACGACTGAACGTCTTCACTTCTTCTTCTTCTTCACTTCTATTGCAAGTGTGGTAAGAGTCCAAGATTTCCAGTGTATGCTTTTGTTCAAATGAGTTTGCTTGCATGAATAAACCCCCAGAGCACACAGTGGCTGGGACAGGGCCCCTCTGCCTGTGTGTCTCGCATGGACAAGCACTGTCGAGTCAGCACGTAGACTGGGGACATCAGAGGAGCCAGACAGAGGGCAAGCATCTCCCTGAAGGGGAGTTTTTCGTACATTACTTTCATATATTTACATATTTTACATTCTTGAGATCACAATTTTGTAGTATTTGGAAATCTGTCATTTTCACCCTTTACTAAACATATTCCAAATTTCTATACAGTCCTGTATCTGTGAATAGTGACTAAATAAATTTTAAGAGAACTAAATGTGATGACTTCACGTGCAGGCTGTGAAGCTGTGAATGGTGTGCAGAGGTTAGGGTGTCCCTTCTAGCTCCAGGCCTAAGGAATGGCACCAGTGCCAGTGGGTGCAGCCAAGTCTTCTCTGGGATCTCCATGTCTCCCCCTCCATTCTTGCCTCAGTGCTCACACTAGGAGAGCTTTGGTGTTTGATATAATTTATTCAGCACTGTATTTATAAAGCAAATTATGTAAGCGCATGTATGCGGGTTGTAGGTCTTTTGCAGAGTGCCTCACTTCCACAGAGTGCAGGCTCACCTCAAGGCGTTTGCGACCACCTTCTCTGGAAGTGCCCCTTCTTGCCTGCTGATAGATTTCAACAGACCCCATTATCAGCACCATGACACTTGCACCAAAGGGCTATAGCTCATAAGTAGGACTAGAATTTTCCCATTTACATATTTCATGTCTGAAACCTTGAGGTTCTGCACGGTTATGATGTTGCAAGTTGACTTTCCTTACTTCCTTCAAAACCTGAAACAGAACGCAGTGCTTTTCTGTGCTTTTACAATGAGGAAGAAGTGGTGCGGCTGCCGTGTCATCTGAGAACTGCTGCTGACGTTGTGCACTTCCAGGTCAGGGCACTGTTTCTGCCTCGTCTCAGAAGAGCCTAGTCTAGGTCACCTCAGCCCAAGCGTCCACTTTCTCCAGTTCCTCAACTGTGGCCAAAAAGTTTCTTTGAGTAATTCGGAATTCCTGCAGCTTAGTTCCAAAAATACCAAAGTCTAGCAGTAATAATCCTGGCCACTTGGAACCAGAAACAGTGCTGTCCTGTGACCGAAGCCCCAGCCTGGAAGGTTGGTAGTGGAGAGATCAGAGCTCACGGCTCCTGCTCAGAGTCCTCCCTGCAGGGCGGCAGCTGCGCGCCGCCGTGGTGCCCATGAGGCCTGGTCCTGGGCTCATCCTACAGTTCCAGGCCCGGTCCTCCAGGGGGTGCTGAGTTCTCTTGAGGCCGTTATTGCAATGAACTGTGCTGTCCAGCTCAGCAAGTCCTGAGCCTGTCATCACACAGCTTTACAGCTCATCATTAGGATATGAGCCACGCATTGAGCGTTAAGACATAATGGTCATGCATCAGCCACGGGTTCCACCAGATGCTTCACTTCACAGGTGCAGTGTGAAGCCATTCAGTTCTAGATGTGTTTCTTCACATGAATGACCCAACCCTACAAGTGAATTTTATTTCTGCTCACAGATTTCTGGGCTTTGACATGATTCCAGGTGAACAGAAGCACAGAATCTCCATGCTTTTTAAAAAAATGTCTTAGATCATTAGTGAAAAGACATAAATATTTAATTGCTGTGGAGAGCAGAAAGTACCATCATTATAAGCACTGTCATTACTGAAACTCACCTCTTTTCAGCCCTCTGGTAGGTTGAGCTCTTCAAGTCCTTGATTCAGGTTACTTTTCTAAACTAAGAATGAGAGGAGACTCAGAAAACAGAAGTACAGACTGTGACCAGAACATGACATTTTGACTGGTTACTTTGCATTGCCTTTGAAAAGTTATTTAGGCAACAACCTTGATGACTCAGCTGGTAAAGAATCCACCTGCAGTGCAGGAGACCCTGATTCAATTCCTGGGTTGGGAGGATCCACTGGAGAAGGGGAAGACCAATATTCTGGCCTGGAGAATTCCATGGACTGTGTAGTCTCTGGGGTTGCAAAGAGTTGGACACAACTGAGCGACTTTCACTCACTCACTCATTCATAGCCCAGTGGTCTCGAACTGGCTGCATATTAGAATTATCCTGAGAACCTGAAAGAATAATAATAATCAGATCCCTTTCAAAGTCCTCTTACCATTTTAATAGGCATTGTTTGAAATCCATCAGTCAAATAATTCTAGAAATTTTGCATAAGAAGAAATTATGAAGAAGATATGATTCAATTCTGTTCTTTCATAGACAAGAGCCAAGGGATTTACTGAAGTCCTGTAATTATTGAGACAAAACGTGATGTAAAATCCAAGTGAGTCTGCCTTTTGTCAATTGTTCTTTGAGAAACAACGTCTTTTGTGCAAGCTTTGAGCAGAGATCTCTATTCTCTTCATTTTCTAAGTTCTAGTCTTTTCAGTCCCTGATGGTTCAGTTGGTAAAGAGACTGCCTATAATGCAGGTAGACCTGTGTTCCATCCCTGGGTCAGGAAGATCCCTGGAGAGGGAAATGGCACCCACTCCAATATTCTTGCCTGGGAATTCCTATGGACAGAGGAGCCTGGCGGGCTACAGTCCATGGAGTTGCGAGAGTCGGACACGACTTAGCGACTAAACCACTACCGGGCTAGTCAAAGTGTCAACCAAATTTTAGTTAGAAGGAAACCTTTACCGATTTTAAGAGCATACATTTTTATCTCTTGTTAAAAGAGGCTATCTCTGGGAACTCAACACAACCTCTTTCAGTTAAGAAATCTCTTCATAAACAGCAATAAAGTCACTGATGGAAAATACGGGTTTCCTGGTTAAAGTCTGTAAGTCACAACAGCCTGTAGCGATTTATATCTGCTGTCCTTGGTTTATACCTTGGCTTCTGCCAAGTGGGCTGGTCCATTGTTTAAACTCCTTCAGAATTTTGTCTTGTCTTCCCCTCTGTAGCCCATAATATCTACCTTAATGCCAAAACAAAACAAGTCACACTTTTATCATCTCTCTTGTGTCTGACTCTATGAAAGGTTTTCAGGAAATAAATATGAACAAGACTTGGAGGATAAATGTATATGTATAACTGAACCATTTTGCTGTTCATCTGAAACTAATCAGTTCATTTCAGTTCAGTCACTCAGTCATGTTCAACTCTGACCCCATGAACTGCAGCACACCAGACTTCCCTGTCCACTACCAACTCCTGGAGCTTGCTCAGACTCATGTCCATTGAATTGATGAATCCATCCAACCACCTTGTCCCTTCTCCTCCTGCCTTCAATCTTTCCCGCATCAGGGTCTTTTCCAGTGGGTTAGTTCTTTGCATCAGGTGGCCAAAGTATTGGAGTTTCAGCATCAGTCCTTCCAATGTATATTCAGGGTTGATTTCTTTAGGATTCTCTGGTTTGATCTCCTTGCAGTCCAAGGGACTCTCAAGAGTCTTCTCCAAAACAACAGTTCAAAAGCATCAATTCTTCAGTGCTCAGCTTTCTTTATGCTCTAACTTGCACATCCATACAGGACTACTCGAAAAATCATAGCTTTGACTAGACGGACTTTTGTCAGCAAAGTAAGGTCTCTGCTTTTTAATATGCTGTCTAGGTTGGTCATAACTTTTCTTCCAAGGAGCAAACATCTTTTAATTTCATGGCTGCAGTCACCATCTGCAGTGATTTGGAACCCAAGAAAATAAAGTCTGTCGCTGTTTCCATTGTTTCCCATCTATTTGCCATGAAGTGATGAGACTGAATGCCACGATCTTCATTTTTTGAAAGTTGAGTTTTAAGTCAGCTTTTTCACTCTCCTCTTTCACCTTCATCAAGAGGATCTTTAGTTCCTCTTCATTTCTGCCATAAGGGTGGTGTCATCTGCATTCCTAAGGTTATTGATATTTCTCCTGGCAATCTTGATTCCAGCTTGTGCCTCATCCAGCCCGGCATTTCATTTGATGTATTCTGCATATAAGTTAAATAAGCAGAGTGACAATATGCAGCCTTGACATACTCCTTTCCTGATTTGGAACCAGTATGTGGTTCCATGTCCGGTTCTAACTGTTCCTTCTTGACCTGCATACAGATTTCTCAAGAGGCAGGTCAGGTGGTCTGGTATTCCTATCTCTTGGAGAATTTTCTCTGTTGTGATCCACTCAGTCAAAGGCTTTGGCCTAGTCAATAAAGCAGATGTAGATGTCTTTCTGGAACTCTCTTGCTTTTTCTATGATCCAACGGATGTTGGCAATTTGATCTCTCTTTCCTCTACCTTTTCAAAATCCAGCTGCAACATCTGGAAGTTCACAGTTCATGTACTGTTGATGACTGGCTTGGAGAATTTTGAGCATTACTTTGCAAGCATGTGAGATGAGTGGAGTTGTGCGATAGTTTGAGCATTCTTTGTCATTTCCTTTCTTTGGGATTGGAATGAAAACTGACCTTTTCCAGTCCTGTGGCCACTGCTGAGTTTTCCAAATTTGTTGGCCTATTGAGTGCAGCACTTTCACAGCTTCATCTTTCAGGATTTGAAATAGCTCAACTGAAATTCCATCACCTCCACTAGCTTTCTTTCAAGTGATGCTTTATAAGGCCCACTTGACTTCGCATTCCAGGATGTCTGGCTCTAGGTGAGTGATCACACCATCATGATTATCTGGGTTGTGAAGATCTTTTTTGTGTATTCTTCTGTGTATTCTTGCCACCTCTTCTTAATATTTTCTGCTTCTTTTAGGTCCATACAATTTCTGTCCTTTATTGTACCCATCTTGGTGTGAAATGTTCCCTTGTTATTTCTAATTTTCTTGAAAAGATCTGTAGTCTCTCCCATTCTGTTATTTTCCTCTATTTCTTTGCATTGATCACTTAGGAAGGCTTTTTTGTCTCTCCTTGCCCTTCTTTGGAACTCTCCATTCAGATGGATATATCTTTCCTTTTCTCCTTTGCCTTTCACTTTTCTTCTTTTCTCAGCTATTTGTAAGGTCTCCTCAGACAACCATTTTGCCATTTTGTGTTTCTTTTCCTTGGGGACAGTCTTGATCACCACCTCTTGTATAATGTCACAAACCTCTGTCCACAATTCTTCAGGCACTCTGCCTAACAGATCTAATCCCTTGAATCTATTTATCACTTCCACTGTATAATCAAAAGGGATTTGATTTAGGTCATACCGGTCTAGTGGTTTTCCCTGCTTTCTTCAATTTAAGTCTGAATTTTGGAGTAAGTTCATGATTGAGCCACAGTAAGCTCTTGGTCTTGTTTTTTCTGACTGTATAGAGCTTCTCCATCTTTGGCTGCAAAGAATATAATCAATCAGATTTTATTGACTAGGGCTAGAAACGTTCACCACATCAATCAGTCAGATGGCATTGACCATCTGGTGATGTTCCTGTGTAGAGTCCATGTTTTGCTTACATGTCATATTTCTAAGGAGTGGTCATCAAACCTCTGACTCCAGGGTTACAGACCCATTGTCTTCCCACCTTCCTGGAAAAGAGTTCACCCTTCTGGGAACTCTGTCTTTTGCCAAGCTGTAATTACACAACTTGGAGTCATGCCCTGTTTTGGATCTGTAACAGATTATCGAGTACTCATCCCAGCTTGTTACAGATGCAGGAACCAAGGCCCCAGAAAAGTTTAGAGTTTTCTCAGGCTTCTAAAGTCAAATCGTGGTAGAGGAAAGGTTGGAACTGAATGTTATGGCTCCTAGGCCTGCAGTTGTGTTGTGTGGTTTGTTGTGCTAGTTGGATATCATTTTGACAGCTACAGTTCTTTCCTCTAACCCAGTACAGCAGACTGTTTAAAACTAACTCATAGTGAGAGTCAAAAAGAGAATAACTTTTAAGTTATTAGAAATGTTTCAAAATGACAGAAACAAATGTGTACCCTGTTAGAGGATTGTGTGCTGAACGTTTCCAGCCCCAATAATGGCATACCAAGTGCTGCCCCTTGCTTTTCTCCTCTTTCTGTGGTGCTGCATTTGTGCTTCAGAAATGTAGCTGCGGGCTGCATAGAACAAGTTCTGTCTCTCTGCATTCCCTTCACCCTGGCAGTTGTTTTGTACTAATCAGAAAAAAAAATGTACTTATTGCATGTATAGATTGATTCTTTTTGAGCTTGCAACTATATAGTAATCCTCTTTTAGCAGACCAATGTTTCTATGATTATCAGTAATTGCCTTTAGCTCACAGAATACTTCACAGACATGCAAGCAAAATATCAAAGAACCTGGCTGTAATTTTAACCTCAATTGGCAGTTTCTACATGCCCACAGCAATGGATTTTGATAATAATTAAAGGTGCAAGCAATTCCAGATAGTTCTTGGTTTGCAAATCACCAGGGGCCTCTGTTATAGTGAATATGGAGGCCCTTCCTTCTGTTAATAGGCTCCCCAACCTAATGTATTAGGTACAGAGTGGCAAAATTAGAAGTGAACAGATTTAACTGCTATGATACTGGAAGAAGTGACTCATATTTCAAATCCTGGAAGAATCTGGTAAAAACTCAGGATTGGTAAACTCCAGAAGCAAATCACTGAGCTCAGGTTATGTCCACCTCTGACTTGTTCATCCTTCAGCCATGCAAGAGGCAGGGTGGCTCCTGCCACCAATTCTTTAATATTTGCAGGAGGGCACTTCCTACACACCTTTCCTGTCAGCTCTCCACTGGACTGTGGGTTCAGTAGGGCACTTCTCTCTCGAGATGTTGTAGCATAACCCCCCACTCCTTAGATGTGGGCTATGTATGATGATTTCCTTCAAAGGGTGTGTATGAGAGGGGGGATATACTAACTTTAAGTGAAGAAACTTGATAAACATGACCTCAGCCAGATGATGTAGGTTTGCATCAATGAGATATGTCATTGACTATATGCAGTCTTGGTATGATGTGATGAAAATGGCACTTTATCTTTGTGGCCTTCCTCCCAAACCACATAATCCCAATTTAATAATGGAAAAGGGCATACAGATTCTGAGTAAAGAATATTACACAAAATATTGGACCAGCACTCCTTAGTACTACAAGTTTGTGAAAACAAGAAAAGTCTGAGAAACAGTCATAGCCAAGAGAAGCTTAAGAAGAAATGATTACTTCTATGCAATTTGATATTCAAGCAGGATCTTGGAACAAGGACATTAAGAGAAAATGAAGCAAATCTGAACAAACTATTAACTTTAGTTAGTAATGATGCATCAATATTGGTTCACTAATTGTGGCAAATATGCAACTAGTGTTAATAATAAGAGAAACTGAATATGAGGTGTAGGAAAGCTCTGTACCATCTCTACAATTTTCTACAAATCTGAAACTATTCTAAAATAAAAAGCTTATTGAAAAACGCTCACATATATGCAGCCGCTAGTGCTTTCCTTTGGGCTCCCTGGTGGCTCAGTGGTAAAGTCCGCCTGGGATGTCAGCGAGGCTCCTCCCCAGCGCTGACCCGGCCAGTGGGACCGCCTGTCTCCCCCTGCTTCCCGCACCCTGGTGCTGGAGCCTCCACACTGGGAGACCTGCCCCCAAGGGCCCCAGTGGCTGCTGCGCCAGATGCTGTTTGTGCAGCTGCTCTCTGCACCCCAGGGCCGGAGTCTGGCCTTGACCCACCATCCGGGGGGGCCTTCCTGCAGTCGCACCTCACGCCCTGGGCCAGGCCGCTGCTGTGCTGCCGTCCCTGGGCCCGTACGGTGGCGGTCCCACCCCACCGGGCCTGGGAGCCAGTTCCACTGGTTACCTGCACCCTCACACCTCACACCCTCATACCACACACGTCACACCCTCACAACTCACACCTCACACCCTCACACCCTCACACCCTCACACCCTCACACCTCACAACCTCACACCTTACACACTCACACCTCACACCTCACACCCTCACACCTCACAACCTCACACCTCACACCCTCACACCTCACACCCTCACACCCCACACCCTCACACCTCACACCTCACACCCTCACACCTCACACCCTCACACCCTCACACCTCACACACTCACACCCTCACACCTCACACCCTCACACCTCACACCTCACACCCTCACATCTCACACCCTCACACCTCACACCACACACCCTCACACCCTTACACCTCACACCCTCACACCTCACACCTCACACCCTCACACCCTCACACCTCACACCCTCACACCTCACACCTCACACCCGCACACCCTCACACCTCACACCTCACATCTCACACCCTCACACCCTCGCATCTCACACCCTCACACCTCACACCCTCACACCTCACACCTCACACCCTCACACCTCACACCTCACACCCTCACACACCTCACACCTCACACCTACACCTCACACCCTCACACCTCACACACACCTCACACCTCACACCTCACACCTCCACTACACCTCACACCCTCACACCTCACACCTCACCACCCTCACACCCTCACACCTCACACCTCACATCCCTCACACCTCACACCTCACACCTCACACCCACACACCTCACACCCTCACACCCTCACACCTCACACCCTCACACCTCACACCTCGCACCCTCACACCTCACACCTCGCACCCTCACACCTCACACCTCACACCCTCACATCTCACACCTCACACCTCACACCCTCACACCCTCACACCTCACACCCTCACACCTCACACCCTCACATCTCACACCCTCACACCTCACACCTCACACCCTCACATCTCACACCCTCACACCCTCACACCTCACACCTCACACCCTCACACCTCACACCCTCACACCTCACATCTCACACCCTCACATCTCACACCCTCACACCCTCACACCTCACACCCTCACACCCTCACACCTCACACCTCACACCCTCACACCTTCACACCACACACCTCACACCCTCACACCTCACACCACACACCCTCACACCTCACAACCTCACACCTCACACCCTCACACCTCACACCCTCACACCTCACACCCTCACACCTCACACCTCACACCCTCACATCTCACACTCTCACACCTCACACCTCACACCCTCACATCTCACACCCTCACACCTCACACCTCACACCCTCACACCTCACACCTCACACCCTCACATCTCACACCCTCACACCCTCACACCTCACACCCTCACACCTCACACCTCACACCCTCACACCTCACACCTCACACCTCACACCCTCACATCTCACACCCTCACACCTCACACCCTCACACCTCACACCTCACACCACACACCCTCACACCTTCACACCACACACCTCACACCCTCACACCTCACACCTCACACCACACACCCTCACACCTTCACACCACACACCTCACTCCCTCACACCTCACACCCTCACACCTCACACCCTCACACCCTCACATCTCACACCTTCACACCTCACACCCTCACACCTCACACCTCACACCACACACCCTCACACCTTCACACCACACACCTCACATCCTCACACCTCACACCTCCCACCACACACCCTCACACCTCACACCCTCACACCCTCACACCTCACACCTCACACCCTCACACCTCACACCTCACATCTCACACCCTCACACCCTCACACCTCACACCCTCACACCTCACACCTCACACCCTCACACCTCACACCTCACACCTCACACCCTCACTCCCTCACACTTCACACCCTCACACCTCACACCCTCACACCTCACACCTCACACCTCACACCCTCACACCTCACACCTCACACCTCACACCCTCACTCCCTCACACTTCACACCCTCACACCTCACACCCTCACACCCTCACACCTCACACCCTCACACCTCACACCCTCACACCCTCACATCTCACACCTCACACCTCACACCTCACACCTCACACCTCACACCTCACACCCTCACACCCTCACTCCCTCACACTTCACACCCTCACACCTCACACCCTCACACCCTCACACCTCACACCTCACACCCTCACACCCTCACACCTCACACCTCACACCCTCACACCTCACACCCTCACACCCTCACACCTCACACCTCACACCCTCACTCCCTCACACTTCACACCCTCACACCTCACACCCTCACACCCTCACACCTCACACCTCACACCCTCACACCCTCACACCTCACACCTCACACCCTCACTCCCTCACACTTCACACCCTCACACCTCACACCTCACACCCTCACACCTCACACCTCACACCCTCACACCTCACACCCTCACACCTCACACCCTCACACCCTCACACCTCACACTTCACACCCTCACACCTCACACCTCACACCCTCACACCTCACACCTCACACCCTCACACCCTCACACCTCACACCTCACACCCTCACACCTCACACCCTCACACCTCACACCTCACACCCTCACACCTCACACCCTCACACCTCACACCTCACACCCTCACATGTCACATGGCACCGCAGCAGCTGTGCCTGTGCCCCAGGCTGCAGAGCCGCAGAAGTCCCCAGACTCTCCTTACACCAGGTTCTCTGCTGCCCTCTGAGCCCTGGGGTGCCACACCCGTGGCGAAGAGGGATCCCCTGGCTGTAACCTGCCCTCATGGGAAAAGGAGAACACGAGGACACAGCAGGTCACCACGTGACTGTGGTCTCCCCGAGACCCTTGCAGTGCTCGCTGGCATATCCTGCACTGTGAGCCACAGAGACTTCACCCACCCTGCGCCCTCCTCAGGACTGGATCCTGTACACCCCCCCTCCCAGCCAGTGCCCTCTCTTTCCCCACCAAACAAAGTCCTAAAAGGCCAGAAGAGGGGGCATCCCCCTCAGCTGTACAGTTGTGAGAAAATCATTAATACAGGGACAGTGAGGACTAGTTATTAGCATGTTGACAAACCCCTCCACCCGCAAAATGATGGAAAGCAGAAAGTGAATCCCACCAACATTCCCCTGAACATGCCAACAACCCTGCAGTGACAGAAAATCAAAGAAACTTCAGGAATTATACAAGAAGGAGGCTAGGGGCTTTTCTTCTTCTATAAGCTGTAGAAATGGGAACCAGTCTGGGTAAGTTCTCATCATAAATCATTCTTGAGAATGAATTCTTGAGAATTCAGCCCCTGGCACTGTCTTCCTGGGGGAGGGAAGGAGACTCCGTCTGCAATCAGTATGGAGTACTGCAATACTCCCTTTGAACTCTAAGGTGGAGGAGCGCTCTCCTTGTCTGAGTGTAAACAGTGGGATTGTTTCAGACTCATTAAGTCCTTGTTCTAGCTTTCAAACAAAAGTAGCCCTCGCTCCTTACATAAGCCTTATGCCAGGAAACAGTCTCATGTCAGTAGATAGAACATAAATACCAAGTCAGAAGGATCAGAAGAGACTAAGCAAAAGCAAAATTAAACATAGCTGTTTGAGAGCCAACATTTCAAACCATGGGGTGTTAGGAGTCTACTGACATCTATTAAATGAAACATCTATTAACAGGCTGTTAGCCAAGTGTGATAAAGAGTAGTTACACCTCAGTGCCATGGTATAGAAGTGGAACCTGGTGTGACTTTTTTACACCCTTGAGCTCTGCCCCACATCCTCTGAGACCATAAGAGAGACCATCTCTGCGGTGCAGCACTGTGACCCACTGCGGCCCCTAAGCCCGTCACAGAAGCACTTTGAGTCCTACATCCTGACCTCTGGGTTACACACGCACATGTGTGTGTGACACACAGGACTTATTAGTCAAAATCACATTCATCATCAGGGATCTTATCAACATCTGCATTCGTGCCTGGCTCCCTCCTTCTCAGGAGCAAGGAGTCTTTATCTAAACAAAATCTTATGACATGGTTTGGATCCTGGCTAACCATTTAAAATGAAATGTGTGATTTTAGTTACACACATACACACACAGAAAAGATGTCATGAAAATGTCACTGTTATTTCTAGAGGTCCCATACTAAAAATAAATCAACAATGCATGGGGCACTACTATATATAAAATAGACAGCTAATAAGGACCTACCATACAGCACAGGAAACTGTACTCAATGCTTTATAATGGCCTATAGTAGAAAAGAATCTATCATTAAAAAAAGAGTAGATATATGTATATACATAACAGATTCACTTTGCTGTATGCCTGAAACTAATACAACATTGCAAATCAACTGTACTCCAATAGAAATTAAAAAACAAAATCCTTAAAGGAAAGAGCAAAGAATGAAAAGTGCAAAAAAAAAAAAAAAAAAACCCCAACAATGCATGTGAAAAAGCAAAGCAAAATTCACCTTATGTTACGGTCTCAGAAGGTTAGTTACCAGAGTATTTGTTGAACATCAGTAATGAGTATTTATACTGCCTCTGTGCCCATTACTGAGCTAACCACTAAACATAGAGACAGAACATTGAAACAAGAGCAAACATGGTCTGTTCTTCACACACAAAGAGAAGGAAGATGAATTTCTGGTATAGTCTTAATTTTGACCTCTGGTTGCCATATTTATATTTCAAAAGTGAAAAATCTTGCTGATCAGATTTCATTAACTTTCTATTCAATACACAGAAAAGAATATATTTAATGCTTTATTTCACTCAACAAATGTAAATCTAATACAACTCAAGTTGATGCTGATCTTAATTCCAATCTACTTTCTTTACCTGAAAACATCATGAAAGGACAGTTTTGCTGGTTGGCACAATATATTACCTTTTGGAGTATTAGGAGTTATATTCTTCTTGGTTTTATATTAGGAAGTTAAAGTTTAAAGGCTGTCTGAAAAATAGAAAATTTACTTATGCTATAATTCTCTATGCTCTGGTGATTATCAGTTGCTACAATACCAAAAACAAAAAAGTGAACGAGGTAAAGTTGCAGTAGCTGAGAACTCAAGTAAGTGAGCTAGCCTGGACACCAGCTCTCTCCAAAAGCCCAGAGATGCCTCAGCCAGCACAGCGGGACTCTGGGAACCTCGGACTTCACCATCTGGGCTCTGCAGCAAAAGAAAGGAGTCACCAAGAGCTTTTTAAAACATAGCATATTCCCTTTGAGTATAATAATCAGTCATGAGTTTCAGTTAGAAAAAAATAATTTCAAATAAAAATAACCACAATTAAAAAGCAGAGACATCACATTGCCTACAAAGGTTCTTAAAGTTATCGTTTTTCTAGTTGTCATGTAAGAGTTGGACCATAAAGAAGGCTGAGCACCAAAGAATTAAAGCTTTAAATCGTGGTGCTGGAGAAGATTCTTGAGAGTCCCTTGGACTGCAAGATCAAGCCAGTCCATCCTAAAGGAAATCAATCCTGAATATTCTTTGGAAGAACTGATGCTGAACTGAAGCTCCAATACCTTGGCTGCCTGATGCAAAGACCTGACTCACTGGAAAAGACCCTGATGCTGGGAAAGATTGAGGGCAGGAAGAGAAGGGGATGATGGAGGATAAAGATGGTTGGATGGCATCACCGACTCAATGGACATGGGTTTGGGCAAACTCTGGGAGACAGCGGAGGACAGAGGAGCCTGGCATGCTGCAGTTCATGGTGTCGCAAAGGTTTGGACATGACTTAGCGACTGAACGACATGAACATATGGGTATAAATATAGAGACAGACTTTTATAAAAACTGGGATTAAATTAGAAATATTGCTTTACATATGCTTACTTTATTCACACTGTATTACGACTGTGTTTTTGAAATGAAAGTGGAATTTGCCAAAATGCTAGAATCTGTTGAATTTTTTGTTTGTTCCTGGGGCATTTAGTAGCGCACCAACTCTTTTAACAAGGTCTAAAGGATAAGCCATTTTCAATCCTGAGACTTAACAAAATACTGCTCACCAGGCAAAAATATAGAGTTGGAAAGATTTTTAAGTCAGATATCCAGATGCTTTGTCTATGAGTCTGAACAGTTAACAGTTTGGAAACATCCTCATGTGTGGGGGAGTGTGTGTGTGTGTGTGTGTGTGTGTGTGCATGCACACGTGCTCCATTAGAGTCTTTGGATTAACATATAAATAATAAATGATTAATATCAGTGAGAAACATTTAAACTTTTAGTCCTGCCTTACTCAGTTCAGTTCAATTCAGTCACCCAGTCATGTCCGACTCTTTGCAACCCCATGGACTGCAGCACGCCAGGCTTCCCTATCCATCACCAACTCCCAGAGCCTACTCAAACTCATGTCCTTCCTGTCCATGATGCCATCCAACCATCTCATCCTTTGTTGTCCCCTTCTCCCCTCACCTTCAATCTTTCCCAGAATCAGGGTCTTTTCCAATGAGTCAGTTCTTTGCATCAGGTGACCAAAGTACTGGAGTTTCAGCTTCAGCATCAGTCGTTCCGATGAGTATTCAGGACTGATTTCCTTTAGATGGACTGGTTGGATCTCCTTGCTGTCCAAGGGACTCTCAAGAGTCCTCTCCAACACCACAGTTCAAAAGCACCAATTCTTCAGCACTCAGCTTTCTTTGTAGTCCAGCTCTCACATCCATACATAACTACTGCAAAAACCATAGCTTTGACTAGACGGACATTTGTTGGCAAAGTAATGTCTCTGCTTTTTAATATGCTGGGTGGTTGGTCACAGCTTTTTTTTTTTATCATTTATTTTTATTAGTTGGAGGCTAATTACTTTACAATATTGTAGTGGGTTTTGTCATACATTGACATGAATCAGCCATGGATTTACATGTGTTCCCCCATCCCGATCCCCCCTCCCACCTCCCTCTCCACCGGATCCCTCTGGGTCTTCCCAGTGTACCAGGCCTGAGCACTTGTCTCATGCATCCAACCTGGGCTGGTAATCTGTTTCACTCTTGATAATATACATGTTTCGATGCTGTTCTCTTGAAACATCCCACCCTCGCCTTCTCCCACAGAGTCCCAAAGTCTGTTCTATACATCTGTGTCTCTTTTTCTGTTTTGCATATAGGGTTATCGTTACCATCTTTTAAAATTCCATATATATGTGTTAGTATACTGTACTGGTCTTTATCTTTATGGCTTACTTCACTCTGTATAATGTGCTCCAGTTTCATCCATCTCATTAGAAATGATTCAAATGAATTCTTTTTAATGGCTGAGTAATATTCCATGGTGTATATGTACCATAGCTTCCTTATCCATTCTTCTGCTGATGGGCATCTAGGTTGCTTCCATGTCCTGGCTATTATAAACAGTGCTGCAATGAACATTGGGGTGCACGTGTCTCTTTCAGATCTGGTTTCCTCGGTGTGTATGCCCAGAAGTGGGATTGCTGGGTCATATGGCAGTTCTATTTCCAGTTTTATAAGAAATCTCCACACTGTTCTCCATAGTGGCTGTACTAGTTTGCATTCCCACCAACAGTGTAAGAGGGTTCCCTTTTCTCCACACCCCCTGCAGCATTTATTGCTTGTAGACTTTTGGATAGCAGCTCCACGAACCTATGTTCACCTTATCTTCGACAAAGGAGGCAAGGATATACAATGGATAAAAGACAACCTCTTTAACAAGTGGTACTGGGAAAACTGGTCAACCACCTGTAAAAGAATGAAACTAGAACACTTTCTAACACCATACACAAAAATAAACTCAAAATGTATTAAAGATCTAAATGTAAGACCAGAAACTGTAAAACTCCTAGAGAAGAACATAGGCAAAACACTCTCCGACATAAATCACAGCAGGATCCTCTATGACCCACATCCCAGAATATTAGAAACAAAAGCAAAAATAAACAAATGGGACCTAATGAAACTTAAAAGCTTTTGCACAACAAAGGAAACTATAAGCAAGGTGAAAAGACAGCCCTCAGATTGGGAAAAAATAATAGCGAACGAAGCAACAGACAAAGGATTAATCTCAAAAATATACAAGCAACTCCTCCAGCTCAACTCCAGAAAAATAAATGACCCAGTCAAAAAATGGGCCAAAGAACTCAACAGACATTTCTCCAAGGAAGACATACAGATGGCTAACAAACACATGAAAAGATGCTCAACATCACTCATTATCAGAGAAATGCAAATCAAAACCACAATGAGGTACCATTACATGCCAGTCAGGATGGCTGCTATCCAAAAGTCTACAAGCAATAAATGCTGGTCACAGCTTTTCTTCCATGGAGCAAGCGTCTTTTAATTTCATGGCTGCAGTCACCATCTGCAGTGATTTTGGAGCCCAAGAAAATAAAGTCTGTCACTGTTTCCATTGTTTCCCCATCTATTTGCCATGAAGTGATGGGACCAGATGCCATGATCTTAGTTTTCTGAATGTTGAGTTTTAAGCCAACTTCTTCACTCTCCTCTTTCACTTTCATCAAGAGGCTCTTCAGTTTTTCACTTTCTGCCATAAGGGTGGTGTCATCTGCATATCTGAGGTTATTGATATTTCTCCCAACAATCTTGATTCCAGCTTGTGCTTCCTCCAGCCCAGCGTTTCTCATGATGTATTCTGCAAATAAGCAGGGTGACAATGAACAGCCTTGACATACTCCTTTTCCTATTTGGAACCAGTCTGTTTCATGTCCAGTTCTAACTGTTGCTTCCTAACCTTCATACAGATTTCTCAGGAGGCAGGTCAGGTGGTCTGCTATTCCCATCTCTTGAAGAATTTTCCAATTTGTTGTGATTACACCTGCCTTAGTGGTACTGACCTTGTGTCTCATTTGATTTGCTTTCAAGAAACCAAGAAATTTTTAATTTTTCTAATTTATTAGCAGTTCCTAACTAAGCCTGAAAGTCACAATGAATGAAGGATTGAGAAACTCTCAGGATTTGGGTAAACCTGTACGTCATTACTTAAATACACACCAGTTACATGCGTGTAGAACCAGCTTTTCAAACAAACACAATCTCTTCCATTTTCCCTAATTTAAAGAATTTCTATTAATATAACATCTTGGCACAGCCAGCACTGATTTTTGTCAGCTCATAAGTAAACTTAACCTTGAAAAGTTTATACTCCGTGAACACTCACTTAACAAAAGAAAACAAAACTTCTTAAATTATTATGTGCCCTATGAAATCACCAAATAGAAACCTTACAGTGGTTTTTCTAAGAAATTACAGCCAGGTGGTTTAAGTCACTAACTTAGTAGAATAAAACTGTCCATATTATGCAAATACTTTGCAAAGAAAGTTAAGCAATATACAGTTTATGATTAGTTCATAGATTTCCAACTTGTTATACTGCTGAGTCAGCACAAGGATCAGAAGACAAAAACAGAAAAGTTGTTTTACAGAAACTGAATGCTGGATTAACAAATTCCGGTTCACGATGTCAGAGTAGAAATATGTGCACTCATCTCCGCCTGTGAGAGCACCAAAATCACAACTAGCTGTTGGATAACCATTGACAGGAGGACACTGGAACCCACCAAAAAAAAAGATACTCCATGTCCAAAGACAAAGAAGAAGCTGCAGCGAGACACCAGGAGGGGTGCAATCACAATAAAATCCGATCCCACACCCGCCACGTGTGACCCACAAACTGGAGAACAATAATACCAAAGAAGCTCTCCCACTGTCTTAAGGTTTCTGAACCCCAAGTCTGGCTTCCCAGCCGGGAATCCTCATGAAATCTGGCCTCGAAGGCCAGAAGGATTTGATCACAGGACTTCCACAGAACTGGGGGAAACAGAGACTCCAGTCTCGGAGGGCAACTAGACCCAGAGGAAAGGAGCAGTGACCCCACAGGAGACTGAACCAAAGCTACCTGCTAGTGTTGGAAGGTCTTTCATGGAGGTGTGGGTTGGTAGGGGCTCACCACAGGAAGGGGGCACTGGCAACAGGAGTCCACGAAGGCCCCCCTTGGCAAAAGCCCTCTTGGAGGTCGCTATTAACCCTATCATGGAGCCCATAGACCCCAGAGCTGGGTCGCCTCAAGCTAAACAACTACCAGGGAGGGAGCCTGCCTCCACCCGTCAATGCAGGAGATGCGGATTTGATCCCTGGGTCAGGAAGACCCCTTGCAGGAGGAAATGGCAACCCACTGCAGTGTTCTTACCTGGAGTACTCTCCGAACAGAGGAGTCTGGCTGACTATAGTCCATGGGTTGCAAAGAGTTGGACACGACTGAGCAACTACCGCTTTTTTTAGAAAAACTAAAGAACAAACAGAGGTGAATAATACAGTAGAAAGAATCAATAGCAGAATAGCTGAGGCAGAAGAACAGATAAATGACCCAGAGGACAGAATGGTGGAAATCACTGCCACAGAGCAGAATATGGGAAAAAGAATGAAAAGAAATGAAGACAGCCTGAGAGACATCTGGGACAACATTAAATGGACCAACATTTCATTACAGGGGTCCCAGAAGGAGGAGAGTGAGAGAAAGGACCTGAGAAAATATTTGAAGAGATAATAGCTGAAAAGTTCCCTAACATGGGAAAGGAACTAATCAACCAAGTCCAGGAAGCATAGAAAGTCCCAGGTAGGATAAACCCAGGAGGAATACACCGAGACTCATAGTAATCAAAATGACAAAAATTAAAGACAAAAATAAAATATTAAAAGCAACAAAGGAAAATCAGCAAGTAACATACAAGGGAACTCCCATCAGGCTATCAGCTGATTTCTCAACAAAAACACTGCAAGCCAGAAGGGAATGGAATGATATATTTAAAGTGAGGAAAGGGAAGAAATTACAACCAAGAGTACTCTACCTAGCAACAGTTTCATTCAGATTTGATGGAGAAATCAAAAGCTTTCCAGTCAAGCGAAAGTTAAGAGCATCACCAAACCAACTGCAACAAATGCTAATGAAACTTCACTAGGCAGGAAACATGAGAAGGAAAAGATTTACAGAAAATAAACTCAGTACCTGTTAAGAAAATGGTAATAGGATCATAGGTATCAATAATTACCTTAAATGTAAATGGATTAAATGCACCAACCAAAAGCCATAGACTGTTCATCTTGATGTTTGGGAGAAACCAACACAACATTATAAGGCAATTATCCTTCAATTAAAAATAAATAAATTGTTAAAAAACTAGTTAATTAATTAAAAAATTAAAGAACAAAAGACATAGACTGGCTGAAGTGAGGCCTGGGCAGCCAGGAGGGCAGGGCTCAGGACCATGTCTGCCCGTCCTCTGGGCCTGGGGATGAGAGCAGAGGCGCCAGGCCTCAGAACAGACCCAGCTCCAAGGCGCCCCCTGCAGGACCAAGGCCTGGCTCCCCCAGAAACCAGTCAGTGAACCCGTGAATCTGGTCCCCAGAGGAGTGGATTGAGGCCTGACCAGAGCCTCAGCCCGACACTCCACACTGGGGGTGGGTGTGTGCTGTGGAAGTCCAGGATGCCGGGACCCCCTGCCCAGAACTCCCTGCTTGTCACCCCACTTTAACTTTCTACCTGGAGCCCCCCACCTCACCTTGCTGTTTATTGCTGTAATTTAATGACCTCAAATATGCTGTATAACAGACCTCACTCAGAGCAGGGAGGCTCCCTCCCCACACACTTGGTGAGGCCCCATGGGCCCAGGTGCCAAGAGGAGCCTCTCTGCTCACTACCCATCACTTGCTTCCCTCCCCTGCACTGGGGACCCCAGGCTGGGTGCTGGCCTGTTCACAAATACATCATTGGAGAAGGGGGATGGGGTTTTGCTGTTTCATTGTGCAGGACCTGGAGGGAGGATCACGTCCTGCTAGGCACCCTCCCCAGGAACGGTGGCTGCCATCAGACTCCTGTACAGGCCACCGCCGCTGTCAGTCACCACAGAGCGCTCACCTCCCTCCAGAGTTCGGATAAATTCAGGTCAGACTGTAGGTGTGTGGCCCTCAAGTGTCGTAGTAAAGCTGGTCACTGATCTCTTCAGTCAGTGTGCACCCTTAATGTACACTGACGAGACACTGCTCTTTTATGATCTTTTCATTCAAAGCTTGATGGAAAGAAAGCTAATCAATTAAAAATAAAAAAGAACAAAAGACACAGACTGGCTGGGCAGATGAACACGTGCCTATGTGCACTTCTACTCACCACGTCACTCTGCCTGATCGCCCACATTGTATGTGATTATTTTATATTGTTCAGTTAATCACATTCCAGTTATGGCTTGCAATTGTCATTACCTTTTATTTTTGTCTGACTCTTGATTGTGAAAATCTGATAAACATCTTTCACTATTATGATTATGTAACTATTAATCACTTAATGCCACTGAATCATGATTGGTCAACAAAAAAATAATTGAACTCTATATCACCAAAACTAGGATTTAATAGAAAAACCTGCAATCACTTTTTAAAATCCAGATGCATATCAGAATTGTGTTGCTCAGTCTTTCAGTCGTGTCTGACACTTTGTGACCCCACGAACTGCAGCATGCCAGGCTTCCCTGTCCTTCGCCATCACTTGGAGTTTGCTCAGACTCATGTCAATTGAGTCAGTGCATCCAAACATCTCATTCGCTAGCATCCTCTTCTCCTCCTGTCCTCAGTGTTTCCCAGCATCAGGGTCTTTTCCAGTGAGTCAGCTCTTTGTACCAATTGGCCAAAGTATTGGAGCTTCAGCTTCAGCATCAGTCCTTCCAATGAATATTCAGGGTTATTTCCTTCAGGATTGATTGGGTTGATTTCCTTGCTGTTCAAGGGACTCTTAAGAGTCTTCTCCAATACCACAGTTCAAAAGCATCAACTCTTCAGGGTTCAGCCTTTTTTATGGTCCAGCTCTCACATCTGTACATGACTACTAGAAAAGCCATAGCTTTGGACTTTTGTCGGCAAAGTAATGTCTCTGCTTTTTAATATGCTGTCTAGGTTGGTAATAGCTTTTCTTCCAAGGAGCAAGTGTCATTTAATTTCATGGCTGCAGTCACCGTCCACAGTGATTTTGGAGCCCAAGAAAGTAAAGTCTGTTACTGTATCCAATGTTTCCCCATCTATTTGCCTTGAAGTGATGGGACCAGGTGCCATGATCTTAGTTTTTTTTTTTTTTTTTTTTAATATTGAGCTTTAAGCCAGCTTTTTCACTCTCCTCTTTCACTTTGGGCTTCCCTTGTGGCTCAGCTGGTAAAGAATCTCCCTGCAATTTGGGAGACTGGAGTTCAATCCCTGGATTGGGAAGATCCCCTGGAGAAGGAAAAGGCTACCCACTCCAGTATTCTGGTCTGGAGAATTCCATGGACTATACAGTCCATGGGATGGTAAAGAGTCAGACATGACTGAGCGACTTTCACTTCACTTCTTTCACTTTTATCAAGAGGCTCTTCAGTTCTTCGCTTTTTGCCACATGGGTGATGTCATCTGCATATCTGAGGTTATTGATATTTCTCCCGGCAATCTTGATTCCAGCTTGTGCTTCATCCAGCCCAGTGTTTCTCATGATGTACTCTGCATATAAGCTAAATAAGCAGGGTGACAATATACAGCCTTGACGTACTCCTTTCCCAATTTGGAATCAGTTTGCTGTTGCATGTCTGGTTCTAACTGTTGCTTCTTCACCTGCATACAGGTTTCTTAGGAGGTAGGTAAGGTGGTCTAGTATTTCCATCTCTTAAAGAATTTTCCAGTTTGTTGTGATCCACAGTCAAAGGCCTTAGAGTAGTCAATAAAGCAGAAATCAATGTTTTTCTGGGATTCTTTAGGTTTTTCCATGATTCAAAGGATGCTGGCAATTTTATCTCTGTACTAAATCCAGCTTGTACATCTGTAAGTTCCCAGTTCACATACTGTTGAAGCCTAGCTTGAAGGATTATGAACATTACCTTGCTAGCATGTGAAATAAGTGCAATTATGAGGTAGTTTGAACATTCTTTGGCATTGCCCTTCTTTGGAATTGAAATGAAAACTGAACTTTTCCAGTCCTATGGCCACCTCTGAGTTTTCCAAATTTGCTGGCATATGAGTGCAGCACTTTCACAGCATCATTTTTTAAGATTTGAAATAGCTTAGCTGGAATTTCATCGCCTCCACTAGCTTTGTTCATAGTGAAGCTTCTAAGGCCCACTTTACCTCACAGTCCAGGATGCCTGGCTCTGGGTGAGTGATCAAACCATCATGGTTATCAGAATTCTCTTGATTTTTTTTTTTTGAAAAATATGAATGCCCACATATTGCTCCAGAGCTCCATATATGTTTTTAATGAGCAGTCATGTTTAAAAACAACTGGACTATATATAGATCTTTTACTTTTATCTAGTTTGTTTCACTTTTTCTATTTCGAGTGTCTGATGAATGACTGCAGAGACTGGATTAACTCTTTGTGTCTGTTTTTTAATTTTTCACTAAAGATGAGTCCTTCTGAAGGCCCTGGAACCTCTCATGCACAACTGTCACACAACTGTAAATACACTGGAGGATAGGTTTCTGTGACCTCAGCAGACACACTGGACACCTCTGAACCCCAGCAAGAGGAGGGTGAGTGTCGGCCCTTGAGCTTGAGAGCCACTTGCAGGCAGCCTCCCACAGATGCCAGGCAGGTTTTCCCAGGTATGCCTAAATCCTGCCTAGACGAAAGCTGAGACTTTTTCTACATTATGCTCAGAATTTGAAAATTTTAACAGTCTTAAACGTTGTAACATAAAACTCCTTCTTTTCCATAAACTACTTTCAAGCAATGTCCTCTGCTATTATATTTTTAACTGAAAGTTGCTAAGAGTTACTCACCATCTCAAGTTTTTAAATTTAAGAATTTAAAATTAGAAAGTTCTGTCAATCTTTGAAAAAGAATCACAACTCAAAAAAAGAATCCTCTTAGGTTATGAAAGAGAAATGAAATTATATGTTCACACAAAGACAGTTTTATAATTCAAAATAGTAATAGCAAGAATGAATTGTTTTCTAAACAGCTTTTAGTTTATGTAGTTCAACATTTTCCTAATTAATTTCTGTTTCTGCCTTTAGTAATACCTTTCATTTGCTTTCTTTTGATGTTTTGTTTGTTTTCTTTCTAGCTTTTTGAATTGATGGCTTAATTTTTTATTTTTTGGACATAAGTATTGATACAAAATTTCTTTTGGTAATTGCTTCATTTGGCTCTACAGATTCAGATATTATATTATGTTGTCATTGTTACTTTCTAGAAAATATGAAATCTCAGTTAATTAATAGCATGTCTTTTGGCTATAATTGGGTGAATGAACATTTTTATACTCTTATTTTATCATTAATTTACACTTTTAAGCATCATTGTTGGAGAATGCTAATATTTTAATTTATTGAGGTTTTATGTCTTTCAGTTTGTATTTTCCAGTTTTCTGGAAGGTTTCATTATTTGAAATAAAATGTCTTTTTCATCAGAAGCCTGAATTTAGTATATCCATAAGAGCTATATTATTGATTATATAATGTTTTTAATATATCTTGAGCTGAGAGTGGTTTAGTCTGTTTCAATATTTATTTTATTGTTTCTATTTTTCCTTATAGCCTTTGTAGTTTCTAGTTTGTGAAAGTTGTTACTTTATTTTTTTCTCAGATTTATTGAGATATAATTGATATATAACATCATGCATCTTAATATACCACCCTAGCCTCTTCCATTTGTTATTTTACTCTGTATGAATTCAGCATTTTTTTTTTAAGATCCCACATATAAGTGATATAATACTGCATTTGTATTTCCCAGTCTGGCCTGTTTTACTTAGCACAATGCCCTCAAGTTTCATCCATGTTGTCACAAATGGCAGAATTTCCTTCTCTCTCATGACTGGATAATATTCACTATGTATGAGAAGTATCTATATCTATATTTCACATCTTTCTGCTCTATAATCAACAGAAGTGCAAATCATCTGGACTCCTGAAGAAACTGTTATTATCATTAATAAAAGGTGCTAAGATTAAAAAAATTTTTAACAATATATACATGTGTGTACCTTTTCTAAAAAGCTGCAGCTGTCAACAGCATTTGACAACGTAAGAACTTTCAAATTGTTTTGGTATTAGATAAAGAATGTTAATTGCTATTTTCGGTCTTAAACCTCCCTGGGTTCTGGCAGACTTCATTGTAACCACGTTTACAGTTTCTTGCTTCATGTCTGCCTCATAACTAGTAACTTTGGACTTTAGGGTCTTCCCTACCAGAAATCTTCCTCGGGTGCACACACTTTTCCCGCCTTCTCTGACACTGCTCATTCACTTCCTCATTGTGGCCCTGAGTCCTGCCCGCTTCAGGCCAGGAACTGCGGCTTAAGTTGAAGGAGAAGCGGCTGCAAAAGACCAGCAGGCCACGCCCCGCACTGCCCCAGACGAGCCTCCCTGGGCCTGGACCCCAGACCCTGACGCTCCACACCCGCGCCGCGGGCTTGCTCCTTTTGGCCTGGGTCTCCCCGCACCAGTCCCCTCTGCTTGCCTCTGGCCTTGGCGACCCGAGACTTTCTCCCAGTGAGGTTCCAGCTGGACTTTGCAGTGACTGTCCCACAACACTTGTTTGTGAGCTGTCCTCACCTCAAGTTTATTCTGCTCACGAACTTAAACATTAGCCTCAAAAGTATTCTCTGATTCAGCTGCCTCAGCTCCCTCTGGGCGTCCAAACCCTGAAGGCTGGAATTGGAGTCCCACAACACATTCTTATTCACCTGTTCACTGAACAATGTTTCTTTCTTCAGGTCATAACTTCAAGCTCAACTTTAATTGCTGCTTGCAATGCCTGCTACCAATGTGAACAATAACCTTTTTTTTAAATATATATCACAGAGCATTATGTTTTATAAAATCCTTTCACATGTCTTTGTGATAGAAGCATGATATGATTTATCTTCTGTCCTGAAAATGGCAGAAGCACAATTCTGAGAAGCTAAACAATCTCTTCAAAGGCATGCAGCTCCTAAGAGACAGAGTAAGGGCCAGGGTCCCAGTTTTTAACTCCAAGCCTTTCTTTTCCATTAAAGCATAGCTGCCTAGGTTGTAGTGCTTTCCTATCCCAGAGTAACAGTGCAGGATACCATTCAACCTCACAGTTTTATGAATCAGAATAGGTGCTATTTACTTATGTTACTTGAGAAACCTGTATGCAGGTCAGGAAGCAACAGTTAGAACTGGACATGGAACAACAGACTGGTTCCAAAGAGGAAAAGGAGTACGTCAAGGCTGTATATTGTCACCCTGCTTATTTAACTTATATGCAGAGTACATCATGAGAAACACTGGCCTGGAGGAAGCACAGGCTGGAATCATAATTGCTGGCAGAAATATCAATAACCTCAGATATGCAGATGACACCACCCTTATGGCAGAAAGTGAAGAAGAACTAAAGAGCCTCTTGATGAAAGTAAAAGAGGAGAGTGAAAAAGCTGGCTTAAAGCTCAACAATCAGAAAACTAAGATCATGGCATCCAGTCCCATCACTTCATGGCAAATAGATGGGGAAACAGTGGCTGACTTTGTTTTTCTGGGATCCAAAATCACTGCAGATGGTGATTGCAGCCATGAAATTATTATTATTATTTTTTATTTTTTCCAATTATTTTTATTAGTTGGAGGCTAATTACTTTACAATACTATAGTGATTTTTGCCATACATTGACATGAATCAGCCATGGATTTACATATGTCCCCCATCCTGAACCCCCTTCCCACCTCCCTCCCTATCCCATCCCTCTGGGTCTTCCCAGTGCACCAGCCCTGAGCACTTGTCTCATGCATCCAACCTGGACTGGTGATCTGTTTCACACTTGATAATATACATGTTTCAATGCTGTTCTCTTGAAACATCCCACCCTCGCCTTCTCCCATAGAGTCCAGAAGTGTGTTCTATACATCTGTGTCTCTTTTTCTGTCTTGCATATAGGGTTATCGTTACCATCTTTCTAAATTCCGTCTATATGCATTAGTATACTGTGTTGGTGTTTATCTTTCTGGCTTACTTCACTCTGTATAATGGGCTCCAGTTTTATCCATCTCATTAGAACTGATTCAAATGCATTCTTTTTAATGTGCAGCCATGAAATTAAAAGATGCTTACTCCTTGGAAGGAAGGTTGTGACCAACCTAGACACCATATTAAAAAGCAGAGGAATCAACCTGCCTGACTTCAGGCTCTACTACAAAGCCACACTCATCAAGACAGTATGGTTCTGGCACAAAGACAGACATATAGATCATTTGGAACAGAATAGAAAGCCCAGAGATAAATCCACCTACCTATGGACACCTTATCTTTGACAAAGGAGGCAAGGATATACAATGGATAAAAGACAACCTCTTTAACAAGTGGTACTGGGAAAACTGGTCAACCACTTGTAAAAGAATGAAACTAGAACACTTTCTAACACCATACACAAAAATAAACTCAAAATGGATTAAAGATCTAAATGTAAGACCAGAAACTGTAAAACTCCTGGAGGAGAATATAGGCAAAACACTCTCCGACATAAATCACAGCAGGATCCTCTATGACCCACCTCCCAGAATATTGGAAATAAAAGCAAAAATAAACAAATGGGACCTAATGAAACTTAAAAGCTTTTGCACAACAAAGGAAACTATAAGCAAGGTGAAAAGACAGCCTTCAGAATGGGAGAAAATAATAACAACAGAAAAAGGATTAATCTCAAAAATATGCAAGCAACTCCTCCAGCTCAATTTCAGAAAAATAAATGACCCAATCAAAAAACAGGCCAAAGAACTAAACAGACATTTCTCCAAGGAAGACATACAGATGGCTAACAAACACATGAAAAGATGCTCAACATCACTCATTATCAGAGAAATGCAAATCAAAACCACAATGAGGTACCATTACATGCCAGTCAGGATGGCTGCTATCCAAAAGCCTACAAGCAATAAATGCTGCAGGGGGTGTGGAGAAAAGGGAACCCTCTTACACTGTTGGTGGGAATGCAAACTAGTACAGCCACTATGGAGAACAGTGTGGAGATTCCTTATAAAACTGGAAATAGAACTGCCATATGACCCAGCAATCCCACTTCTGGGCATACACACCGAGGAAACCAGATCTGAAAGAGACACATGCACCCCAATGTTCATCGCAGCACTGTTTATAATAGCCAGGACATGGAAGCAACCTAGATGCCCATCAGCAGAAGAATGGATAAGGAAGCTATGGTACATATATACAATGGAATATTACTCAGCCATTAAAAATAGTTCGTTTGAATCATTTCTAATGAGATGGATGAAACTGGAGCACATTATACAGAGTGAAGTAAGCCATAAAGATAAAGACCAGTACAGTATACTAATGCATATATATGGAATTTTAAAAGATGGTAATGATAATCCTATATGCAAAACAGAAAAAGAGACACAGATGTATAGAACAGACTTTGGGACTCTGTGGGAGAAGGCGAGGGTGGGATGTTCTGATAAAATAGCATTGAAACAAGTATACTATCAAGGGTGAAACAGATCACCAGCCCAGGTTGGATGCATGAGACAAGTGCTCAGGTCTGGTACACTGGGAAGACCCAGAGGGATGGGATAGGGAGGGAGGTGGGAGGGGGAATCAGGATGGGGAACATATGTAAATCCATGGCTGATTCATGTCAATGTATGGCAAAAACCACTATAATATTGTAAAGTAATTAGCCTCCAACTAATAAAAATAAATGAAAAAAAAAAAGCAGAGACATTACTTTGTCAACAAAGGTCCATCTAGTCATGGCTATGGTTTTTCCAGTGGTTGTGTATGGATATGAGAGTTGGACTATAAAGAAAGCTGAGCGCCAAAGAATTGATACTTTTGAACTGTGGTGTTGGAGAAGACTCTTGAGAGTCTCTTGGACTGCAAGGAGATCCAACCAGTCCATCCTAAGGAAATCAGTCCTGAATATTCATTGGAAGGACTCATGCTGAAGCTGAAACTGAAACTCTAATACTTGGGCCACCTGATGAGAAGAGCTGACTCATTTGAAAAGACCGTGATGCTGGGAAAGATTGAAGGCAGGAAGAGAAGAGAATGAGATGGTGCATGGCATTACCGACTCAATGGACATGGGTTTGGGTGGACTCCAGGAGTTGGTGATGGACAGGGAGTCCTGGCATGCTGCAGTCATGGGGTTGCAAAGATTCAGACACGACTGAGCGACTGAACCGAACTGAACTTACGTTACTGTTCATGAGGTTCTCAAGGCAAGAACCCCATTGACTATACTAAAGCCTTGACTGTGTGGATCACAACAAACTGTGGTAAATTCTAAAAGAGATGGGAATACCAGACCACCTTTCCTGCCTCCTGAGAAACCTGTATGCAGGTAAAAAAGTAGCAGTTAGAGCCAGATATGGAATAACGGACTGGTTCCAAATTGGGAAAGGAGTATATCAAGGCTGTATACTGTTACTCTGCTTATTTAACTTATATGCAGAGTACATCATGTGAAATGCCAGGCTGGATGAAGCACAAGCTGGAATCAAGATTGCTGGGAGGAATATTAATAACCTCAGAAATGCAGATAACACCACCCTTACGGCAGAAAGCAAAGAGGAATTAGAGACTCCTGATGAGGGTAAAAGAGAAGAATGAAAGAGCTGGCTTAAAATTCAGCATTCATAAAGCTAAGATCATGGCATCAGGCCCCATCACTTCATGGCAAATAGATGGGAAAACAATGGAAACAGTAACAGGCTTTATTTGGGGGGGGGGGGCTCCAAAATCACTGCAGATGGTGACTGTAGCCATGGAATTAAAAGACACTTGCTCCTTGGAAGAGAAGTTATGGCAAAACCTAGACAGTGTATTAAAAAGCAGAGACATCACATCGCTGACAAAGGTGTCATATTATGTATGGATGTGAGAGTTGGACCATAAAGAAAGCTGAGCATTGAAGAATTGACACTTTTGAACTGCTGTGTTTGGAGAAGGCTCTTGAGAGTTCCTTGGAACTGGAAGGAGACCAAACCAATCAATCCTAAATGAAATCAGTCCTGAATATTCATTGGAAGGACTGATGCTAAAGTTGAAGCTCCAATACTTTGACCACCTGATGGGAAGAACTGACTCATTGGAAAAGACCCTGATGCTGGGACGGATTGAAGGCGGGAGGAGAAGGGGACAGCAGAGGATGAGACAGTTGGATGGCAGCACAGACTCCATGGGGATGAGTTTGAGTAAACTCCGGGAGATGGTGGAGGACAGGGAGTCCTGCAGTCCGTGAAGCTGCAGTCAGGACAGGGAAGCCTGGCCAGCTGCAGTCTGTAGGTCGCACAGAGTCGGACACCACTGAAGTGACTGACACGAAGCATGAACGTATGTTACTCATATTAGCAAAAGCATTTTTAGACTTTGGTTTCCACAGCCAGACAATGCTTTTTCCTCCAAGATTCTGTTCAACTGTCTTCCTATTCAACAGAGGTAGTTTGAAAAGTTAAAGACAGCTCACTCTTATTGAATGGGAGCCTTGGAGTGACAGCAGCATAGCAGAATGGTGTTGCATAGCCTTTGGAATAAAAGAGACATCAGTCTGAATCCTGACTCTTGAACTACCTAAATATATAATCTTGTGTTGTGCAATCTTAGTTTTCTCATTTGTAAATCTGGAATATTGTTATTTGGTACCAAGTGCCTAGTATATATCAGGTGCCCAAATATCATTCAATAAATAATATATAAGTATTTTACAAGTGTTGTTAAACTGGGGATTTCACGTGTGTGTGTGTGTGTGTGTGTTCCAAGTAAAGTGCATGTAACTAAATCATAACACAGTGGAGCAGCACATAAAGGGCCTGCAACCTTGTTGGCTTTGATGAGGTCCTAGGATATGAAAAGGCTTCCTGGATGGCTCGACGATAAAGAATTTCCCTGCCAAGGCAGGAGACACAGATTTGATCCTGGGTCAGGAAGATCCTCTGGAGGAGGAAATGGCAACCCACTCCAGTATTCTTGCCTGGGAGATCCCATGGACAGAGAAGCTTGGCGGGCTATACTCCATGGGGTTGCAGGGTCAGACACAACTGAGCATGAAGTAGGTGCTCAGAGAATGAGAAAGGCAAAAGTTTACACATTTTCTGTTTTAAAGTTAAAAGATAATCTGAGCAATTTTCAAATTAATCCTCTTTACAGATAAAGTTTATTACTAATGTTGGTTAAGAGGCATGTAAAAGAATCAGTAAAGATGTCTCAGTCACTAAAGTTTGTAACAGTCGATTCTCACAACCACCCAGGGAGTTGGCAGAGCAGATACTGAAATCTTCTTTTACAGACACTTTGGGGAAGTAAATAATTAGCTAAAAGTCTCACCCGGGAGATGCAAAAACAGATTTCAGTCTTTGTTATTTGGCCTTAAGATCCATTGCTCTTTCTAGAGTCATGAATTTTCAAGTCAAGAAACATTAATCCCTTTCACCCTTGGCAATAATTCTACATCACTAGAGTTGTCATATATCCATTGCTGTCTGTTATTGTGTCTCGTTCTTCTTGCTTATATAATAGTCATGATAATATCGATATTTAGATAAAATAGAAAGAAAGAAAAATGCACCACTTTGCATTTGTGCCAGGAGGAAGTTCAGAGGGTCTGTAGGCAATGCATGTCTTCTGAGGTCAGTAGTTAGAACTTTGCATATTTTTCTCTTGTTTTGACTAATGCCTAATGGTTTTCCACTTCAGGTTTCCTCAGAAACTGACACTGACAGTTTCCAAGACACTGACAACTAATAACAGAACAGGTGGCACTGCTTGTTGGAAGTGCTGGGAAATCTGGCCTGGTGTTTAGTAATTACCAGTTGCAGCTGGCATGGACTTAGGAGACAGTCATCAGGAAGTAACCACACTTGAATCCAGAAAGATCTGCTCAGTCATGATCTCACTTGCAATAATTCTTGAACTAAAAGCCACAGCCTTAGTGCTAGTGGTGATATATGCCTTTGTTTTTCTTAGCTTTGTATTTTCTGCTTTCCCTGCATGCAAATGAGATTCTTAATAGAAAATTAGCATAATTTTCTTTAGGAAAAACACTTGAGCGGCCATGCTGTAAAAATGCAGTAGAAGAGTGGCAAGACTATAAATATTCAGAGTGAAAAAAGAAGAAGCTTGGTTTCTGGCTTTAACACAAACAATGAACTTGGGCAACTTGTTGAGCCACTCTTGGTTGAATACTCTCCTAGGGAAAATAAGAACTGTTACACAGGAGCATAACATACATAAAATTTGCAAAGGTAAGTTAGAATAACTTTGTTAAATATGAAGCAATTTATGAATTTAGTGATGCTTGGGTGAGACTTTGGGCTAATTATTTAACTCCCCAAAGTGCCTGTAAAAGGTGATGCTGGTATCTGCTCTGCCAACGCCTTTGATGGCTGTGAAGATCAACTGCTACAAACGTCAGCGGCAACTCTCTGGTGCACCTTCTCTAGTGTCATCTCTTCTACCCCTGGAAGCCCTCTGTTCCTCCTCATGTCACAGACGGGGAGGCCACCCCAAAGCTCCACGAGTTACATCAGAGTTAGAACAGTGCGAATGTCCTGATCATGGAGTTACAGATTAGCTGCCATTATGGTCAAATAACTAAAATATGTGGTATATAGTTTTGAAGCAAATTTCTTGTTGAAAATTAACTGAGTATTAAAGTGTTCTTTGCACATCATTTCTGTTTATATCTTCACAGATTAGCTACTTAGCATGAAATTGAGGGCAGAGAAAGGTTAGACTACAACATAATCACATATCAAGCTGCAAGCAGGTCTTTTAAAAAACATATATAAAGAATTGTTAGGAAAATAAAAACACATTTCTGGGAAAACCATCTGATTGTTTTCTTCAATTCTTAAATGCTTGCTTCTGGAGCAAGCATTATAAAATTTTAAGTTTAATTATAAATTTTAATTTAATTATAATTTTAATTTAATTATAAATTTTAATTATAAAATTGAGGAAAATTAAATATTATTTCAGTACTCCTTGGAGAATAAAAAGAAACTTCAACTTGAATGTGAGGTCAAAAAATGCACTTACTACTGTCTGGTGGACAAGTCCAAAACCTTAATTCCCAGCATTATGAAAGAGACTTTTAAATGACACTGTGGGAAATGGGTGTGAACTCTGAGAGAAAGCCCACCACTCAAGTCCCAAAGCTGGGCTGGTGTTCTGCTCACAAACATCAACACCAGGTGAGAAGGACAGGAACAAAGCTCTCAGGAATGTGCCTGAACAGACAGACCTAAACCTGGTCTAAACCGCAGAACACCAGCCGGAGTGAGTGACAGCGCACGACTCATCAGCCCAGCCTCCCTCCTACTCAGACTTGTCGAGACCCTCCAGTCATAAAACTGCCCATGGTTTTTATGCCTGGAGCCTCCAGCCCAGATAGAGCTTCCTCACACAACCCCAAATCACCGAACACAGCCCAATCCAATAGGGTCCTTTCTACCAGCCTCTTGGGAGAAGCCTGAAGGTCCCCCTGAGGTGGGTCCTTCTCCTTAATGAGTGGTAATTTGTGCCTTAGTGATGCTTGGCAGAAAGATATGAAATCAGGACATGTCATACAGGAGACGCTGATGATCTTTCATTTCTTGGTCTGAGTGGTGCCCACATTAGTGTTCATGTAGCAATTCATTAAAATCACACACTTAGCTTTATGTACTTTCTCACTTATGTATAATACTTTGTGATTAAAATTATTTTTTAATTCTGCATTGGATATAGGGATATGTTTCTTATCTAGGAATAAAATATTTCCTTCTGTCAACTTATTGGGCAAAGTCATACATAAATATCAATAATGAAAATATTTTTAAATCTTAGAAACATTACTGTCATGTTTAGATATTAATAGAGTGGGATAAAGAAAGAGGTGCAGTAAACCAATATTCAAAAATGTAGTGATAGCTTACATCAGCTCAAAGATTCCTGTCTTGTTTTCTCTGGTCAAATGCATTTGAACTCACAGTCCCAAATTCGTCAAAATTGATGGGCAAAGAATATGAGCCCACATGCACTACAAGCAGTGGGGGAGACAATGAGGACTTGCCTTTCACATTGGAGTAACAGTCAAAAATGCCCAAGATTGGGTGTTCTGGACCAGGGGAAAGAACTCAGCATCAGCAGACTTTCAGGGACTCAGCCTGAGAGTGACTGCACTGTCTTCCAGGTGTGCTTCTAAGTCCTGCTGAAGGCAGCTCCATCAGGACCTAGTGGCCGATGGGGTCAAGGCCAGAGTGATCGACAGGGATCAACAGGACGCACCTAAGGGTCAGCCCTAAAGGTGTGCACACTGCTCTGTCTGTATTCCGTTGACTGGGACTCAGTTGCACGGGTGCCCCATGCAGGATATGCTGGTGAATGAAGTCCTCATGGGCAGCAACTTCTCAGCAAACTACCTGCACTGCAGAGGGGACCACACATCTTTGGCAGTCTCCCCGCCTACCCATCCCTGCCCTGATGTGAGTGAGAAAAGTGACTTCTGTTACATGAAGCTCCTGTAGTTTTTTCTCAGTTCTATCACTGGTGTTTCCTTCTTTACTGATACCACAAAGAAAATTCCATACCTCAGAGGATGGCCACCTGCTACCAGTTGTCTAGTATCCAGATTTGGAAGTAGGGAAAGAAGATAAAGAAAGCAGCAGAGAATGAACTCAGATGGGTCTTCCAAGATACCTGGCTATTAGAACCTGAGAATAAGCTCCTTCATTTATCCAAAAAGAATAGTGTACCTACCATGAACAGGTGGTGTACTGAAAGCTTTCTCTTTCTTACAAAACCTACTAAATTCTCACAATAGTGTACAGGCTACTCACTTATCCCCATGAGGCTAAAGCAGAAGGAGGGTGAAGCATTATAACACACTCAGTACCCCTCAATCAGCAAGTCACAGAGTCAGGATAAAGGAGCCGTGTGGTCCCACAGACTCTCTCTGAGCTCTGGACTCTGCACTGCTGCCTCAGGGAACTGGGCTCAGCCGAGAGTAAGTGAGGAATCATCTCCAAGGCAGCTGAAGAGCTGGCCTCAGGTCGCAGTGACCAAACACCCACAATTCTGAGGGAGCACAGGGCAAGGAATTACACATTTCTCCAAATGTTATGGTTGGATGGCTGCTGTTGCTCAGTTGCTAAGTCGTGTCAGACTCTTTGTGACAGCGTGGACTGTAGCACTCCAGTCTCTTCTATTCTTCACTGTCTCCTGGATTTTGCTCAAACTCATGTCCACTGAGTCAGTGATGCCATCCAACCATCTCATCCTCTATCATCCCCTTCTCCTCCTGCCTTCAATCTTTCCCAGCATCATGGTCTTTTCCAATGAACTGGCTCTTTGCATCAGGTGGCCAAAGTACTGGAGCTTCAGTTTCACAATAGTCCTCACAATAAATATTCAGGACTGATTTCCTGAATATTGACTGGTTGGATCTCCTTGCAGTCCAAAGGACTCTCAAGAGTCTTCTCCAGCACCACAACTAGAAAGCATCAATTCTTCAGGGCTCAGCCTTCTTCATGGTCCAATTCTCACATTCATACATGACTACTGGAGAAACCATAGTTTTGATTGTATGCACCTTTGTTGACAAACTGATGTCTCTGCTTTTTAATATGCTGTCTAGGTTTGTCATAGTTTTCCTTCCAAGGAGTAAGCATTTTTAGTTTCATGGCTGCTGTTACCATCAGCAGTGATTTTGGAACTCAAGAAAATAAAATCTGTCATTTTTTCTACTTTATCTGCTTTTATTTTCCATGAAGTGATGAGACCAGATGCTGTGATATTGAGCTTTCCTGATGGCTCAGGTGGTAGGTTTTTTAATGTTGAGTTTTAAGTCACATTTTTCACTTCTCTTTCACACTCATTAAGTCTCTTTAGTTTCTCTTCACTTTCTGCCATTAGATGGTATTCCCCTCATTTTACAAGTTAGGAAAATAAGTCCTAGAAAAGGCCAGATGCCTTGCCCAAGACTTCACTTCTATTGACTTGGTGGAACTTGGTTTTGAACTCCTGTCTTTGACACATTTACCCAAAATAGAGCATTAAAGAGGAACATAAACCAAATCTACCTGATGATATTTATTTTCCATTTTTTGGATACTATTATATTTAATCAACTCACTTTAAGATACTTACTGAAAATTCCTAAATAGCACCTTTCCACTATGAATCACTGAGATTCATCCAAAGAGCATTTTATTATTCATGACTCAAATCAAATGGTTCCTATTCTAAAACCTAGTAGAAAAAATTATATTGTGCTGGAAGAATGGCAATCAGAAAGCTTCTCCAGGTGTATCCATAACAGATGGGTGGTAACTATAATGCAGTTTAAACTCAGATGAAACAGAAATCCCGGTAAGACAGCTTTGGGGGGTTTGAATTTATGTTGGGTTGATCAGAATTTATATGCTAAACGACCAGAGGCCCCTGAACAGTCCCAAGCTATTATCCCCTTTTGTCAGCTAAGAGACTTTTCTCCTTCCCTTGGCAAAGTCTTCAGTGGGTTTCCAGAGTTCTCCAGAGCAGCTGCTTCTCTCCTCAGTTGCGGCTGTGTTGTTTGATGCTGAGGTCACGGGGCTGCACGGAAATGAGACAGGCCGGGAAAAGGGCAGCCAGGCTGAGGCCCACAGCCCAGAGTTTCTCCAGGAAAAGGGAGGACCAGGCCTTCCCCATCAGGAACAAACTGATGGGGACTAACTCTCAGATAAGGAAATGCAAATGGAGGGAAATTAGAAATAGGTTAGTGCTGAAACAGCACACGAATCTTTGACTCAATCACCTCAGTCTGTCTTTTCCAGTGTAGAGTCATTCACTCAGCATTTTGCTATTCAGGATGCGTGATATTTCACTGGAATCTGAAAGGCCACATATTCTGCTAACACCCACTTCTGATCCCAGGCCCCAAGGCAGAAATGTTTTTTTACTAACCAGAACTAGCCCCAAAACACAATGTATGCCCTGACTGCCTGGCTTGATTACATGCAGAAATGGCGGCCTGCCTTTTGTTTGGGACACAGGCCATCCAGCACTGTCCCTGACCTCTGCACTATGGGTGCCGAACCCAGGGATCTCACACACATTCCCATTAATCCAGCCTGGAGAAAGTAGGGATGCTGACACGAGGAGAAGAGAGGAATGTTCATCTACCTGTTGTAGAAATGTCTCAGTTCCCACTGTGATGGTGGAGAGAATCCCTACAGGTCCTGAAATGTCCTCATTCTTACAGTCACCAGTGATCTTCTCTTCTGCCTGCTTTAGGAAAGCACAACTTTTCCAAATCTCTTAGGCTGATGGAAAGGAAAGTTTGCTTTATTTTGGATGCTGGCAACTGGGGAGGAGGGTGGACTCCTGTCCAAAGGCCAACTCCCTCCCGCTGACAATCAGGGGGCAAGAACTTTTACAGACAGAGGGAGGGGGCTCCATGTAGAAACAGCACAGTCAGCCCTGACAATCATCTTGAAATTGGTCATCGGTGGTCTGATCAGCATCATCTTGATTGTTTTAAGTACAGTCAGTCTTCAGTTCCAGGGTCAGTTTGTTCCCTGAGGCTAGTTCTCAGAATCATGGAGCCTTATCTTGGTTACAGTCTGGTCATCACATAGCTAACGCCTCCACCTGGTGGGGTTCAGTATCTACAAGAGGGCTCACGGGACATGGCTCAGAATATTATCTGCATCCCTTGGGGAGGATCTGAAGCTCCTTGACTTTGCTTAATGACTATTAATATTTGGTCTCATTTGACTGTTTCCCTTTGTTTCTGCTGTTCTCACTTCTCTGATTAAACTCACTTTGTGGCTAAAGTTTTTCCATAGAAAAAGCCAGGCTGAAGGACACGGGGGCAAGGACCACGGGGCCCCGTTTCACACCCCTCATGAGGCCCGGAGCAAGGACGGAGCAGAACAGAAGTCTCCTCAGGCCTCTGCGCTCCAGGGCAGCTGGCGTCCTGTCGGCCTGAGTGAGTCACTTGACCGCCTGAGGTCAAAGGGCTGGGAAGGGCCTCAGGCCTTGAGGAAGGAACTGCAGAGTCAGAGCAGAGGGCACAGAAGCAGCAAGAGGTGAAGGACTGTGACGGGAGCAGGACGCACTTCCGGTTTGCTAGAAATGGTGATGATCGACAGAGCAGTCTCCATGTGCGTTATTTCATCCTTGTCTAATAAAAACCAGAGTAAAGTCCTAATGGTTGATGTGGCTCTTTCACAACACAGGGGTGCATACTGCCCATCACAGGAACCCGAGGGTGCCCTTGGGACAGGAGAGAGAGTGTAATGGGGACAAAGATTAGTGTAAATGGACTCAGCTGCAGTACCAGACCGATGGCTGCCATGAATTTCTGGTAGAATTTCCTGCCCCGAGGACCCTGCGGGGACTTTGGGGAATGACGCATACTCTCCTGCCTACTGTACCCAGCACACTTTGTAACTTAGGGAGCCCAAGGGTTTCAGAATTGAGGGACAGAGGATTATCTGTGGGTGAAAGGAAAAGAATTCATTAGAGGACGGGGAAAGGCTCCTGACTGCATCCGAGACTTCTCCACACACTCCCTTCGCCATCCCTACAGAACCTCAGGAGGAAGGCGAGCCCATCCTGTGCAAAGTGTCAGGCTTTGTAACCAGTCGCTGACAGAGCCAGGTCTTGGCTCCAGACTTCCTGGCTTTAAAACCAGCACTCTCCTCCATCCCTGGTCGATTTATAATCAGAACCTGCTCTGTGGGCCACACCCTGGAGCAGGCTCACACAGCCAGGACTCCTGGTCTATCACTACCCGGATCTTTAAGAAAAAAGTTTCCCAAAATGAATGAACTTCCTTCCAAAGTACAATAAATTATCAAACTCTCGGTTATCTCAGGAAGTATATCTTTGTACAGGTAATTTATTATTTACCTTCTTGTTTAATTAGTATCCAGTTCTTAGTCATCAGCTTTAGAAACTTCCTAATCCCTTTGATTCAGAGGGGGATGCAATGTTGCTTAAGATACCGGCTTGCACTGTGTCCCAGAAGATCACTCGTCCTGTGCTACCCAGGGTGAAGGTGCCAAGCCATTGCCTTTCTTCCAACTGCCCCTTAGTTACTTGGCACAGCCATGGACAAAATAGTTAGGTTACCTAATATAGATCTTTAGGTTCCTTAACCTTCATCTGCCCCCTCAGAACAAGTTCATGTAGCATGCAAACTGTCAGTCGATTATGTGAAATCATATTTATTGAAGATTAACATCTGCACAAAGCCTATCTATCTTTATAGAGAGAATTATAAGCATGTGACCACAATTTGACACCTATGTTTTCTTCTTCTCAGGTTAAAATGTCACTATTTGAAGTATTAAACTCAAGATGAAGCACACTAGGTTCTTGTTAAGAAAGAACAATTGGGTCACTCTGTCATCTCAACTGGCTTCCAGTAATACTCCTGAGGAGTGGTGTGTTCGCTTTGCTGCCTGTTGGGCAGCTGGGGATAATGTTCCCGCTCTGGACGTCCTGAGAGCCTCCAGCACATGTGGGCCCATCTCCCCAGCCTCGCTCCAGCTGGGGAGCAAGGAGGAGCCTGGTCCCCAGAGCCTTCCCGGCCACAGGACCTGGAGCTTTCTGCTCTGGGACCAGTGACTCAGCTGCCTCTTTTGTACCAGGAAGTTTCTGCTCCCTTTGTTCCTTCTTTTCTGATGAACTCAAAGCTGCCTTGAGTGATTATAAGAAAGAGGTTGGAAAACTAGTGACCATAGAGGTTGGAAAAAAAGGTGACCATAGCGATTCAGATTGGTGACTGTACAGTGAGAGAAAACTTAAGAGGAAGTTTTAACAGGGATATGCTCTCCTTATTATTGAAGCAGGTTTCTAGAAACAGGATATTGACCCTTTTTTTATGAAAATCAGCAAGGGGAAATAGGCTTAAATTAAAGCAGAGATATTTTAGTAGCCTAAGAGAAAGAATGCTCATCTCTCCATAACTGACATGGTTACAGTGCTGTCTTGCTCTGCAGTAAGGAGAGGAGAGCACGTGTAGAAAACATAGCTCCTGATGGATAATAAGAAAGTAAAAATGTATCATCTTTCCAGACCTTTCAGTATTAAACAGGTTTTTATACTGAATGATTTTGTTCTTTCTGAACAAAGCCTGGGTCAGAGTTTCGCACAACACTGATGCTTTGTGACGCGTGCTACAAGCACAAATCTTGCTTTCCAGTAAGTTCAAGAAGTTACATGGCAACCAAAATTGAATGGCTTTCTTTAGTGTAGATGTTTAAAGTGCTATTGTGAAATCTTAGTCACAAAAAGGATAAATTAAGAGGCAATTTCCCAAACTTTCCTCATGACAAAACCTGTTTCCCTGGGAATTTTTATGAATATCTTTTCAACAATTCTGTAGTCCACTTGGGAAAACAATTTTCTTCCTGGAGTTGGGGGCTAAAGTAAAAAGTCCCTTTTAAAATATGACTTTAATTTACAGTCCCTCAAATTAGAATACTCTAATTTATTTAAGAACCCACTGTTTTGTCACTTTCCTAACCAGAAACATTTGGTGAGCCTGTCTCCCAACATTTCAAACCTCACCACTGCCTGGCCTCAAGGCCCTCCCTAAGCTTGCCACATTTAACCATTACTGCTTCCCACAGCCTGCCCAGGGCCCCCTTCTCCTGGGTCAGGTTCACTATGTAGGAAACACTGACCTCTGCAATTAACAAAGCAGGCATCAGACAAAGTTCAGAGCAAGTCAATGGAAGTTAGTAGGAAAAAAATTGCATATAGTGACTGCAATTTGAGAAAATGCCTCAGTAAAATTCAAGAACTCTGTGTAATTATTAGTAAAACCCCTGGACAGGAGCAAGTGTGCAGTAGAGACACACAGGGCGATGGCCATGACAGACTCAGGAGGGTTTTCTGTGTCTGGAAGGAGCAGACCCCTGCAATGTCTCCAGCTGCCCTGAAAAGAGCAGAGCATGGGGAAGACAGAGTTGCTGTCTGACAGCGGCGCCTACATGGTGTGCTCCGGCATGTAAGCCTTGTAACCAGGCAGTGTGTATCCTTCTCACTGCAGAGTGCTTTCAGCTGTTCTCAGCAAAGCCTATAATCGTCCTCGTAAATTCCCAAGCTAAAGAGTTAGTCTTGGGGTGTATATAACACCTGGACTGCATGTGACTCTGACTTCTATAGTAAAAATGTCTCATCCAAAGTGAATAGAGTGAGGTCAGCACTTCTTCGTTACAGAATTGTCTCAACTAGGCTTTCTTCTGTCTGCTTATGCGTCGTATCCTGCTCCCATCGCCATGGGCTCACAGAATGCTGGCTGGAACGTCAGGAGTCTGATCTTCTGGATAAGCTAATACAGCTGTGAAGTTGATGAACACCTTCCATTTGCATTTTCAAAATACTGAAACAGTTTATAGTTTCCTTGTGTCCCTTTCGAGGATCTCAAACATCCTGGGCATCTGGCTGTAGTGGATGAACCACCAGCAGGCACCTGCCCCTCCCGCGGCGTCACACGCCCCACTTCATGGCCACCAGCCTGCAGATACTCCTTTCCCTGCCTTGCTGTTTGTATTGTTTCTTCCTGCTTTTCCCCAGCTCTCTGCCTCCTTCCTCAGATTTTATCCACAGAAGAGGTAAAGTTTATTTAAATTTATTTGTGTAACTTTAAGACCCGTGTAGGAAAATAGTTGATTGTTGACAGGGTTTTGACATTCTTGACAAGCCTTTACAAGAGGAATGAGTCACATAGAGCTTAGCGAATATCAGCCTGCCAGTGTCTGATCAAAGAGCAGAATTTGGATTTTTGTGTTATACTAAGTAACTGTCTCAAGGGAGCCTTTCTGTGAATTTCTGTTGAGGAAATTTGTTATCCTTAAAATGAGAAAACTAATATAAGCAACGTCACTCTTGAGACCTACGCTTTAGTCACAGGTCAAAATAGTAAAGGTGAACAGAGCTGATGTATCACCTAGGTCAGACTCCTCATCTTACAAATGGTGAACTGAGCTGAGTAAAAGTTAGCTAACCCACATAGAGACACACACTTGGTTTGAACTGGTAGTGTGACTAGAGTGACCATCCAAACTAAGGTATTTTTGAAGTAAAGGAGCAATATTAACAAGTATGTCAGAATAGTACGTATAAACTGGAACTGTTCCAGGCAAACAAAGACCCATGGTCCCCCTAACTATAGTCAGATCTTCTGCATCTTATACACAGCCCACCTTAACACTGATTAGTACAAAGAGTAAGAAGCACTTTGGTGCAATGGTTTTACTGAAAATAAAAATAGCCTTTGATGGAGAAAATAATTGATATTTTGTTTCACAAACTCATTTTGAAAAAATTATTTTAAAGTTTATGCAATGAATTTTAATAAATACTGACTCTATCTTCATTAGCATTACTCTAAAATAATTTTGCATTATTATAACTAGAATGCAACAAAGCACTTAATAAAATGACTTAATAATGTCATTTTTCAAATTCCTTAGCTTGAATAAAAGAAGGCAAAGAACCCATTCATCAAATATTTATATTTAGTAACTTTGAAAATTATAATTTAGCTTTCATATTAGATTCAGGGATTGGCCATTATCTGTATGTGGAAACATATGTCAAGGTTTGTAAACAAAAATACTGCAATTAAACTTCTGATTATAGAATGAAGTTAAAGCATGAAAATATGTTATAAAAATCTGAGTGATGCATTTTAATAAGAATTTAAAGAAGTCACTGAAAAGCAGAGATGTCAATAATTGACCAACAAAATACATATACAAATCAACTGACAAACATTTCTAAGGTTTTTTTTTTCTTAATGTGGACCATTTTTAAAGCTTTTATTGAATTTGTTACATATTGCTTCTGTTTTATGTTTTGGGTTTTTCACCAAGAGACATGTGGCATCTTAGCTCCCTTACCAGGAATTGAATCCACACCCTCTGCATTGGAGGGCAAAGTGCTAACCACTGGACTGTCAGGGAAGTCCCAGCTAGCAAACTTCTATTGGTTACCTACTTGCAGACACTATGCTAGTTAGGGATTCAATTATGGAAAAATAAAGGTTCTGGTCTTGAGGAACCTACATAATGTGATTAGGAAACACTGCATAAAGTTTAAAAAACAGTACTTCTTTATCAACTACGCCAAAGCCTTTGACTGTGTGGATCACCACAAACTGTGGAAAATTCTTAAAGGAATGGGAATACCAGACCACCTGACCTGCCTCCTGAATGTATGCAGGTCAAGAAGCAACAGTTAGAACTGGACGTGGAACAACAGACTGGTTCCAAATTGGGAAAGGAGAATATTGAGGCTGCATATTGTCACCCTGCTTATTTAGCTTGTATACAGAGTACATCATGAGAGACACTAGTCTGTAGGAAGCACAAGCTGGAATCAAGATTGCTGGGAGAAATATCAATAACCTCAGGTATGCAGATGACACCACCCTTATGGCAGAAAGTGAAGAAGAACTAAAGAGTCTCTTGATGAAAGTGAAAGAGGAGAGTGAAAAAGTTGGCTTAAAACTCAACATTCAGAAAACGAAGATCATGGCATCTGGTCCCATCACTTCATGGCAAATAGATGGGGAAACATGGAAACAGTGACAGACTTTATTTTCTTGGGCTCCAAAATCACTGCAATTGGTGACTACAGCCATGAAATTAAAAGGCGCTTGCTCCTTTGGAAGAAAAGTTATGACCAACCTAGATAGCATATTAAAAAGCACAGATATTACAAAGGTCCGTCTAGTCAAGGCTATGGTTTTTCCAGTGGTCATGTGTGGATGTGAGAGTTGGATCATAAAGAAAGCTGAGAGCTGAAGAATTGATGCTTTTGAACTGTGGTGTTGGAGAGAAGACTCTTGAGAGTCCCTTGGATTGCAAGGAGATCAAACCAGTCCATCCTAAAGGAAATCAGTCCTGAACATTCATTGGAAGGATTGATGCTGAAGCTTAAGATCCAATACTTTGGCCACCTTATGTGAAGAACTGACTCATTTGAAAAGACCCTGATGCCGGGAAAGATTGAAGGCAGGAGGAGAAGGGGACGACAGAGGATGAGGTGGTTGGATGGCATCACCAACTCAATGGACATGAGTTTGTGTAAACTCCAAGAGTTGGTGATGGACAGAGAGACCTGGCGTGCTGCAGTCCATGGGGTTGCAAAGAGTCGGACACAACTGGGTGAACTGAACTGAACTGACAGCACCAGGCAGTCTGAACTCCTATCAAGTTTCCTGTGAGTAGGGCTGCCCAAGTATCAACTTGCAGGCTTTAGGCTAAACCAGGCAGTGGTTTGGAATCAGTGTATCCCTGCCCTATAAGTTTATGCATCTAGGTGCCATGTGCAGTACTGTTTGTTTTGTTTTCGTTTCTATGTTACATTTAGAATGGGAAAAATAAGCCTTAAAAATAATAAGTGAAAGTCACTCAGTCGTGCCCGACTCTTTGCGACCCCATGGACTATACGGTCCATGGAATTCTCCAGGCCAGAATACTGAATACTGGAGTGGGTAGCCTTTCCCTTCTCCAGGGGATCTTCCCAACCCAGGGGTCAAACCCAGGTCTCCCACATTGCAGGCAGATTCTTTACCATAATAAAGAGATATGCAAATAACTTCAGTTTTGCCTATTGGGTAGATATTGAACCGTCTCCCCCAAATAGGTGTCATCTTTTCATTATAATCTTTGTGGAATATTTAAAGAAGCATCATGTCAAAACTTCCCTAATTTGCTCAGCTTGCATTGATGGCTTTTGGACTATGGGAAGGTATTTTGTGTAATTTTTATTTGACATTCTCTTAGAATGAAAATAGTTGTGTTTCAATATAATTTTATGCACTCAGCTGGGGGTATTTAATTTTAAAGCTGTAGTCTGGCCATAAGTAAACAGCAGAGAGAGCTCATTTTTATAGCATCACTCATGCTTTGGTTTCCGGCGTCTGTTCATTATTTCTCCTAAGGATCATTCAACAAGGCACCCGACGTGTCCCATGGTGGAGAAAGTTTACCTTGGTTTGGGGGCAGTTTTACTGTAACAGTTACACTCCAGTGTATTTCTTTAGACACTTGAACTCCACATATCACCACAAATATCAAATTCAATTAAAAATGGAAAAATTTAGTAAATAATGCGTGGACATCTTATACTCAAAGTTTATTTCTCTCAAATAATAGAGAGAGAAAGAAAGAAAGAAAAAAAGACAAGAATACTTCCTGGTGATTTGATAAGTTTTTCTTGTTAAAGAATTTTCTAAGATCCAGAGTTACTGTAACCAAATTGAGACAGTAAGATCAGATAGCATCTATGATTTTGTTTGTGGGTTTGTTGTAACAAATTAGTCAGGTTTCAATAGCTGGATTTCATCTAAGTTTTGAGGTTTTCATACTGGCTTTTTTGCTTAATTGACTTGATTATTGTGTTTAGAAAACAATCTGATTCAATCTTATCATGCAAAATGTGGTTTAATATCATTTTTGTTAAATGTATTTATTTATAGTGTATCAGGTTATTCCTCATCTTCAAGAGAAGCCAGAACCCAGTCTCTTTTTTATTTTTAAACATTTTCCTTTAAACTCCTTCTGTGGAGTTTGTTAGCACTACCCTCAACAGGAAAGAGGGTGGAGTGTGTCCTGATGTTGGGGAGAGATTGTTTGATGGGTTGTTTTCTTTTGCTTGATCTTGTACTGTATTCCACTATTTTCTCTCTGGAGTTAATGGTCCCTTTCCAGGTTTGGCTCTTGTCATGCTCACCTCCACGTGCATTTCAGCTAGCCAACAAGCCACCTACTCTTTACACACACCTTCAGTGCTGGTTTTCTGTCTCTTGTCTACACGATGTTCCCCTCTCACCAATCAAAGCAGCATCTTTCTTTTCAGGTTATTGTTCCACTTTTCCCATCACCAGATGTCCCCCTTTGAAAATGGCATTAACTGTTTTAGGTTGAAGCCTTTGTTTCCATTCCCTGGAAAGTTTCACCCCCAATCCCCTCATGCTGAAATTCTATTTGTAACATCCAACTTGACTACCAGTATGTCAAATTTACAATAATAGTTACAATCCAACTCATCTTTAAACACTCACACTGCCCCATCATCAATACCAACTGCAACTGAGGAAAAAAAATTAGTAGATGATACATCAGCACTTAATACTGAAGGCTCATCCGAGAGCAAGAAAGAGTGAGAGAAAGTGAGACTTACATATTTTAATGCTTGTCTTAAATATTTTTTTCCGAAAAACAAACATTGTAGCTCTAGTTGAAGCTCCTGTCCCATTCTGCCCCTCCTTAGAGGAAACTTCTATGCATGCAAACTAGCATATTGTTTTCTATTCTTTTAAAGCTATTTAGATATAAAAATGTACATATTATTCTATAATTTACTTTCTACTCAAATAAGAGATTCATTTAGAAAAATCAATGCAATTCTTAATTTTAAACATGTATTTGAATGCAAAATAAATTTTGTAAGTCTACGGTTTATAAGCAAAATTCTCTGTCTTAAGAGGAGTGTTAGAATGTTTATGATAACAAATCTTGCTAACAAATGTCCATTTAGCTCCTAATATTTGCAGGAAAAAATTCCAGCTCTTTTTGCTCCCTTGGCTTGGATCTTCTGCCCACTCATTTACACAGGATCCCACCCAGGCTCCCAGAGGCTGTGTGGCAAGTGGGTTTCGGGTTGTCATCCGCCCGCCTTGGCCCCTCTGGCCTCTGGTCATCCATCCGTGCCACTCTTTGCTGAGTCCTGCCTCATCCCTAGGGGTCCAGGTGCAGCTCCAAGGTCCTGCTCAGTGATGCATGTCCCCCGCCAAGATCCGGTCTCTAGTGAGGACACACAGACAAAGAGATGGTCTCCTGGGCTCCTCTGCTTTCAGAGCCCAAGCCTGTCATGACTTTGTCTCATCCTTGCCCCACCAGCCAGTTTCCAAAGCTCAGCTGGAAGGAGAAGGGCAGGACCAAGACACCCACCATTATTAACCTCTAATTTCCTTTCTGATGCATCTTCCAATCCAGGTCCAGGAGATTTTGATCGAGTCTGGAGGTAGAAAGGAATCAGGAAAGTGTGACTCTTACAACGTCATGTGCTGCCCTGAATCAGCTTTATTGTCTTTGAACTGAGCTCATTCCACTTCCTCTCCATCAACCCTCTTATCCGGGGCTGAGCTGCTGATCCCCAAATGCCAGGAAATATCTTCTATATCTATCTTTCTTTTGTTATCCACCGTCTTCTGAAGCACAGAGCAGGGAATGACCTAGATGTACCTAACTAGGAAAAGAAAGTACATATATTATGGATAATCAACCACAACCACTATTTCAGTCCATAAGCAGCTGAAGCTGTGCCAATTTCATGTGTGTCAGTAACAAATAGAACAATCATATTAATAGTGGTGTGACTTTGGCTGAATGGTATAAGCTACTGTGCTAGTAAAAACACTAGAACTATGATTAAATAGTATGATTTCAAGCAATATGTCTATGGGGGGAATGTCTCACTACAGCAGAAAGGTAATCCTTTTCATGTTCTCTTATGCTCAGGATAGAATAAGCTAACAATTTTTAAAGTCAATTCAGTTCAGTCGCTCAGGAGAGTCCAACTCTTTGCGACCCCATGGACTGCAGTATGCCAGGCTTCCCTGTCCATCACCAACTCCCGAAGCTTACTCAAACTCATGGCCATCGAGTCAATGATGCCATCCAACCAGCTCATCCTCTGTCATCCCTTTCCTTCCACCATCAATCTTCCCAGCACCAGGGTCTTTCCCAATGAGTCAGTTCTTTGCATTAGATAGCCAAAGTATTGGAGCTTCAGCTTCAACATCAGTCCTTCCAATGAATAGTCAGGACTGATTTCCTTTTGGATTGACTGGATGGATCTCCTGGAAGTCCAAGGGACTCTCAAGAGTCTTCAAAAGTATCAATTCTTCAAGCACCACAGTTCAAAAGCGTCAATTCTTCGGCGCTCAGCTTTCTTTAAGGTCCAACTCTCACATCCATACATGACTACTGGAAAAACCATAGCTTTAACTAGACAGACCTTTGTTGCCAAAGTAATGGCTCTGCTCTTTAATATGCTGTCTAGGTTGGTCATAGTTTTTCTTCCAAGGAGCAAGCATCATTTAATTTCATGGCTACAGTTAACATCTGCAGTGACTTTGGAGCCCAAGAAAATAAAGTCTGACACTGTTTCCATTGTTTCCCCATCTATTTGCCATGAAGTGATGGGACCAGATGCCACGATCTTTGTTTTTTGAATGTTGAGTTTTAAGTCAATTTTTTTCACTCTCCTCTTTCACTTTCATCAGGAGGTTCTTTAGTTCTTCTTCACTTTCTACCATAAGTGTGGTATCATCTGCATATCTGAGGTTATTGACATTTCTCCCAGCAATCTTGATTCCAGCTTGTGCTTCATCCAGCCCAGAGTTTCTCATGATGTACTCTGCATATAAGTTAAACAAGCAGAGTGACAATATACAGCCTTGATGTACTCCTTTTCCAATTTGGAACCAGTCTGTTGTTCCATGTCCAGTTCTAACTGTTGCTTCTTGACCTGCATACAGATTTCTCAGGAGGCAGGTCAGGGGGTCTGGTAGTCCCATCTCTTTAAGAATTTCCCACAATTTGTTTTGACCCACACAGTTGAAGGCTTTGGCATAGTCTATAAAGCAGAAGTAGATGTTTTTCTGGAACTCTCTTGCTTTGTAGATGATCCAAAGGATGTTGGCAATTTGATCTTTGGTTCCGTCTTTTTGAAATCCAGATTGAACATCTGGAAGTTCATGGTTCATGTACTATTGATGCCTGGCTTAGAGAATTTTGAGCATTACTTTGCCAGCATGTGAGATGGGTGCAACTGTGCATAGTTTGAGCATTCTTTGGCATTGCCTTTCTTTGAGATTGGAATGAAAACTGACGTTTCCCAGTCCTGGGGCCACTGCTGAGTTTTCCAAATTTGCTGGCATATTGCGTGCAGCACTTTCACAGCATCATCTTTTAGAATTTGAAATAACTCAACTGGAATTCCATCACCTCCACTAGCTTTGTTCATAGTGATGCTTCCTAAGATCCACTTGACTTCTCATTCCAGGATGTCTGGCTCTAGGTGAGTGATCACACCATCTTTGTTATCTGGGTCATAAAGATCTATTTTGTATAGTTCTTCTGTGTATTCTTGCCACCTCTTAATATCTTCTGCTTCTGTTAGGTCCATACCATATCTGTCCTTTATTGTGCCCATCTTTGCATGAAATATTCCCTTGGTATGTCTAATTTTCTTGAAGAGATCTCTAGTCTTTCCCATTCTATTGTTTTCCTTTATTTCTTTGCACTGATCACTGAGGAAGGCTTTCTTATCTCGCTGTGCTATTCTTTGGAACTCTGCATTCAGATGGGTATGTCTTTCCTTTTCTTCTTTGCCTTACACTTCTCTTCTTTTCTCAGCTATTTGTAAGCCCTCCTCAGATAATCATTTTGCCTTTTTGCAGTTCTTTTTCTTGGGGATGGTCTTGATCACTGCCTCCTGTACAATGTCACAAACTTCCATCCACAGTTCTTCAGGCACTCTGCCTATCAGATCTAATCCCTTGAATCTAGGTGTTGGTAAGTCAGGGAGTCCCTGTAATTAAACACAACAGAGAGCAAAATGCCATAATAATTTTTTTCCTGGTTGTGCATATATTGAATTTAAACAGGCTTAACTAGAAGAGGATGAATTGTCACAGGAACACACACAGACATTTGGAACACTTTGATCATCAAGGCAGAAAAACTAACAGTAAATCAACTTGTGAAAAAATGCATAAATTGAAGTATGGCTTATGCTTATTTTTTTAGCATGGCTTGTTGCTGTATCTTCACAGCTGGAATGGTGTTCTGCATACAGTAAGTGCCAGTAAATGTGTTCTACATAAATAAACACTTTCTACAACATGCTCAGAACCTGAAGGACTGGAATAACTGATACACAGATTTCTTTATTCATTGGTTTACATTACTGTTTTAGTTTTTAATTATTAAATATATTTTGAGATAAAAAGATAGAATCACATGCAGATATAAGAAAAAAATACAGAGATATGCTGTGTGTCTCTTACCCAGTTTATCCCAGTTGTGATATTTGTAAAACTATAATAAAATTTCAAAACCAGGATGCTGACAGTCATACAGTGAAGGTACAGAACATTTCCATCACCACAGTGATGTCTCATGTTGTCATTTTGTAGTTAGACCCACTTCTCTCCTACTTCTTCCCTTAGCCTTGGCACCACTAATTTGTTCATTTCTACAGTTTTGTCATTTTGAGAATGCTACACAAATAAAACCATACATATGTAAACTTTCAGGATGGGCTTTTTTTCAACACAACTCACTATAGATTCACCCAAGTTGGTGGATCAGTTTATTACTTTCTATTTCTGAGTAATAATCCATGGTAGGATTGTATCACAGTTTTTGCTTTTTTCCACTTTTTTATTATGGTAAAATATTTCTTGTTACTTGTATAACATGGCATTTAATGTCTTAACCATTTCAAGTGTTCAGCTCAGTGATGTTAAATGTATTCACATTGTCATGCAACCATCACCACCATCCATCTCCATAACTCTTTCTATCTTCTAAGACTGAAACTCGACCCATTAAACAATCACTCCCCAGAATCCCCTCCCCTAGCCCAGGCAACCACCATTAAAATTTGTCTTCACAATTTTTTGACTACCCTAAGTAACTCCATAAGTGGAGGCACACTGTATTTGTCTTTTTGTAACTGGCCTATTTCACTTGGCATAATGTCTTCAAGGTTATTCATGTTGTAGTCCATTGCAAGAATTTCTTCCTTTTTCAGGCTGAATGATATTCTGTTGGATGTGTATACATTTTGCGGATCCATTTATCTACTGAAGGATTCTTGGGTTGCTTCAATATTTTAGCTATGGTGAACAACCATGCTATGAACTTGGTATACAAATATCTCCTCCAGATCTTGCTTTCATTTCTTTTGGATATATAACCAGAAGTGTAACTGTTGGGACACACAGTAACTCTAGTGGTAATTTTTTGGATTTGGGGCTCCTAAATGTTTTAGATGAATTTTAGGATAGGTTTTTTTCCTATTTCTGCAAAAATATCATTAGGAGTTACATAGGGATTAGATTTAATTTATAGATCATTTGGGGTTGTATTGGGTTTTTAACAAGATTAAGTCTTCCAAACTATTAACATGGGGTGTAGCTCAATTTATGTCTTCTTTAATTTCTTTCAGTGGTGTTTTTTTTTTCCATTTATTTTTATTAGTTGGAGGCTAATTACTTTACATCATTACAGTAGTTTTTGTTATACATTGAAATGAATTAGCCATGGATTTACATGTATTCCCCATCCCGGTCCCCTCTCCCACCTCCCTCTCCACCCGATCCTCTGGGTCTTCCCAGTGCACCAGGCCCGAGCACTTGTCTCATGTACCCAACCTGGGCTGGTTATCTGTTTCACCCTAGATAATATACATGTTTCAATGCTGTTCTCTTGAAACATCCCACCCTCGTCTTCTCCCAGAGTCCACAAATCTGTTCTATACATCTGAGTCTCTTTTTCTGTTTTGCATATAGGGTTATCGTTACCATCTTTCTAAAGTCCATATATATGTGTTAGTATACTGTAATGGTCTTTATCTTTCTGGCTTACTTCACTCTGTATAATGGACTCCAGTTTCATCCATCTCATTAGAACTGATTCAAATGAATTCTTTTTAATGGCTGAGTAATATTCCATGGTGTATATGTACCACAACTTCCTCATCCATTTTTCTGCTGATGGGCATCTGGGTTGCTTCCATGTCCTGGCTATTATAAACAGTGCTGTGATGAACATTGGTGGTTTCCTTGGTGTGTATGCCCAGAAGTGGGATTGCTGGGTCATATGGCAGTTCTATCTCCAGGTTTTTAAGAAATCTCCACACTGTTTTCCATAGTGGCTGTACTAATTTGCATTCCCACCAACAGTGTAAGAGGGTTCCCTTTTCTCCACACCCTCTCCAGCATTTATTGCTTGTAGACTTTTGGATAGCAGCCATCCTGACTGGCGTATAATGGTACCTCATTGTGGTTTTGATTTGCATTTCTCTGATAATGAGTGATGTTGAGCATCTTTTCATGTGTTTGTTAGCCATCTGTATGTCTTCCTTGGAAAAATGTCTGTTGAGTTCTTTGGCCCATTTTTTGATTGGGTCATTTATTTTTCTGGAGTTGAGCTGGAGTTGCTTGTATATTTTTGAGATTAATCCTTTGTCTGTTGCTTCGTTTGCTATTATTTTCTCCCAATCTGAGGGCTATCTTTTCACCTTGCTTATAGTTTCCTTTGTTGTGCAAAAGCTTTTAAGTTTCATTAGGTCCCATTTGTTTATTTTTGCTTTTATTTCTGAAATTCTGGGATGTGGGTCATAGAGGATCCTGCTGTGATTTATGTCGGAGAGTGTTTTGCCTATGTTCTCCTCTAGGAGTTTTATAGTTTCTGGTCTTACATTTAGATCTTTAATCCATTTTGAGTTTATTTTTGTGTATGGTGTTAGAAAGTGTTCTAGTTTCATTCTTTTACAGGTGGTTGACCAGTTTTCCCAGCACCACTTGTTAAAGAGGTTATCTTTTTTCCATTGTATATCCTTGCCTCCTTTGTTGACGATAAGGTGACCATAGGTTCGTGGATTTATCTCTGGGCTTTCTATTCTGTTCCATTGATCTATATTCCTGTCTTTGTGCCAGTACCATACTGTCTTGATGACTGTGGCTTTGTAGTATAGTCTGAAGTCAGGCAGATTGATTCCTCCAGTTCCATTCTTCTTTCTCAGGATTACTTTGGCTATTCGAGGTTTTTTGTATTTCCATACAAATTGTGAAATTATTTGTTCTAGTTCTGTGAAAAATACCGGTGGTAGTTTGATAGGGATTGCATTGAATCTATAGATTGCTTTGGGTACTATAGCCATTTTGACAATATTGATTCTTCCAATCCATGAACACGGTATATTTCTCCATCTGTTTGTGTCCTCTTTGATTTCTTTCATCAGTGTTTTATAGTTTTCTATGTATAGGTCTTTTGTTTCTTTAGGTAGATATACTCCTAAGTATTTTATTCTTTTTGTTGCAATGGTGAATGGTATTGTTTCCTTAATTTTTCTTTCTGTTTTCTCATTGTTAGTGTATAGGAATGCAAGAGATTTCTGTGTGTTAATTTTATATCCTGCAACTTTACTGTATTCATTGATTAGCTCTAGTAATTTTCTGGTAGAGTCTTTAGGGTTTTCTATGTAGAGAATCATGTCATCTGCAAACAGAGAGAGTTTCACTTCTTCTTTTCCTATCTGGATTCCTTTTACTTCTTTTTCTGCCCTGATTGCTGTGGCCAAAACTTCTAAAACTATGTTGAATAGTAGTGGTGAGTCAGTGGTGTTTTGTAGTGTCATCATATAAGTCTTTTATCTCTTGGTTTAATTCCTAAATATTTTACTTATTATTTGCATACCATAGTAAATGCAATTGTTTTGTAATTTTCTTTTCAGATTGATCAGTTAGTATATATAAGTGCAGTTGATTTTTGTGTGTTAACCTGCATCCTCCTACTTTCCTGAATTTTTTTTCTAACAGTTTTTTTTTTTTTCTGGAATCTTCAGCATTTGCTGCATATAAGATCACATCATCTGCAAACAGAGGAAATTTTACTTCTTCCTTTCTAATTTGTATGGCTTTTGTGTCTTTTTCTTGCCATATTACTCTGGCTAGAACTTTCAGTACTACATTGAATAGAAGTGGTGAAAGCAGGCACCCTTGCCCTGTTTCTAACCTTAGAGAAAAACCTTTCAGGTTCTTACTGTTGAGTTTAATGTTCACTCTAGCTTTTTCACATATGACTTTTATTACATTGAAGTAATTTCCTTCTATTCTTAGTTTGTTGAGTGTTTTTATTTTGAAAGTACGTTGAATTTTGTCAAGTGCTTTTTTTGAATCGATTGTAATGACCTTATATGTTTTTCTCTTCACTCTGTTGATATTATATTGTTTTATTTTTATACATTGAACCACCCTTGCATTCCAGAAATAAAACCCACTTGTAGATAATCCTTTCAATATGCTGCTGAATTATGCTTGTTAGTATTTTGTTAAGCAATTTTGCATTGATGTTCATAAGGGATATTAATATGTAGATTTCTTATTTTATCTTTGCCTGATTTTGGTACGAGGGGAATGCAGACCTTATAGAACGAGTTAGGAAGTGTTCCCTCCTCTTCACTTTTTGGTGAAAAGTTAAGAACAATTGGTTATTAGTTCTCATTTAAAAGAAGAACTATTGTCAGTTCTATTGTCAGTCAATAATCAGGTACAAGGTTTTTCTTTGATGGGAGACATCTGATATCTCATTCAATCTCCTACTAGCTATAGGTCTATGTGGATTTTCTATTTCACCATGACTTAGTCTTTGTAGGTTTCATGATATTTAGCTATTTACTCAAGACTGCCACTATATTTGCCCTGTTTTCAAAATTTCACATATATCCCAATCATTTTGCACTCCATATAATATCCTATGGAAGCATGACTGTAAATGGTTGCATGGTGCTCCATCCCATGGGTATGTCATCCACTATCTAGCTTTCTTCCTTTTGTTGAATGTAGGTTGATTTCAACTGCTTGTCTGCAGTGAATATCTTCATATCATGAACACATCTTTTCTTAGCTCCATAGGACATATTCTCTGGAGGAGAGTTTCTGGATCATTAGGTCTGTAAGCATTATTCCTGCTCTGATCATGTCTTTGGAGATGATGCCAGGGATAAATGAGGCTCAAAGTCTAAGCTACCAACAGAACAGTGAGAAAAATTTATGGAGAAAATTTTCTCATCTGTATCTTAATATATATGTCTTAAATACAACTTTATAGTAGTTTTATTTAATACTCATATGTGAACTCACTAACCTTATTTAAAACGTGATAATCCACTAATCATAACCACCATAATTAAAACATTCATTTATTGAAAATTGGTCTGTGCTGTAAAGCAATTGTCTTCCAAATAAAAAAAATTTTAAAAAGAAAATTTGATCTGTACCAGACATAGTGCTAAGTCCTTTATATGCATAATCTCATTAATAAATGTCCTAGCAGGTGGAAGTACTGAGGTCTAGTTTACAGAGGAGCAACCTGACCCTAATAAGAGACACTGAGAAGTTCAACCTGACAGCCTCTCCAGAAGCCAGGGCAGGGACCTCATTTAGTGCTCACTAAAAAGCAGTCAATGTTCTAAACTATACAAATGAAGATTTTTACAAAATGTTCTAAACTATACAAATGAAGATTTTTACAAATGACACAGCAAAGGCCCTGAGAGATTTGTTTTCTGTCCAATGGAACATAGCTAAGAAATGGTGGACCCAGGCTCAGACAAATTCCAGATACGCTATGCTTAGGAGTTTTCTCTCTCTGAACTGCTGCAACCGCCCCAGTGTAAACACAGAAAGGAGGCGTTTGGGGCTAAGCAATTAAAAATATGTTTTTTCTCTGACTGACAGCAGACAAAGTGGCTTGAGTAAAAGCTGGGCTTTGGGTTCCCACCAGGTCCTCCCACCACCAGTATGCTATCTGTCCATCCCTGCCTGGAGCTAGCAGAGGCTCCATCTCTCTCTGCCAGTTTCAGGACCACATTCATCTTTTTACGTCAGTGTGGCATTTTCTGGTGACACTAAGTGGGTAGCCTGGTTCTCAGGAGACCAGGTTTCTTGTGTTTCTATCACTGACTATAGGATATGACCGCAGGGAAACTCAAGATCTGAAGACCCATTTGGCACTTGCTAGGATTCTGGGTGGCGGTGGTTGCCAAACCTGTTTGAAATCATTGAGCTTCTGCCCCTGCTCACTCACTACCAGTAGGCTTGGTGCCCATTGGCATTTCTGTTAAAAAAAAAAACAAACAAAAAAACAAACATCAGACCCAGACCTAAGGCAACTTCCTGTCTGCAGCCAGGCGTTGCTGTGTTGCCCCGCACCAGGCGCACTCAAACACAACTTTGAAAGGTCAGCGTAGCACGGAGTTGGCTTTCACAGGAGATAACGTGGACGTATCACTCGTCTGGCAGATATTATTAGTCCTTTGTCCAACTTTTGAAAGAATGGAATTTTGGAAATGTTTTCCCTTAGACTTTTTCAGCATTCCTAGACTGATTCACTCCCCTGGTGAAGCCGTGGTTTCCCTGTTACACTGATTACGGTAAAAACAGCAGTCTTCTGGGAATGTGTTCAGGCTTTTCCTGAATCCCTGAGCTTTGCCTCCGCAGTCGCTGCTCTCCCGCGAGTCCCGGCATCAGACGGTCCAGTCTGGTCGGGTCACCGGCAGGCCGTCTGGCTGAGCCCGGAGCCAGTCCCGGTTCCTGGTTCCCTTCTGCCTGACACACAGACTGACCTGTGCTGCGACGCGTCATAGCCTTTCCTTTCCTACAGTTTAAGAGGAGTGCCCTGCAAGAGCACTCCAGGAAATTAAAGTCACTTTTCTCAAACATCCCGAGGTCACTTTAAGAATTCAAAGGGCAGGAGACACCTGCCGAGTGGGGGGGGATGGCGCCGGAGCTGCTCGGCCCTCCCCGCTCCGGAAGTGCCGGTGTCGGAGGTGACCGAGCCCCGCGGCCTGGAAGGGGCGGCGGGCCCCCAGGGCCGCACCGACTCGGCCCCTCCCCGCCCCTTTACCCTACAGGCCCGCGGGGCTCGGCGCTGCCTCCGGAGCAGGTCTGCGCGAAGCCCGGCGGGACCCAGAACGGGCGGGCGGTCCCGACGCGAGGCGAGGGCGGGCCGGGAGGGGCGGGGCCGGCGGGCGGTTCGCCAGTCCGACCGGACTCTGCCCCCGCCCTGGGCGGCCGAGCACCCGGGCGCCGCTGCCCACACGGAACTGACTTCGGAGCTGGTCCGCAGACGACCGCACGCAGTCCGAGAGCGTCTCCGCAGTGGGCCGGTCCTGGAGGATGCGCGCCCTGGACGCGCCTGCGAGCCCGCGGCTCTTGGCCTCGGACTCCGGGTCCCCTGCGGCCCCGGACGCGACTGGGCCGGTTCGCAGGAGCGCGGTGGAGAGGCTGGCGGCCGACCGCGCCAAGTATGTGCGCGGCCCGCCCGGGGCCGGATCAGGCCCGGCTGGCGGGGGCAGCAGCCCCGAGGCGACCGGAGGGCAGGCGCGCGTCCCCGGGCCCGGGGTGCGCAGGGCTATAGCGCGGAAGCCGCTAAGGCCTGACTCGCTGGTCATCTACCGTCAGAAGTGCGAGTTCGCCCGAGCGTCAGGAGCCGACAGCCCCAGGGCAAGCCTGGTGAAGAAGCTCTTCCAGGGGCCGAGCAAGGACAAGACGCCCGAGCCTCCTGGCGCCGCCCGGGTGGGAGCGGAGTTGGGGGTCAGGGCCCAGGGGGCCGCCCGGGCCGAGCCTGGCCCCTCCGCGCCTCCCGCGCCCGCGCGGTCCGTCGGGACGACCCCAAGGGTCTCGGCTGCGCCCGGCGGCGCGGAGCTGCTGGGGGTGAGGCGCCTGGGGCTACAGCGCTCTCAGTCTGACCTCAGCTCGCGCTACTCCGCGTCCTTGGCCGAATCGGACACTTTCTTCCAGTACTGCGGCCTGGAACCCGACGTGGTGGAGGCGCTCGGGCGGGAGAACTTCTCGGCCGGGTCGGACCGCGGCGCCCTCAAGGTCCGCAGCGTGAGCGTGGCCACCTCCGACAGCGGCTTCTCCCGGCGCAGCGGGGAAGACGAGGGGCTGCAGGAGGAGGAGCTGACGGAGCAGGTGCCCAGCACCACCTCGGTGGTCGAGCGGAACGCGCGCATCATCAAGTGGCTGTACACCTGTAAGAAGGCCAAGGAGACGCCCGGCCAGGGGCTGCAGGGCCCGGCGTGACAGCCCGCCCCAGGAGAACCGGGCCGAGGTGTGCGTCCGGGGCCGGGAGGGGTGTCTGTGAGGTCCTGGGGAGGGGCCGAGCTGGGGGACCCTGCCTTCTAGAGATAGAGCCGCAGGGCGCCTGCGTCAGAGGACTGCCAGACCCGGCCTGTGCCGGTTCTCTGGAGTGTGCGGCTTCTGGCTGCCAGGAAAGTTAACTCTGTACACTAAGTGCATCCCAGTTGGCTTATTACTGTAGAAAGAGGAGAAATTGGCATTCTAAACGCTCCGTCAGAAAGTGCTTTTACACCTCTGCTGTTTCCCTGCGCTGAAATAGCCTGAGGGCCCTGCGTGGGTCCAGAGCTTTGGTGCCCGCTGACCGGTCCGCGTGGGCCCTTGGGGGACTGCGATCTCCCCTCCCCAGAAAGGAAGGCTGTGCGCTTCCGGGAGGCCTTCGCCAAACCGAGAGGGAGGAGGACTTCTCTACAGGATCTTCTCAGCTTTGACACTCATTTAGCTGTAAAAGATTTTTGCCTAAATTTTCTTCAAATTGTTTTGAGACCTTTCTAAGGAGATGCGTTGGGGCAGAAAGAGCTTCAGTTTTTTGAATTGAGGGAGGGACTAGATCATAACTAATGTCTTAGAGTTCTCCTTGGCAGTGATTGTGTATTTTATTTGCCTCTGATGATAGCAGGGGAGGTGCATTTCTTCCCCTTGGAGTCAGTATCTCAAAGCTGATCTCAGGAAGTTCTTTTTCCTCAAGGAACTAAGGAATGTTTATTTTCATTGTCACCTCTGTGGAGAGGGTATTTCTGGGGTAGTCAAGGGAGAAGGGAAGGTACCTTTTCAGGGTTCTCTTTGAGAACCAAGATTTTAAGCACTACAGCATCTTGATTTTTCTGACCCTGCACTGACAACTTGCTGTAAGTGTTTGTAAAGTTACTGTGATGGAAGTATTTTGTCTGCCCTTGAGATAAACTAATTTAAGACATGGTGTCAGTCTTCAGCATGGTGGGGGAGTCTGCCCTAAGATGTGTTTGCACACAGCTCACCTGTGTTTGAGGCCTGAAAAATGCCTAACTTCCCCAAGTGTCCATGGTCTTAATACAGATGTGACAATTCACAAAGAGAGAAGGGTTCAGTGTTTCTTTTGAATTCAGAAGGGTCATGACTTACAGACTCCCTTGTAGTTTATTGAGGATTATTGCATTTCCCCTAACCTGAGTCCCCATGGAATGTATAAAGGCAATCAGAATTTAAACTAAAAGCAGTACATTAAGTGGTATTTTTCACCAGTTGTCTTGGGTCCTGAGGTGAGTGACTGCTGGCCAGGGTTAGGGTTGGCCGTGAACACCTTGATATGGCAGAGGGAAACTGCAGAGGCTGGCTTGTCCCAGAGGGTCATGGTGTAGCAGATGGAGCCCTCGGTGGGGAGTTGGGAGCCTGTCTTCTGTTAGCAATCACTCCCCCACTTTTAGCTTAGGCTCCCATTATCCATAAAATGAACACGGATAGCAGAGGGTTTCCAACCTCTATTCTTTGTAATTCCATATAGTCGAACAGGTGTCTGTCTGTGTTCCATGACTGTAACCGAGAAGAGTAAAACAACAATAACAACAATAACAAAAAAAACTGTTTTCTATTACGACATGACTTTTATGGCAAAGGGAAGTTAGTCGAGGCCAGAGGAAAGTGACACGGGGTTAGGGGACTGCCCAGGATGACTCTGCAGGAGAACAGTGGTGCACTCACTCACCAGCTCCCTCCCTCTTCACAGTGCTGCTTTTTCAAGTGGAGGACTGTGTCACCTGTCTTCTGATCTGTTTCATGGTATTGTACAGAGAAGGGAGATAGTTGTTACACAGAACCTGCCCAATTTGCCCTGTGTCATTGGCAAGCACCAGCTCTGTAAAGATTTTCTGTACAAATTTACCCTCATAGACTCGAAACAGCTCAAGTTCTTTGAACTTCAACCCAAGAGACCTAAGGGCTTGCTGCTTGGGGAATTGTGAGGAAGAAATGCATGTCCTTTCTCCAACTTATGGCAGGCCTCCTGTTTTAATGAATTGAAGGACAGGAAGGTGATTAAACACCAGTAGACAGAAGAGTGATTTTCATAAATTTTACAGTGGGAAATAGAATACCAAAATTATCAGTCATGGATCCCAGTGGATTGTCCTCATTCTCCAAATGAGGACAGTGTCTGTCCTGACCACAGTCCCCTCGATTCACCACCTTCAGACATGAAATCCCCTCTGAAAAAGAGTCAGGACAGACTCCAGACCCTTCACCTTCGTTGGCGCCGGGGTCTTCTGGCAGCCTGAACAAAACCACAGGATTTCATCACAGGATTACTTGCCTGAGAATAGTTCCCTAGCTTCTGGAAGCTGTGGGAAAAAACCTACAGCTGCAATTTTTCTCTAGTTTATTGTGACATTTATTGTGACATCTGTGGAATCCATACAGATGTATTTTAGGATTTCATGAAAATTTGAGATGAACGAAGATGTCTTTTCTAGGTGAAAAAGAAAATACATTTTATGTGAAGGGTTTTGTCCCCTTGGTAGATAGAGGTACTATAAAGTAAAATAAAAATGTTCCATCCAGAATTAAATAAGAAGTTCATAAATTTATTACCCCATGGATTAAAAATATTTACTTTTCAAAAGTGAGACCATCAGAACTAGAGGATGACTTATAGAAGCTGCATGTGATTCCATTGGGCTCCATGACTAATACTTACACATGGGTAATTTTGGTATTCTATTTCCCAGTGTAAAATTCATGAAAACCACTCTTCTGTCTACTTGTGTTTAATCATCTTCCCGACCTTCAATTCATTAAAATGGGAGGCCTTGCCAAAATTTAGGTTTCTGGTTTTCTCTCTTTTGCACAGAATATATGTTACTGATTTTAATATTGTTATAAAAGAATGGCAACTTGTCCTTTGAATTTTGTAGCAATAAATGTTCAATTTAAAAGCAAAAATATCAGACATTCCCCAGCTCTTTTCACATTTCTCTTTGATAATGTGGGGTAACTGGAAGCTGGGAGGTAGAACTGTCTCAACATCTGCACAGATGCCATGGAGCATAGAGCAGACAAACTGGGACACTCCTGCTTTTCTACTTCTGTCTTTTCCAACTAGCTTGGAAGCTCGTACTCACCAACTAGGAGTGCATTTTAGGTGAACGTAGTGACTGTAGCTGTAATAAGGCTACCTCCATCTTCAGGCCAGCCCCTGAGTCTTTCAGAGAGAACTGTGTTTGAAAGGGCAGAATCTGTTTGCCATTTAAATTTTATTTGTATTGCTTGCTTTGTGTTCTATTTTGTTGTCCAGCTCTGTACTAGTGAGCACTGGCCTTACCGATCAACATTCAAAGAAATTTTTCTTTACTGCCTCAGAAAAAGGCCTACAGGGAAATGGATACAGAGCAACCAGATGATAGCTATGTTTGCTACTGATTTCTTTTCACATTTTTAAATGTGCAAAGGAGATGTTTGAAATACAGAAAGTATCATTAAACCAAAGACTGCAGGGACCAAACTTTGTAATTCAATGCTTGGCTTTATAACTTTTGACTAGACTGGTGTTGATTGACAGCTTTTTCCTTACTCCTCAGGAAGCAAACCTTCTGGACGATGGGGACTCCTTGCAGTATGTCTGGATGACTGGGACCGGAGGCCCATCTTCACTGCCAGGTTTTATCTAGAGTACCCAAGTATCCATATAATTGCTCTTTTCCCAGGAATAAAACACACCATTAAAGAAGCTTGTCATTTCAGAAGGTTTGAAATGCTGTGGAGAAGGTGGGAACACAGAACTTGGAAATAAGCTGAGTTTCAACTGTTATGACACAGCTGAAGCTCTGGTAAATATTTTCTTGTGTTAGGTGGATCTATTTTTGCTTCCAGAGGGCAGCAGAAGAAGGAAAAGCTGCTTGGAAAGATTTTCAAGGGCATCTTTTTGAGTGGCTTGCTGACAAATAGGTACCATGATACATTTTAATGATAATTAATTTTGAAAAGAAAAAAGGCAAAGAGCATGAAATTCAAACACAAATGCCATGGTATTTACTGCTTTCAATCATACTGGACAGATTGGCACTATTTAAATCAAAGTTCTGTGATCATAAGACAATGTATTCTACACAAATACTGTGGTTAACAAAGAGCAAACACATGCTCACACTTGCACATTCACACGTAGACCTCCTTTTCTAAGTATCGCCGCACCATAAACTACAGTGAATTCCCAGCTGTGCAATTGATCATCTTATGAAGTGAATCAGAAAGCACTTTTAAAACCACTTGAGAGCTGCAGGATCACTATGAATGCCACTCCTGTTGGGCTGTAGACATGCAGTGGTAACATAAAAAGATAAAGAGTTGGAATACTGCTAGAAAACCTTTTTGTGTACCTGGGCGGTTTACTGAGAGTTGGCAGAAGAATACTGAAGCTTCCTTCCTTCAAATCTGCATCAGTGGTCCTCTTCCGCAGCGCTGTGTCAAATATGCCTCCATGGTTCTCCTGTCCCCAACTTCCGAAAAGGATAAAAAAGACCTATTTAGGCAGAACATGGACTCACGGCATGTGAAATGCCCTACATTTTGGTCTAATTCACACCCTCATCTATCATGCAATCATTCCAAATTTGGCAGCAGTTCACTCTGTCTGAATAGGATGTTTGAAACAAGGGGCAGTCCCTTGGATGGCTGGGAGACTGTCGGATTGGAGTGTTGTTGGTAAGGAGTTACTGTGACTCTAAATCTGTCCCAGCTTGTGACACTCAGAGCAAATAAATTTCAAGTTCAGAACCTTCTGAGAGAGATTTTGTATCTGTGAAAACAACCCAAAGACCATCTGTCATCCAGTCAAAGCTCACAGTGTTTTATCAAAATATACCTAAGAACATAATTATTAGAACAGGGAGGGAAGAGAAATAGGTTTCTCAAAAGTAAAATGTTCTATAAACCAATTTTGATATATTCATGTATTTGTTTAATACTGTATTCTATTTTTGTAACTTGCTGTGAGAATAGGTCCTAGAGTTAAATATTTATTTTTACAGAAGTATTGGTCTTCAAATAGTTTTCCTACATTTCATATGGTTTTGGTTTTTATCAGTATAATTTTAAGTCATTCTGTCCTTGGTTATCTTTTTGTATGTTGTTTAATTAAAGTTTCTGTTTAACTGTCGGCGGCATGTGTGGCACTCTGTCCTGTGCTCAGTACTGTAGGGACTAGTTTGTCAGTAAGTCACGGCTGTACATTTGGAGCGGGCACTTCTTCAGTGTAGACTCTGTGAAGACAAAGGTTCTCTGCGCTAAGGAAATTTCCCCTTTGTTTTTATGCTGCTATTTTGGTGTTCACTATTCACTGGATTATACTTAATTTAAAAGACAATGTCAAAGATGAGAATTTTCTTTAAGGATCTTTTTGTATTTGGAGTTTCCCTATTTGCAGGTTCTATTAATTTTTTATGTGAATTTTTTAAGCGAAATTGTTATGTGCCTTTCTACTGTCAGAATAGGATGCAGTGTGTCCTAGGTCAGATTTGTCTGAGATCAGAATGATGGGAACTCTGCCGTTCCTGTGGGCTTCACTGCTGGCTCAGCAGTAAAGAGTTTGCCTGCATTGCAGGAGATGCAGGAGATGCAGGAGACGCGGGTTCGGCCCCTGGGTCCTGGAGGTGCCCTGGAGGAATGCATGGCAACCCACTCCAGTACTCTTGCCTAGAGAATCCCATGAACAGAGAAGCCTGTCAGGCTGCAGGCCGTAGGGTCTCACAGAGTTGGACATGACTGAAGTGACTAAGCAGCAGAAGCAGCTACCAACCACCAGTGTAATAGACGAAAAGCAGAAAAACAAATTGGTTGCTGTTTAAAAGCGCTGAGATCTTCCAGAAGCATTTGCGTATCAGTGACAGTGACTCTAGGAAGTAAACGTCAGGGGGGTGTGTGAGGCAGGAACGGGGTGTCCCCAGACCCCAGCAGGATCAGGTTAACACTCCCTCTTGTCTGTCTGGATTCAGGCCTCAGCTCAGGGCCTGAGTATGTGGCTGGACGCAGGAAATCCTTTCCTAACTCTGAATTGCTGAGTGACTGAGAAAATCAGAATTTGTAGCTCAGTCTGAATAAAAAAGTTTATAACTGCTTTTCACAGGGATGAACAATAGTTATTGCTGCAAAATAGTTTCATTTGTTCAGGAAATAATAGCATATTAGGTAACATGATTAAGTACAATGGAAAGGAAAAGTTGTTGAAAAATTATTGATAAAACCTGGGAAACAGCTTGACAGTATCTAGTTCTTTAATATATGGATACAGATCACCAGTGCCTCAGACTTAAAGGTAGTTATGTTACTGAAAGGTAGTTATATAACTGAAGTTTCCTCATTATGCATATAGTTTTTAAACTGCTGGTCACTGACACTGGAATAAAAAGAAGGCTTTATCAAGCATTGCCCTTTTCAGTGGGTTAAAGGGCAGTGCTACAGTTATTGTTGGTGACGCCATGAAATATCAGGCCCAGACAGTTGTTATGGCAGTCTAAATAGAGTTCTTTTTTCACACACTACTTGCAACATGAGTGCAATATTGTATATTCTGAATCAAAGAAATAAATTATTTTTTGTTATTTTTAATATAGCTTTGTGAATTTGTACAATATGAAAAAATTGAAACAAGGGTATGGTTATTGTAACTACTCATATCTTTTACTTTCTCCTTTCCTCCTAAATATTGGAGCAGATTATCAGTCACAATGAAGAGTGCATTCTAAAGCCTGGACTAGCAGAATCATGTGACATCTACAGTCTCCAGTTCTTCTGGAGATGGATACAATTAATCAGGTTGAACATCGGTTTTCTTTCTTTCATCAGTCTTTTGCTAATTTTTTTTCTTCGTGGCTTATTTATATTATCACTGTAAAATGAATTCAAAGGTAAAATGAGAGTATAGTTTGTAACCTTTCCTGTTAGTTAACTCATTGGTGAAGGCAGACTCCATGCGCATCAGCTTTGCTGTCTGTATCTGCTCAAATGGGAGACGGAGACGAGGGCCTCAGCCACAGTGTCTAAGTCACTCTTCTCACTGAGCCTGCCTGGCTGCTCTTTAAGTCCTACAGTGGCTTACAGAACTCCACAGAAGCATCCAAAGATCCTTAGGGAGAACCTTAAGGGTTCTTAAGGAGAATAAATGGTTCATCCTGTATTTCCACGGAGATAATGGACAAAACCTCACGGGCTGGAGCAACTGGAACTATTCAGAAACAGTCCCAGTGTTGTGCTGTGTGGCTTCCATTGCAGAATCCAGTAGCAGCTGTCGTTTTCTTCCTTCAGGCAAACATGAGTTCTTACTCTTCTGTTTCCCTTTGTGAAAAACAAAGTCATGCACAGTGGTTAAGTGTTTAAACTTTGCTTGCGTTTCCAGTGGTGAAATAAATTTATATAATCATTAAATGTTCCAGATTGGAAATATCAAACGAGAAGGGAATTAAGTTCTCCACCAGGAGCTTACACCTCTGGTTGTGGAAGTAGGAGGGAACAGCTCATGGGGAGAAAATACAGAAACATCAGAAAATGTACTCCTACTCAATAATATTTTCCTGACTATCTGCTACAATGCCCCCAGTTCTACAGTGGTCATCTTTGTGTTATCTCCTTGAAAACTGTCATTAAAATTGAAATGCTTTCTGGGGGTGAGAATGTATTAAACCATTGATAACTATTCATCTTTAAGTCAAAACAGAATAGTAATTATTTTAGAAAGTGAGAACCCAGGCTGAAGAAGCAGATCTGGAAAGGCAAGCTTGAGGGATGCTCAATTTTGAGCTTAAGTAAGACTCATTTCAAGTGCCAGATTGGAAATTACCAGTAAACCCACAGCCTGCTGCTGAAGCTCTCATGCTTCTGGGCACTAGCGGCTGTGACCAAGGACAGCCCACTGATGATGGCAGAATCACAGATGCTCACTTCAGTTCAGTTCAATTCAGTCACTCAGTCATGGTGACCAAGGACAGCCCACTGATGATGGCAGAATCACAGATGCTCACTTCAGTTCAGTTCAGTTCAATTCAGTCACTCAGTCGTGTCCAACTCTTTGCGACCTCATGAACTGCAGCACGCCAGGCCTCCATGTCCATCATCAACTCCTGGAGTTTACCCAAACCCATGTCCATTGAGTCAGTGATGCCGTCCAACCATCTCATCCTGCCCTCAATCTTTCCCAGCATCAGGGTCTTTTCAAATGAGTCAGCTCTTCGCATCAGGTGGCCAAAGTATTGGAGTTTCAGCTTCAACATCAGTCCTTCCAATGAACACTCAGGACTGATCTCCTTTAGGATGCACTGGTTGGATCTCCTTGCAGTCCAAGAAACTCTCAAGAGTCTTCTCCAACACCACAGTTCAAAAGCATCAATTCTTCGGTGCTCAGTTTTCTTTACAGTTCAACTCTCACATCCATACGTGACCACTGGAAAAACCATAGCCTTGACTACATGGACCTTTGTTGGCAAAGTAATGTCTCTGCTTTCTAATATGCTGTCTAAGTTGGTCATAACTTTCCTTCCAAGGAGTAAGCATCTTTTAATTTCATGACTGCAGTCACCATCTGCAGTGATTTTGAAGCCCAAAGAAGTAAAGTCAGCCACTGTTTCCACTGTTTCCCTTTCTATTTGCCATGAAGTAATGGGACCAGATGCCATGATCTTAGTTTTCTGAATGTTGAGCTTTAAGCCAACTTTTCACTCTCCTCTTTCATTTTCATCAAGAGGTTCTTTAGTTCTCCTTCACTTTCTGCCATACTTATTGAGGTGCCAAATACTGTACAGTGGGGCTCCCCAGGCTCCTTGCCATTATAAGCTTACATTCTAAAAGGGTTAGATATTTAGTAAGGATACACAGGCAGTTTGATGTTAGGGATGGGAAACATGCAGATGGAAGGAAGGAAGGAGAGGGTGGAAATGAAGCTGAGTAAGGTAGTAGAATCAGAAGCCTGATTCATGAATTTCAATATGACCCTCTTGGTTTGTGGGTTCTATTTGTTGGCCAGTCTGAACCATAAATGAAATCTGAAGGTCCAAAAAAAAAAAAAAAAAATCAAGCTATGGGAAATAAAATATGCAAAATACAAATGGCTTATTTCAATCCCTGGAGGTCCTTCACCCTTCAAGTTCATTTGAAGTCTAAATTGAAGAAAAAGCAGACACACTACAAATGGGGCCTCAGAGCTTGGTCTTTAGCCAACCAGAACGTTGTTTGTTGTAAAGGACTGTGTGGCCTTCCTGACTTTTAGAGGAAGTCCGCTTTTCAAATGGAATAAAAAGTCAAAGTAGCAAAAATAGGGGATGTCACAGGGCAGAGCAGACCCTCCCACGAGTCTCCTCTGAGTGCCTTCTGAGCTGTGTCTTTGACACACCCTTGCAGGTGATGGCTGGGTGCAGGCCCTCAGGACCGCAGCACAGACAGTCCAGAACAGGGTTTGCTTGAGGTGCCTGGAGAGAGCCCACTTCTTGCAGGTGTGAGTCAGGGCCAGACAGACTGCCCATGTGAGCATCTGCCAAGGTGGGCAGGGACCCGGGACCACCAATTCTCAAATGGAAGGAACATTGGAGACTATGCATCACCCTCCCAGCCCCCCGGAGGCAGACCCCTCTCACCTGTCCCAGGCACCTTCCCAACGCTGCCCTAGTTGCTGAACATGAGAGGGCAGCCAGCTGCCTGTTTGCCGGAAACTTTCTGGTATCCTAGGAAAATCATCAGTCCCTGGCAAATTGGAAGGATTGGAAACCCTAACAGGGCACCTTGATTAACACATATCTCAGTGTCAAGTTCTCAATTTCAGTTTAGTTTCTACTCTGAGGGAATTAATGCCAAAACTACTGTGAGCACAGAACTATAAGTTTTTATCAATAAGGGTTTGGTGTTTTCACTATTGCCTTAAACCAGGGCAGCTTAGGTAGGGTGTTTCCTGTCTGGTGGGAAGGTCATGTGGTACGGATTAAGAAGGGATAGATGCTTCTCCTATGTTGGTTCTGCTTCTAGGAGGACCCAGCTCCGTGGAAGAAGCCGCGTTTCCCAGGCGCCTGCACCAGGAGCAAGATGAGCTGCTCACCTTGGTTGCTCCATGGAACCCTTGCACAGTCTATGAGGATCACCACTCTAACCTGCCAGGTAGCCGAGCTGTAGAGACATTCAGTACCTGCTCAGGTCAAAGAATTATTAATAACATGCTGGAGAGGTAAGAGTGTGAACATGTATCTGCCTGGTTCCAAAGGCAGCCATATTCTCGCTGTTAAGAAGTAAATGAGAAGCCAGAATGCTTGAAGAAGTAATAACTTCCCCAGGGCATAGTCTGATTCAACAGGTCAAAACCTAAGCAAGATTCTGATCCAAGAAGCCACTCCCGACCTGAGTCACCTGACTGCCCCGATCACCACCTGCTGGGTGACTCAGGCAGGATGAGGACACGGCCCCGCGTCTGACATCCTGAGAACCCCAAAGCAGCAAACACTCATGCTGCAGGACAGACTCTCACGGTTTAGCTTATGCTGACCATTTTACATAAGGTGAGATGTATCTTAGAAAATAATCTTAAACAAAGAGAAAGTCAGAGGGAGAGCAAGCAAGCTGTGCTGGGAGAGCTTGGAACAGTGCTGATCAGGGCCTCGTGCAGTCAAAATGCCAAGCTGGGGGGACAGCTTGTTTGCTGAAGCACCAGCTCCATTAACAAGTGTTGTGACTCCAGAGTGAGTCCACCTCATGCCCATCGTGGAACTCCAAGGCCCAATGAGAGGTTCAAGGCCTTCTAGATTGAATGTCTCAGCAAATCTGGTAGGACTGCGATTATTTCAGGGGCTAACCATTGATTGACTTTTAGGTAAATGGGAAATGGCCAGTTGTAAAAACAGGAGAAGCTCCTTTAAATTTACTTTGCAGTAGTAGAAAGTTTGGCACATCTTTTGGTCTGTGAAATCTTTTCAGCAATATAAAAGAGAAGTACAAGATATGTACTCAGTCTCTTGCATACATTTTAAAGCTATACAAATATTACTCTTTTATAGGTGAAAAGGAAAACTGAGTCAACTGTCAACACTTTCTCCATGCAGGTAGAGGCAGCAGGAACTATGAATCACCTTTTCCTGTTGACTCTGGGCTGAGTGAGCAACTCAGATTTGAAGGCCACAGGAAGTCATTGCACCCACTGTGCCAGCATCCTCATTACTGCTCAGCCAATACTAACCACAATTATGTATGTATTCAGGTTAGTAAATCCGCAGTGGTCCATGATGTCAGGAACCCTGTCAGTGCTATAGAGCCTTTTCCAAGGAAGAATATTTTCTATTTAAAATGCATCTGCCAGAGAGATTAAACTCTGACCTCTGAAAGAGTGACTGTGAGTGCTGAACACACAGCACAGCAAGAGCTCATTGAAACAAGGGCTTGTAGAAGCCGAGTGCCTCCGCTGCAGCTTGTGGAGCAGTAAACAAACATCTCTCAGGTTCCTTGCTGTTCAAAGGTTAGAGGGTGAAGAATGTTTTTAAAGGCATTTACTGCAGAGGAGATGCCGAATAGTTTTTATTATTCTAACCGTATTAGTTCCCTAATGATTCAATGTATATATTTTTTACTCACTGACTTGTTTAAAATATTTATGAGTCAGTTTATATATTCAAGTTTCCATCACTTGGCATCAAAATGTCTTCTCTGGAGTTCTCTGGGTTTCAGGGCTCTAGAATGTGAGATTTACTAATTGGTTCTGCATTTAGCTGGTCATTTCCCTGGGTAGAACCTACATTCAGGAGAAGGAGAATCAGTGATAATTGGTTCAGTGGGTCTATAAAGTTCTTTTCCCATCATGATTTAGTAAAGTGAGAGTGGGTTAGAATTTCAAAACAGAGCAAATATATATATATATATATATATTTTTTTTTCTGGTCTAGAGAAGGTACCATAGGAAATTCTGAAAAAGTACTGTGAGACTTGCTGATCATTTAGTGAAATAGCTGAAAGCTATGAAGGAATATTAATGGCAAAGCAACATTACCTAGCACTGATCAAGAAGTTTATAGTTTACAAGGCTATCATATCTAGTTTCTCATTTGATCTTTACAACCGTCTTTGAGGTAGCTGGGGCAAGCATTACGACTGCTTCTGTTTTGCAGAGGAGGAAATAAAGAGTCAAGTTCCCTGCCCGAGTGGCTCAGATGGCAAAGAATCTGCCTGCGATGCAGGAGACCTGGGTTTGATCCCTGGGTCTGGTGGATCCCCTGGAGAAGGGAATGGCCACCCACTCTAGTATTTTTCCCTGGAGAATCCCATGGACAGAGGAGCCTGTCAGGCTACAGTCATGAGGCTCAAAGAGTTGGACACAATTGAGCAACTAACACTTTTACTGCCTGCACAAAATGATACCTGCATTAATGTTATCATTGACTTGGGGTTGTGGAAGGGTGATAAAGAATCTATTAGCATCACCCAATGGTTAAGTGAATCATTTGAGAGCTTATCAGAGGCATCTCTGTTTTGTGTCTTGACTGTGGGATTTTTCTAAAGCTCTCTGTCAAAAATCCCTATATCTTTCTCATGAGATTCTTCACGAATTACCTTATCCAGCCTATTGAGCCATGTGGCTCAGATCATGAAATCCTTATTGCAAAATTCAGACTTAAATTGAAGAAAGTAGGGAAAACCACTAGACCATTCATGTATGACCTAAATCAAATCCCTTATGATTATACAGTGGAAGTGAGAAATAGATTCAAGGGGTTAGATCTGATAGACAGAGTGCCTGAAGAACTGTGGATGGAGGTTCATAACACTGTAGAGGAGGAGGTGATCAAGACCATCCCCAAGAAAAAGAACTGCAAGAAGGAAAAATGGCTGTCTGAGGAGGGCTTACAAATAGCTGTGAAAAGAAGAGACGTGAAAGGCAAAGAAGAAGAGGAAAGATATACCCATCTATATGCAGAGTTCCAAAGAATAGCAAGGAGAGATAAGAAAGACTTCCTCAGTGATCAGTGCAAAGAAATAAAGGAAAACAATAGAATGGGAAAGACTAGAGATCTCTTCAAGAAAATTAGACATACCAAGGGAATATTTCATGCAAAGATGGGCACAATGAAGGACAGAAATGGTATGGACCTAACAGAAGCAGAAGATATTAAGAAGAGGTGGCAAGAATACGGAGAAGAACTATACAAAAAAGATCTTCATGACCCAGATAACCACAATGGTGTGATCACTTGCCTAGAGCCAGACATCCTGGAATCTCAAGTCAAGTGGGTCTTAGGAAGCATCACTATGAACAAAGCTAGTGGAGGTGATGGAAGACCAGTTGAGCTATTTCAAATCCTAAAAGGTGATTCTGTGAAAGTGCTGCACTCAATATGCCAGCAAATTTGGAAAACTCAGCAGTGGCCACAGGATTGGAAAAGGTCAGTTTTCATTCCAATCCCACTGAAAGGTAGTGACAAAGAATGTTCAAACTACCACACAATTGCACTCATCTCACACGCTAGTAAAGTAGTGCTCAAAATTCTCCAAGCCAGGCTTCAGCAGTACATAAACCATGAACTTCCAGATATTCAAGCTGGTTTTAGAAAAGGCAGAGGAACAAGAGATCAAATTGCCAACATCCTTTGGATTATCAAAAAAGCAGGAGAATTCCAAAAACATCTATTTCTGCTTTATTGAATATGCCAAAGCCTTTGATGTGTGGATCACAACAAACTGTGGAAAATTCTGAGAGAGATGGGAATACCAGACCACCTGACCTGCCTCCTGAGAAACCTGTAAGCAGGTCAATAAGCAACAGTTAGAACTGGACTTGGAACAACAGGGTTCCAAATCGGGAAAGGAGTACGTCAAGGCTGTATATTGTCACCCTGCTTATTTAACTTAAATGCAGAAACATCATGAGAAATGCTGGACTGGATGAAGCACAAGCTGGAATCAAGATTGCTGGGAGAAATATCAATAACCTCAGACATGCAGATGACACCACCCTTATGGCAGAAAGTGAGGAACTAAGGAGCCTCTTGATAAAAGTGAAAGAGGAGAGTGAAAAAGTTTCCTTAAAGCTTAACATTCAGAAAACTAAGATCATGGCATCTGGTCCCATCACTTCATGGCATATAGATGGGGGAACAGTGGAAACAGTGACAAACTTTACTTGTTGGGGCTCCAAAATTACTGCAGATGGTGATTGCAGCCATGAAATTGAGATGCTTACTCCTTGGAAGAGAAGTTATTACCACCCTAGACAGCATATTAAAAAGCAGAGACATTACTTTGCCAACAAAAATCTGTCTAGTCAAGGCTATGATTTTTCCAGTAGTCATGTATGGATGTGAGAGTTGGACTAGAAATAAACCTGAGCACCAAAGAATTGATGCTTTTGAACTGTAGTGTTGGAGAAGACTCTTGAGAGTCCCTTGGACTGTGATGAGATCCAACAAGTCCATTCTAAAGGAAATCAGTCCTGAATATTCATTGGAAGGATTGATGTTGAAGCTGAAACTCCAATACTTTGGCCACCTGATGAGAAGAACTGACTCATTTGAAAAGACCCTGATGCTGGGAAAGATTGAAGACAGGAAGAGAGGGGAATGGCAGAGGATGAGATGGTTGGATGGCATCACCAATTGGATGGACATGAGTTTGAGCAAGCTTTGGGAGTTGGTGATGGACAGGGAGGCCTGGTGTGCTGCAGTCCATGGGGTCGCAAAGAGTCGGACATGACTGAGTGACTGAACTGAACTGACTTTAGTAGAAATCTTCAGTTTTGACTCATGGAGATTCCAATGCCTGCTTGAGGATTTGGGGCTGTGATGGCAAAACAAAGCCATTGAGAGCCCTGGATGAACCAGAGACTCTGCTCTAGGAGACTTTGGGAGGAGAAAATAGGCCACTTCTTCCAACAATGTACAGTGAGAGACTCTCCTACAGTTGTGACCTGGGGCGGAGTTGTCTGCTTTTCTTCTCTCCTCAGTGTTTTCGGAGAACACCTTTCACTTTTTATAGACATAAAATTACCAAGTGGTCCTTGCACTTCCCTTCTGTAGGTAGAGGATTCTAATGATTAAGAGATCTGAAGCCAACAGCGATGCGTAGGCATGTGTGTTCAGTGCAAAATGATTCATACTTGCCAGAGTTTGATAAATATGGATATTCTGCAGTACTGGTTAACACATAGAATTTGACCACCTTGCCTGCTCCCTTCCTTCCCTTCTTGGGACTCTTGGAGGTGATGAAGTGAGTCACAGGGTTGCAAGTTGAATCACAGTAACATGGAGATTCATGCAAAATCCATTGCCTTGAGAGGATAGCTTGGCTGGGAGGGTCTATAAGGTGTGTTTAGCGGGGAGGTGTGCGCCTTTACAGTGGGCAAAAGAGAGACGTGGGAAAACAGGTCATATCAGAGCTTCCTCACACAGACCTAGAAACAGAGAGAAATGGAGGTGGTACCCATCCAGAAATGAAAGCTGATGCTTTGGAATCCATTGTGCTGAAGACAGAAACTAAAGCTGAGCTACAATGAATCCGATGACATGTCAGGGAACAGAAAGGCACAGATAGATTTGCACATTTCTGCACTAAAAATACACTAAAATTCAGAATAAATTTATTCCAAGTTTTAATAAAATTGTTAAGTAATTAATAATAAAAAGCAGAAGAGTCTACAGTAGGAACTGCAGCAGATCACGCAAATAAGTTTCAGCTTTGAAGGAATGTCTCTAGCTTCATCTCATCGTCATATATCCTAATTGTGTATATTATGGCAAAAAAAAAAAAACAAAACTGAAGGATTTCACAGATTAGGTTGTAAGAATTCAGTGGATTCTTTAGTCTGGGATTCCACTGCTGGGAAAAAAAGTTTGTTGAGAAAAGCTGAAGCTGTTATTGGAATGAAGCAGAATTTCTTCAATATCTGCTTATCAGCCATCCTATAGTACGCAGACGTTAAGAAAAGGTTGCTGCTGCTGCTGCTAAGTCACTGCAGTCGCATCCGACTCCATGCAACCCCAGTGGGTCTCCTGGTGTCCCCAGAATACAATGGAAAGAGAACAGACCAGTTTCTCTCTCTCAGAACACAACTGACATTTAAAAGTACTCAACATTAGATGATTTCTTATTCACTTTCAAAACTTATTTAAGTTGTTATATTGCTTTGTATTCAGTAAAACTGAATTTATTTCAGTTACTTTAGGAATCTAAGAATGATTACAGTATGATTTTGGAAACAAAACTAAATGTCAAATAATACCAGACAGGGTGAGAATATTAATATGAAAGAGAAACTATCATGTTGTAAATCCACATTGTGAATAAAGTAATAGATGCTTGTTTTTCAAAGAAAACAAAGAATGTTAGATATTCAGTTCAGTTCCTCAGTCATGTCTGGCCCTTTGTGATCCCATGTACCGCAGCCTGCCAGACTTCTCTGTCCAATACCAACTCCCAGAGCATGCTCAAACTCATGTCCATTGAGTCAGTGGTGCCATCCAACCATCTCATCCTCTGTCGTCCCCTTCTCCTCCTGCCTTCAATCTTTCCCAGAATCAGGGTCTTTTCAAATGAGACAGTTCTTCGCATCAAGTGGCCAAAGCATTGGATCTTAAGCTTCAGCATCAGTCTTTCCAATGAATATTCAGGACTGATTTCCTTTCAGATTGATTGGTTTGGTATCCTTGCAGTCCAAGGGACTCTCAAGAGTCTTCTCCAATACCACAGTTCAAAAGCATCAATTCTTTGGTGCTCAGCTTTCTTTATAGTCCAACTGTCACATCCATACATGACTACTGAAAAAGCCATAGCTTTAACTAGGCGGACCTTTGTCGGCAAAGTAATGTCTCTGCTTTTGAATATGTTGTATAGGTTGGTCATAGCTTTTCTTCCAAGGAGCCAGTGTCTTTTAATTTCATGGCTGCAGTCACCATCAGCATCAGTGATTTTGGAGCCTCCCAAAATAAAGTCTCTCACTGTTTCCATTGTTTCCCCATCCATTTGCCATGAAGTGATGGGACCAGATGCCATGATCTTAGTTTTCTGAAAGTTGAGTTCTAAGCCAGCTTTTTCACTCTCCTCTTTCACTTTCATCAAGAGGCTCTTTAGTTTCTCTTCACTTTCTACCATAAGGGTGGAGTCATCTGCATATCTGAGGTTATTGATATTTCTCCTAACAGTCTTGATTCCAGTTTATGGTTCATCCAGCCTGGCATTTTGTATGATGTACCCTGCATATGAGTTAAATAAGCAGAGTGACAATATACAGCCTTGACGTACTCCTTCTCCTATTTGGAACCAGTCTGTTGTTCCATGTGCAGTTCTAACTGTTGTTTCCTGACCTGCATACAGATTTCTCAGGAGGCAGGTCAGGTGGTCTGGTATTCCCATCTCTTTTAGAATTTTCCAGTTTGATATAATCCACACAGTCAGAGGCTTTGGCATAGTCAATAAAGCAGAAGTAGATGTTTTTCTGGAACTCTCTTGCTTTTTCTATGATCCAAAGGATGTTGGCAATTTGATCTCTGGTTCCTCTGCCTTTTCGAAATCTGGCTTGAACATCTGGAAATTTATGGTTCACATACTGTTGAAGCCTGGCTTTGAGAATTTTGAGCATTACTTTGCCAGCATGTGAGATGAGTGCAATTGTGCGGTAGTTTGAGCACTCTTTGTCATTACCCTTCAGTGGGATTGGAATGAAAACTGACCTTTTCCAATCCTGTGGCCACTGCTGAGTTTTCCAAATTTGCTGGCATATTGAGTGCAGCACTTTCACAGAATCACCTTTTAGGATTTGAAATAGCTCAACTGGTCTTCCATCACCTCCACTAGCTTTGTTCATAGTGATGCTTCCTAAGACCCACTTGACTTCAGATTCCAGGATGTCTGGCTCTAGGTGAGTGATCACACCATTGTGGTTATCTAGGTCATGAAAATTTTTTTGCATAGTTCTTCTGTGTATTCTTGCCACTTCTTCTTAATGTTGTCTGCTTCTGTTAGGTCCATACCATTTCTGTCCTTTTTTTGTGTCCATATTTGCATTAAATGTTTCCTTGGTTTTCTTATTTTCTTGAAGAGATCTCTAGTCTTTTCCATTCTATTGCTTTCCTCTGTTTCTTTGCATTGATCATTGAGGAAGGCTTTCTTATCTCTCCTTGCTATTCTTTGGAACTCTGCAGTCAAATGGGTATATCTTTTCTTTCTTTGTCTTTCGCTTCTCTTCTTTGCACAGCTATTTATAAGGCTGCCTCAGGCAACCATTTTTCCTTTTTGCATTTCTTTTTCTTGGGAATGGTCTTGATCACTGCCTCCTGTACAATGTCCCGAACCTCTGTCCATAGTTCTTTAGGCATTCTATCAGATTTAATCCCTTGAATCTATTTCTCACTTTCACTGTATAGTCATAATGGTTTTGATTTAGGTCATACCTGAATGGTCTAGTGGTTTTCCCTATTATCTTCAATTTAAGTCTGAATTTTGCATAAGGAGTTCATGATCTGAGCGACAGTCAGCTCCTGGCCATGTTTTTGCTGACTGTATTGAGCTTCTCCATCTTTGGCTGCAAATAATATAATCAATCTGATTTTGGTATTGACTATCTTGTGATGTCCATGTGTAGAGTCTTCTCTTGTGTTGTTGAAAGAGGGTGTTTGCTATGACCAATGCATTCTCTTGGTAAAACTCTATGAGGCCTTGCCCTGCTTCATTATGTACTCTAAGGCCAAATTTGCCTGTTACTCCAGGTGTTTCTTGACTTCCTACTTTTGCATTCTAGTTCCCTATTATGAAAAAGGCATCTTTTTTGGGTCTTAGTTCTAGAAGGTCTTGTAGGTCTTCACAGAACTATTCAACTTTAGCTTCTTCAGCATTACTGTTGGGGCATAGACTTGGATTACTATGATGTTGAATGGTTTGCCTTGGAAATGAACAGAGATCACTCTGTTATTTTTGAGATGGCACCCAAGTATTGCATTTCAGCCTCTTTTGTTGACTAGGAGGGCTACTCCATTACTTTTAAGGGACTCTTGCCCACAGTAGTAGATATAATGGTCATCTAAATTAAATTCACCCATTCCAGTCCATTTTATTTCTCTGATTCCTAAAACGTTGATGTTCATTCTTGCCATCTCCTGTTTGACCACTTCTAATTTACCTTGATTTATGGACCTACCATTCCAGGTTCCTATGCAATATTTCTCTTTATCACATTGGACTTTACTTCCATCACCAGTTACATCCACAACTGGCTGTTGTTTTTGCTTTGGTTCCATCTTTTCATTCTTTCTGGAGTTATTTCTCTAGTCTTCTCCAGTAGCATACTGGGCACCTACCGACCTGGGGATTTCAACTTTCAGTATCCTATCTTTTTGCCTTCTCATACTGTTCATGGGGTTCTCAAGGCAAGAATACTGAAGTGGTTTGCCAATCCCTTCTCCAGTACATTAGATGTAATATTTACAATAAATAAAATTTGCTGGAAATAGAGGCATCTAGGTCATAGCTATTTTAGAGCTACATTTATTCCCCTCTCACTGAGATTAAAATAATACAATCTTCCACAGTGAAGAAGGAAAAGGATGGCCAGACCTACAGAGATTTTGGGGTTTAGCCCACGATAAGTGTCTGCATGCACTGGTGGTGCTGTGTGCCCAGTGAGGGCTGCTGCAGGAACAGTGAAGATAAGAGTGACTTTGTGTATCTTGTTTCTGCAGAATTGAGTTTCAGGTTTGTTACATTTTAAATTCAAAGTTTATTATACATTATTACTCATAAAAGAGAAAAGAAAACTGGCAGTGTTTGAGGTAACAAAGGCCACTATGTTCAAAAATCATGGAAAAAAATAAAGTGGAAACATTTGGTGGCCCTAAAGCACCCCCAACCCACCTACTCCCATCACCACCAAAACAGAAGAAAAAGCTGTGATTATAAACTCCAGCATGTATGATTTGTGTTTGGGGGGAAATCATGGCAGAATTATGAGCCACTGAAACTTTTCGATTTCTAACAGTAAGATAGTCAACAGTTGATAGATCGGGTTTCTGTGTTCATTTGGCCTTGCTTAGCAAAGGTGGTCTTCAGTGCTTCCAGAATCACTCCACTGCACCATTTCCAAGACATTATTTTCCTTTTTTTTGAACACAGCTGGTCACAAACTAGCTGTGCCATTGCAGAAGCTATGGGTCCCACATCTTCCAGCAGAAAAATGCACATAGTGGTTGGGAACAGGCCTTACTTTAGGACTTGTTTTTGGTCTAAGACCTGCTCTGTGCAGCTTTTGCATCATTGTAGCCTGACCTTCACAGCCTGACCTAACGTCTCAGTTATTTCCCGTTCCTCTTGCCACTCTCCTTATAGGCACCCCTCTGGAATAGCAGCCCCCAAGTGTGATGTAATCTCTCACTCATTCTAGGCTTTGTACTCTGACTCCAAATACCTTTTTGTTCGAGAATAGATTTCTTCTTTACTCTCGAAGAGGCAGCCTGTGTGTCCCCACTTCAGAGATGGCTGTCTCCACCCCAGGATCTCCTAGATAGTCAGGGCCCTTACTGCGCCTCTTTAGTCTGCTTCTTATGTCTCTAGGTCTGCTCTGCCAGGATGAGCCTTCGTCACGAGTGCAGGCCACGCGGGAGCAGGCTGGGTCAGTGGTGGCCGCAGCAACCAGCTGGTGCGCTCACGCATGGTTCAGCTGTAGATTTCTGCCTGGCACTCTGAAAGTGTTCAACGTTTTAAATTCACATGAAGGTTTTCCTTAGAGAGAGAATCATTGGCTCGAACAGAGTCTTGGGCATAAGTTGATTCTGCTAGTTCATTTCTGTGTTTGGTAGCTATTAGATCCAGATCTAAGCAGTGGTTCTGCCTCTAACAACTGAGTGGTCCTGGGAGGTCACTCAGTGTTTCTCAGCTGAGGTCTCATCATGAAGAACACTTTCCATGGCCTTGTCAGCGTATTTGGTGAATAATGCATACCAAGTTGCTTCAGTCGTGTCTGACTCTTGGCAACTCCATGGGCTGCAGTCCTCCAGGCTCCTCTGTCCGTGGGATTCTCCAGGCAGGGACACTGGATTGGGTTGCCATTTCTTTCTCTAGGTGAATAATAATAAGCACAAAACATTTAGCTTTCTGGAACCTGGCACAGAGTAGGTGCTTGCTAAGTATCAGCTCTGTTGATAAGATTAAATTAAAAGGAACTTTCAGAAATAATGGGAATATTGTTACAGTAAAGTGTGTAGAAGAAAGAAACATCTGCTGTAGTACATTTCATCAGCTCTTCAGCAAGAAGAGAAGCACTACCTACAGACCTGGTCAGTGACTAAAGAGAAATGTGCTCTAATGGCCTTTAAAATTATCTACATCTTGCCTTTTATGGGTCTTTACACCTGCAAATTCTGGAGAAAGAAACCTTCGAGTGGAATCAAGAGTGATGACTCATGTATTTTGATCTGGAGTCCCAAAGCCGGGAGCACTGCTACAGTCTACGGATTTCAAGTGCACAGGGGCTTATCAGGAGTGCTTCTTCCTGCCCTCAGGAGTCTGGCAAGTTCCTGTCTCCAGAGGTACCCAGATGGGCAGTCTAGTAACTCACTGAGACTTAGGAATGTTGCCTACTTAAGTAATACTTTTGCTTTTATATAGCATGATATTATTTATCTAAGTATCACTTTTGAGGCTATTGGTTCATATAGTTCATTTTCAAGATTTTCACAAACCATCAGGGTCATAGCTAATGTCAGTGGCCCCTAAGATAAGAGGGCTTTTAAAAAAAGGAATAATTCACTCATCTGCCAACAAACACAATGCAAAGGTTAGAATCCTCCTACTGTTTCTTCTGTTGAGACTATGACAACGTGTTTTAGCATCATGACTATAAAGTAACCAGTTACATAGTCAGCAGTGTAAAGGGCTTTTGTTTCTGTTCTTTGTGGACTTTGGAATATAACGTGTCTACTCACCAAGCAGGCGGTTCTGTAGCAGAAGCATGTGTGGGTTTCAGGTCCACAGCGGCTGAGTCTCCTCACTGCCGGGGCCACTGCCAACCTGCACCAACCGGAGCTTCACCCGGCGTCTGTAACCTCTGAGCACATCTCTCCCCTGGTTGCACCAATCGAAGCTTCACCCAGCGTCTGTAACTTCTGAGCACATCTCCCCCCAGGTTGCACCAATCAAAGCTTCACCCGGCGTCTGTAACCTCTGAGCACATCTCCCCCCAGGTTGCACCAACCGGAGCTTCACCCGGCGTCTGTAACTTCTGAGCACATCTCCCCCCAGGTTGCAGGTGACGAATTGACGGTGGAGCCAAAGCAAACAGGCTCCAGGGAGCGGGAGGATCCTCAGAGAGGGAGGGCTGAGTCTTCCACAAGGCTGATGGGAGAGGCGAGCTTGTGTAATGAGTAAACTCAATGTGTATCTTTTAATTAAATATTAAACCATAATTGAATGAGTGTAGAAAAGTGCCTAACATGAATTAAACCCCAGATTTCAGACGAGGAAGAGCTGCTGTTTTAATCTGAAGGAGCAGAGCAGTGGTTGAGGGGCTAGGGACTGAGGGGTGGGCTGCACTCCCAGCCCCCTTCAATCGGCACCACCAGTTTTATCTATTTTATAAATAAGGATTCTCTTCAAAAAATGATTTAAACAGCTCAATCCAATTTCCCATTTTACCAGTAAAACGTGATGAAGCCCAGAGTGGTTAACTGGTCTGGTCACAGTCATCTGGGCCTCAGTCTCCTTTCATCTACAAACGTGGAAGAGCAGGAAAACCTTCTGCAGTGACAGAGTTGGATACAGTAATAACGCTGTCTCCCACCCTCTGTCCAGACATCCCAGTCCTGTGGGGATGGCTGGGAAAGGGCTAGTAACTCAGCGGTAAACAGTACAAGCCCTGGTGCTGTCATTTTTGTCATTTGTCGTGTGACGGCCAGCAGCACACCAGGCACCACGTGGCTTTTTCTGTCTGGCTTCTTTCACTTCTTTCACTGTTTTCAGAGTTCAGCAGTCTGATAGCATGGATCCATCCTTTATACGTTTTTACAGCTGAATGATGGTCCATTATATATATGGATATATATGTGGATATAGCATACATTACTTATGCATTCATCAACTGATAGACATTTAGGTTCTTCTTTTGGAATATTATGACTAATACTGCTATGCACATATGTGTACAAGATTTTGTGTGCACACGTGTTTTCAGTTTTCTTGGGTATATACATGGAAGTAGAATGGGTGGCTCAAATGTTAATTCTATGTTTGACTATTTGAGAAGCTGCCAACTGTATTCCAAAGAAGCAACACTATTTTAAATTTCATTTATATTTTCTCCCTCCTGTTTTCCTTTATCTCTTTTTGTGGAATTATGCTATAAACTGTGAAGATGAATTGGGAAAATAAACACAGCTTCTTCAATAAGTCAGCTAACCCTAACCCTAACCCTACCAAAAAAAAAAGAGATAGGAGGATAACTGAATATTGTATTACTGTATAAGTACCCCATCTTCTTTATGTATTCATCTGTCCTTTTACACTTAGGTTACTTCCCTGTCTTAGCTATGGTACCTACTGCAACTGGGATTGTAGGGGTTCAGGTGTCTTTCAAGATTTTGTTTTTCTCTGAATCTATGCCCAGATGTGGGATTTCAGGGTCCTATCGTGATTCTGTTGAGTTTTTAAGAGAAACTCCATGCTGTTCTTTCTAGTTGATGTATCAGTTTGCATTCCCAAAAACACTGCAGGAGGGTTACCTGCTCTCCACACACTCTCCAGCTTTTATTGTTGCAGATTTTTTTAAATGGCCATTTTGACCGGTGTGAGTTGATACCTCACTGGACTTTTGAGTTACTTATTTTTAGAATAATGAGTTATGCTGAGCATCTTCTCATCTGATGCATGACCTTCTCTCTGTCTTCTTTGGAGAAATGTCCAGTTAGGTCATTAGCCCATTTTTTGCTGTGCGTTTATATATATATATGCTGTGCGTTTATACATATATATATATATATATATATATATATATATATATATATGTAGAGAGAGAGAGAGAGAGAGAGAGTCGCGCAAGCTGCTTGCATGAGTTTGTTGTATTCTCCTTTGCAAATATTTTTCCCATCCTGAGGGTGGTCTTTTTCTTCTGTTTTAGGTTTCGTTTGCTCTGCCAAGGCTTTGAAAGTTAATTAGGTCCTGTATGTTTATTTTAGTTTTTTCATTATTCTAAGAGGTGGATCCAAAAAGAACCTTCTGTGATTTATGTCAAAGCATGATCTGCCTATATATGCCTCAAGGGGTTTATAGTATTTGATGTTACATTTAGATCTGTGAACTGTTTGTAACTTAGTTTTGTGCATGGTCTTAGGGAGTATTCTAATTTCATTCTTGTTTTCATTGTTTAAGGAGACTGCACCCTGTCCTCAATAGTGGCTGTTTCCAGTTTATATTTCCAGCATCTGTAGAAGAGGGTTCCCTTTTCATCACACCCTCTACAGCATTTAATGTTTGTAGAGTTTTTGACAGTGGCCCTTCTGACCGGGGTGAAGTGATCCCTTGTTGTACTTTCGATTTGCATTTCTCTAATATTTAGTGAGGTTGACATCTTTTCCTGTAACTTTTTTTACAAAGGTGTAATATAAACTTTCCTCTTGAAATTGGCTTCCTGAAGGTCTTCCAACTTTCGAATTCTTTTTCAATGACCAGTCCTTGGATATTTCTTGAAATCGGGTGTTTTTCATTTGTAACCCCACAGGCCTTGTGAGTATTAAGTACCCATAGCGCACCTTTTCAAGCTGCTGTTGCTCAGTCTCTGAGTCGCGTCATAAGTTGGATTTGTAGGTGTGTGAGTCTGTTTCTGTTGTGTCAATTAGTTCATTTGTGTGAACTGATAGAATACAGCTGTCAGTGATATCTTAGGTTATTTGTCATTCTCTCTCTGACTTACTTCGCTTAGTATGGTAATCATTTGGTCCATCCATGCTGGGGTCATTGGCATTATTCTGCTCTCTTTTATAAACTAGTAGGGTTCCAGTGAAGAGGCGTATCACTAATTGTTCATGTTTTGGTCAATGGACTCAAGAGGTTTATAGTATCTGATGTTACATTTAGATCTGTGAACTGTTTGGAACTCAGTTCCAAATTTGCTTGGTTGATTGATTGAATTTGGTTGATTCCAGTGTCTTGTGTATTGTAAATTGTGCTGCCCTGAAAATAGCAGTGCACGTGTTATTTCTAATTCTGATTTTCTCTGAGTCTAAGTCCAGGAGTGCGACTGCCAGATCTCGCAGTTTCACTATGCCTAGATTTTTTTAAGGGACCTCTTTGCTGTTTTCCATAGTTCCTGTACACATTAACATCCGATAAAGAATGAAGGACAGTTCTGTTTTCCCTGTGCCCTCTGTAGGACTTATTCCTAGTAGATCTTTTTGATGCTGGTGTTCCCGACCAGTTTGAGGTGATTTGTCATGGGAGTTTTGATTTCCATTCATTTAATATTTAGTGAGGTGGAGTATCCGAGGTGCTTTTTTGATCTTACACAGTATGAGTACAATTTACCAGTTTAAATTGGTTTATTGAAAGTGTGCCCTGTTTTAAATTATTTTCCAGTGATTTACACAGCGACATTACTTGATGGCAGGTGTCACATACAGCCCCACAGACCTCGTGAATTTTGAGCCCAGCGGTCCTGGTTTTGAAGTAGTTGTTATGGGGCATGGCCACAAGGGAGCAGCACTTCTTCGTCCCCATCTCCGGTTCCTAGGGCGAGCAGAGCCTTAGGGAAAATCGTGTTCATCCAGGTTTCTTGGGCTCAGGTGAGCCCTGCCCTGGAGCCCTCTTGGTCAATTACCGAGCCGATTGCATCTTTACTCTCTAAAATTAAGTATCTGTCCGGGTGGATGACATCAGGACTCAATGGACAGGAGTTTGAGTAAGCCCCTGGAGATGGTGAAGGAGAGAAGCCTGGTGTGCTGCAGTCCATGGGATCGCAAAGAGCCGGACACGCTGAGCGACTGAACAGCAACAAACTGCCCAGGTGTGTGAGAAGCTGATCTGTGTATTTGGGCTTCCCTGGTGGCTCAGCTGGTAAAGAATCCACCTGCAATGTGGAAGACCTGGGTTCAATCCCTGCGTTGGGAAGATCCCCCGGAGAAGGCAATGGCTGTGTATTTAGTTCCTGCTTTTCCAATGTTTAGTGACAGCATGTTACCTTGGTCAACTCTTTAAAAACCCCATCTCCAAATTCAGCCATATCCTGGTGTCCTGGGGGTTCAGGATGTGAATTTAGGGGGACATGACTGAGCCCATAATGTCCTGCTTCGGAATGAGCTGACACATGCCTCAGTGCCTCCTTCCCTCAATTCCCTCAGGGGTGATGTGATGGCCAAGGGAGGGGCCGCGCCTGCCATGCTTGTGTCCCAGCTGGGCAGCCCTTCTCAGCTCTCCTTGACCAGGCAGCAGCAGTGCCAGCCCTCCCGAGGAGCGGTTCTGGGGTGCGGTGCTGTGACCCTTGTCCTGCTGGGGTGAGTGGTTCGGGGTGCTGTGTTTCTTGTCCTGCTGCGGTGCTCAGTGTCCAGGAAGCCAGGAGCCAGCAGCCCAGTGGGGATGCCGGGAATGCTCAGGGTCCTGGCGAATGCCTCTCCCACCAGACACCCCAGCCAAAGGGGGAAGCCTTGGGGGATCACAGGGGGGAGTCATGATCTCATTTGTGCTGCAGGAAGGCAACATTGAGTTGGGGTGTGAGAAGCCCCCTGGGGTCAGGGAGCTTGGTTGGGGCCTGTTGGAGGGATTGGGCTTGGTCCAGGGCTGTGGGGGTAGAAGGGAATTAGTGTGGGGACTGGCTATAGGCTCTGCAGGAGGAGCTGACAGTCCCTGGAGCACAAGGAAGTGAGACCCTGGGAGGGCCTGGGTGGGGCTCAGCAACCCGGGAGGGTGGGACCCCCTTCTGCGGGTGGGAGCAGCAGGATCTCAGTCCTCTGAGGGGCCTATTAGCCCCCAAGATGAGATGCGGGCGCAGTGGTTGGGCCAGTGCATCTGGCCTGGGAGAGGGGTCCAGGCTGGAAATGTCGCTGGAATCATCACAGGAAGAGGGAAAGGCCAGGGTGGGGCAGGGGTTACAGCAGAACATGTGCAGTGACTGCAGTCCTGTTGGAACCAACTCAGAGCCCAAAGGGGTGGTTGTCAGAAGCTCGACCTCACTCTCTTATTCCTTTGTAAAACCACCGTGTCAGAATTAGGGACACCATCAGGAGACCTCAGAACTCCGTGGTGCTGTGGCTTCGTCAAAGGGTCCCAGGTGGAAACAGAACCACTGCAGGCCCTGCTCGCATCCCTACTGGGGAGGTACCCCCATCAGGGCACCGGGGCTCACAGACTTCAGGGAGCTCCTGCCCTCAGGACTGGTCTCCTCCTTCCCACCAGCTGCTGGTCCGAGGCCCAGGCACCCCCATCCTGGCTCCAGCCTCCCGGACCTGGCTTCTGGGACAGCTTAGGGGTAAGTAAGACCCTCACACTCCTGTACCTGCCTGGGGGTAAGAATGTCTAAAAATCTGCACCTCGCAGACCATGGAGGGCTGAGTGTTTCTAGCAGGTATAGGGGAAAGATGGGGCGTGAGGTTCCTACGTGTGCAGGGCCTTCCCAGTGCAGAGATCTGTGCATTTCCCCGGCCAGCCAGCTCCCCACGTCATCCTCCCAGGAAGCCCAGATCCAGGGTCACAAGGGCAGAGGCCGTCCCCCGGCTTGTCTGTAACTTCTCACCCCCACGGTGAGGAGCCTGGCTCCCACCATCTGCTGTTTATCTCTGCGTTGCTCCTTTCCAGATGACACATGCAGAAGTTTCAGCTTTCTTAGCTACTGCAGCCTGGAAGGAACCCCATAAAAAAGCCCACTGTTTATGAAAGGTCTATTTTGCTTTTAGTCTACAGATTCTGTTAATTTCCAAAGTTGAGTCAGCACCTTTTGCTCCATCCCTTACACTGAGGCTTCTCTATTTCGTTTCTGTTATTCCGAGTCCAAGCTCACTCTGCTGGCTGCACAATAGGCCAATGAATCCGAGAGATGAGGTGTTGAGGCAAAGAAGAGACTTTAATTGGGGAGCCATTGAAGGAGTCTTTTGGGCCTAGAAAAGCGAACAACAGTCTCAAAGGCCCCTTGCTGAGTCATCTAACTTTGGAGAAAACAAAGCATAACTTTAGTACCATCCTGATGCTCCAGGCCAGTTGCATCTATCTGGGACTTATCACCCCCTGTCCGGAAACCTACCACCCCCTACACCCGCCCAGAAGACTTATCACCCCCTGCCCAACTACAAGTGTCATCTCAACAAAAGAATACTTAAAATATCCCGCCTGATTGACGTTTCCCTTATCGCTTCCCCAAACCTCCCTATAAGTATGAAGCCTCCCTGATCCCTTTCGGCGCTCAGCCTGGTCGTTAGGCCGGCTGTCGCCCTCTTTGCCTGAATAAAGGTAACCTACTTCTGTTGAGGTCGTCTTTCCTTTTCTGCCTCTCTGGAACTATGCCTTACAGCCATCAGACCAAGAAGATGGCAAGCTAGCATCTCAAAATAACTGCCTTATTGGGGTCTGGATGCCAGGTTCTTTTATAGATCAGAGAGAAAGAAGCAATGAGGAACTAAAGTCAAAATGCAGGATAGAGAGGGAGAAGCAGTGGGGAAGTAAAGTGAAGGGGCCTTCAGTCTTGCAAAGTATCTCCCAGGGAATGTCCAGCCTTGGAAGGGGTGTGGGGAGGGACAAACTATCCCTCCATGAGCTGAACAAAGGCACTTTGGTTTACAGTCAAGCAGAGGGGTAGGGTCCTCCAGGCAAGCCACTGAGCATGATTATAATAATAAAAACAACAAAAAGCAAGTCACAAGTCACAGAAATAGCTTCCAACATGGAGTCAGAGTTGGCTTTCTCCCTGCAACAGTACTACAGTTAGATGCAATGTCACGGTGTGTATTCCACTGCTACATCCAAAATAGCTAAATTTGAGTAGATTATGTTTACCCCTTGGGCCATACAAATCTGTGGGCTCAGACAAAAACATAGGGACAGGCTTTCCAACCTGCAGTTGAAGAGGAAACGTTAAAATTTTACATCACCTCCTGCTCCTTCTGCCTCTGTAAGTCAAGCTTCCTCCTTGCAAAGTCTGGATCATGTAGGTCACACAGTCTCAGACACTGGGGACCTACAATACTAGGAACCGGAGCTTATCTCACTCACCCTTGTCCTGCTCTTTGCAATTGCCCAGCCCCTGCAAACCTGCTTAATCATGCTTGTCCAGGTCAGGCATCCCCCTCCCCATCTTGACTGCTGTTCCCACACGAGAAACCCCTTAGTTTAAACCAGCCTATTAACAGCTAGTGTTGCCCACTATAGTCTATCTATAAAAACTCTGTAACCCTTTTGTTCCAGGCTCAGAGCTTGGAGTGTTAACTCCTTGGGGCCTGCCGGTGTAAAAAACCTGAGTTCTGCAACTCTCTAAGTGTGGTGCTTGGTTTTTTGAATGCTGGCTTCTGCAACAATATGTCAGTTAAGATTTATTCTTTTCTTCCCATGGGTTGATGGCTCATTCCTTTCTACTGCTGAGTAATATTCCATTGCATGTGTATGGGAGGAAAAACAATTTTCCTCTAACCTAGGTGGTTAGTGGAGACTTTCACTGTAAAAAACAAACAAACAAAAGACAGATTACCAGGAGAAAAACAGAAGTTTAATAGCATGGATACCTCCTGTATATATGGAAGTGAATGAGAAAACTGAGTCATTTGTCCAAAGCTATCTCCTTAAATGCCATCTTCAGACACAAACAAAAGACCTGGGGGTGGGGGGCGGGGGAGAGGGAAGCCAGTTATGGCAGGCTATTATGCAAAACACAGTAAAGAAGGGTATGGTTGTTTTCAGATTGAAGTCAGGACTTGTCCATTGATAAGAGTTACTTGAGATTTAATCATCTGCCTATTTCTGGTGGGAAAAGGGGCAGCCCTTAAATATGGAGATTTCTCTATTGTAAATGTCCTTCACAAAAGGACAGTTACTGTTCAGCTTTCCAAGATTCCTTTTTAAAAAAAAATTAGACTGAAATAATCTTTATGCCAGAGAGTCGTATTTTGGAGTGGCATATTCTGCTTGCCTTAACATAGATGTACCCCACTTTGCTTGTGTATTCATCTATTGAAGGATATCCTGATTTGTTCAGGTTTTCAGCTATTATGAATACTGCTGTTATGCGTAATTGTATCCTTGCTCAAATTTGGAAATAGATTTTCAAAGCAGTTGACTAAATAATGAAAGCGTGATTGTTGGATCACATAGTTTAGCTGTAGAAAAAACTGCCCAGCTGTCTTACAAGGTGGCTGTGCATACACACCACCAGCAGTGAGGGAGGTTCCTGTCATTTCTCACCCTCCAGCAGTTGGCACTGTCCCACACCTGGAGGTCTGTAGTCCTAATAGGTGTGGTGTGACATCTGATGCTTTTAATTTGTAATTCCCTAGTAGTGTTGAAGAGGAAAAGTTATAATTTTACATAACTTCCTTTTCCTTTTGCCTCTGGAACTCAGCTTTCCCCTTGCAAAGTCTAGATCTCGTAGGTCATCTAGTCTCAGAAAGTGGGGACTTGCAATACTAGTGTTGTAATCCCACATTCTAGGAAACAAACTCACTCAGAAGGACAATGCAGATAGTGGAGTGCAGTTTGTACACTGGCAGGCCCAAGGCAGAGTCTCCTCTTAGCCAAGGACCCCGACCAGCTTTTTGTGGAAACCTCATATACCCTAAGTGTATGTGGTCAAACCCACCTCCCCAAATTCTCTGAACTAGTCTGAACAAAGGAAAGAAAGATACAATTTGTATCTTTCACATCCTTGATTCATATGCCTTAAGCCTAGGTAGTTAACAGTGGACAATTATCAATAGGCCTGTGGTCATACCCCAATAAGCATAATAGAATTTGTGATTCCATTCGGTTACACAGATAATCAGGGTGTTCTTTTAGGCAACGGAGAGTCTAGGTGTGAGACCTGGGGCTCTTCCATGGGGGGAGGGGGTCTGGTTTTCCAGTTGGTGTGTTGTTTTCATAGATACGGGGCATAGAGCTCAAAGTCCACAGCCTGGCCCAAGATGGAGTCCTGCTTTCAAGATGAAGCCTGTTCTGTCTGTTTCCTCCTTCAATGCAAGAGATTCAGACTTGATCCCTGAGTTAGGAAGATGCCCTGGAGAAGGAAATGGCAACCCACTCCAGTATTCTTTCCTGGAAAATTCCATGGACAGTGGAGACTAGCAGGCTACAGTCCATGAAAGTCAGACACAACTGAGTGACTGAGCACAGTGATGAGTGAGGGGTGTCCTTCCAGGTGTGAGTCATGCATAGCTGGACACATCATGTCCTTATTCAGGCTCTCTTCCCATGTAAGTCATTACGGAGTGTTGAGGAGGGTTCCTTGTGCTATGCAGTGGGTCCTTGTGGATGGTTTTATAAAGAGTAGTGTGTGTATGTTAATCTGAACCAGCTCATTCCTCCCTGCCTTCCACTTTTCCTCCTTGGTAACTGTAAGCTTCTTTTGGGAACCATGTCAGTGAGGCCCTTTCTCTTTGGTAAAGAAGTTCATGTGTCTCCATTTTTAGATTCCACCTAGAAATGATGCCATATGATTCTTGTCTTGCTCTGTCTTCCTTACTTCACTCAGAATGATCACCTCTACTTTCTTCCCTGTGACTGGAAATGTCATTATTTGATCCCTTTTAATGGCTGAATAATACTGTATTATGTCTAGGTACCCCATCTTCTTTATCTGTTCATCTGTGTTCTGCTCTTAGATTGCTGCCGTGTCCTGTTTATGGTCCTAGTTCAGCTGTAATCATCAGTTCAGTTCAGTTCAGTCGCTCCCATGTCTGACTCTTTGCGTCCCCATGAATCCCAGCATGCCAGGCCTCCCTGTCCATCACCAACTCCTGGAGTTTACTCAAACTCATGTCCGTCAAGTCGGTGATACCATCCAGCCATCTCATCCTCTGTTGTCCCCTTCTCCTCCTGCCCCCAATCCCTCCCAGCATCACGGTCTTTGCCAACGAGTCAACTCTTCGCATGAGGTGGCCAAAGTATTGGAGTTTCAGCCTCAGCATCAGTCCTTCCAGTGAACACCCAGGACTGATCTCCTTTAGGATGGACTGGTTGGATCTCCTTGCAGTCCAAGGGACTCTCAAGAGTCTTCTCCAACACCACAGTTCAGAAGCATCAATTTTTTGGCACTCAGTTTTCTTCACAGTCCAACTCTCACATCCATACGTGGCCACTGGAAAAACCATAGCCTTGACTAGATGGATCTTTGTTGGCAAAGTAATGTCTCTGCTTTTTAATATGCCATCTAGGTTGGTCATAACTTTCCTTCCAAGGGGTAGGCGTCTTTTAACTTCGTGGCTGAAATCACCATCTGCAGTGATTTTGGAGCCCCCCAAAAATAAAGTCTGACACTGCTTCCACTGTTTCCCCATCTATTTCCCATGAAGTGATGGGACCAGATGCCATGATCTTAGTTTTCTGAATGTTAAGCTTTAAGCCAACTTTTTCACTCCCCTCTTTCAATTCCATCAAGAGGCTTTTTAGTTCCTCTACACTTTCTGCCATAAGGGTGGTGTCATCTGCATGTCTGAGGTTATTGATATTTCTCCCGGCAATCTTGATTCCAGCTTGTGTTTCTTCCAGTCCAGCGTTTCTCATGATGTACTCTGCATATAAGTTAAATAATCAGGGTGACAATATACAGCCTTGACTCAGCCACAAAGAAGGATAAAGTAATGTCATTTCCAGTCACAGGAAAGAAAGTAGAGCTGATCAGATGAAGTAAAATAAGGAAGACAGTGAAAGACTAGTATCATATGATATCACTTTCAGGTAGAATCTAATAATGGATACAAAATGAATGTCTTTACCCAACAGAGACAGACCTAGGAAAGAACCTTATGATTACCAAAAGAGAAAGATGAGGGGCCAGAGGAAATAACATGGCTCATATTAACACATGCACCCTGCTATTTATATAATAATCCACAGACTGTATGGCACAAGGAAGCTACTCGATCCTCTGTAATAAGCTGTATGGGAAAAGGACAGGTAAAAGCGTACGTCTGTCTTTGTATAACTGAATCAAGTTGCTGGATATAGAAAAGAAAAAAACAAAACAAAACACAACATTGTAATTCACCTACAAACTCCAATTCACATTATACTTGAAAACGAAAAAAAAAAAAGAAGAAGAAAAAATGTCTACTCCAGTCCCCTTCGGCTGATGTCAGATCTCTGGAGCCCAAGCAGCCTGGGGCCGAGGCTCGGAAGCCCTGTGTCCGAGGGAGCAGAGGAGAGTATCCTGGCCCGGGTGGCCAGCCATCCGCTCATAGACCGGAGCGCCTGCCACCTCTTCACCGGCCACGGCCTCCAGGTCCTGTAGAGGAAGCCAGCCCACTGCGCCCCGTGCGCCCCGAGGACTAGGACGGGGCAGCCTCTGGGCTGGGAGAGCTCTAGGAGTCCCCGGGGCTCCCACCTCCGCCTCCATTCTTAGGTCCCCCCACCTACGGTGACAGCACACTGCGCAGAAGATGGTTTCAAGAACTGAGATGTGTCCCAGGAATAAACTGTAACGGGGAAGAAGTCATGAGACACAAACAAGCTTTTGGTGATTCCTTCCCTCTGACAATCCGGGAACAGCGTTTTCACTAAGGCTCCGGTTGCCTGAGTGAACCAGAGCCAGACATGAAGAAATTCTGCCACCTTGTGGCGGCTTTCAGAACAACAACTTTAAACCAGGGCTGATGGACTCTTGGTTGTTCAGTCGCTCCGTCTTATCTGACTCTTTGTGACCCAATGGACTGCAGCACGCCAGGCTTCCTGGTCCTTCATTATCTCCCAGAGTTTGCTCAGCTCATGTCCATGGTGATGCCATGAAGCCATCTTTTCGTCCGTCACCCTCTTCTCCTCCCACCTTCAATCTGTCCCAGCATCGGGATATTTTCCAATGAGTCAATTCTTCATATCAAGTGGCCAAAGTATTGGAGCTTCAGCAACAGTCCTTCCAATTAATATTCAGGACTGATTTCCTTTAAGATGAACTGGTTGGATCTCCTTGCAGTCCAAGGGGTTCTCAAGAGTCTTCTTCAATACCACAGTTCAAAAGCATCAGTTCTTCAGCGCTCAGCCTTCTTTGTGGTCTAACTCTCACATCCATACATGGCTACTGGAAAAACCATAGCGTTGACTATATGCACCTTTGTTGACAAAGTGATATCTCTGTTTTTCAACATGCTGTCTAGGTTTGTCACAGCCTTCCTTCCTGGGAGCAAGTGTCTTTTCATTTCGTGGCTGCAGTCACCATGCACCCTCCCCCATTACTACACCTGGTGCTAGCCTGGTGGGTTAGCCTGGCTACGGTCCATGAGGTCACAAAGAGTTGGACACGACTGAGCAACTAAGCACACAGCACAAGTTAGACACATGCAACAGACTTTCCTTTTGACTTGATTGTATGGTTCTGAAAGCACTCTGATAAACCAGAACACAGGTATGGTACTTAAGAGTACAAGAGTACCTGGTATAAAGACTTGGAAAACTAATCTAGTTGGAAAATACTTTGATTTGGCTAAATTCCTATTGATAGTGACCAATTATGTCACATAAGGTGACACACTGCTCTGGTTTGCCCAAGACTGTCCCAAATATTTGGGATTTTGGCCATCCAGAAGGGCACAATCATTCTCAGAGCACAGTGTAATTAGTTGAAATGTCTTTTACGTCTATATAATTAATCAATTTGATTAGGTCATACCTGAATGGTCTAGTGGTTTTCCCTACTTTCTTCAATTTAAGTCTGAATTTGGCAATAAGGAGTCATGATCTGAGCCACAGTCAGCTCCTGGTCTTGTTTTTGCTGACTGTATAGAGCTTCTCCATCTTTGGCTGCAGATAATATAATCAATATAATTTCAGTGTTGACCATCTGGTGATGTCCATGTGTAGAGTCTTCTCTTGTGTTGTTGGAAGAGGGTGTTTGCAATGACCAGTGCGTTCTCTTGGCAAAACTCTATTAGCCTTTGCCCTGCTTCATTCTGTACTCCAAGGCCAAATTTGCCTGTTACTCCAGGTGTTTCTTGACTTCCTACTTTTGTATTCCAGTCTCCTGTAATGAAAAGGACATCTTTTTTGGGTGCTAGTTCTAAAAGGTCTTATAAGTCTTCATAGAACCGTTCAACTTCAGCTTCTTCAGTGTTACTGGTTGGGGCATAGGCTTGGGTTACTGTGTTATTGAATGGCTTGCCTTGGGAATGAACAGAAATCATTCTGTTTTTGAGACTGCATCCAAGCACTGCATTTCGGACTCTTGTTGACCATGATGGCTACTCCATTTCTTTTAAGGGATTCCTGCCCACAGTAGTAGATATAATGGTCATCTGAATTAAATTCACCCATTCCAGTCCATTTTAGTTCACTGATTCCTAGAATGTTGACGTTCACTCTTGCCATCTCCTGTTTGACCACTTCCAATTTGCCTTGATTCATGGACCTAACATTCCAGGTTCCTATGCAATATTGCTCTTTACAGCATGGGACCTTGCTTCTATTACCAGTCACATCCACAACTGGGTATTGTTTTTGCTTTGGCTCCATCCCTTCATTCTTTCTGGAGTTATTTCTCCACTGATCTCCAGTAGCATATTGGACACCTACCGACCTGGGGAGTTCCTCTTTCAGTATCCTATCATTTTGCCTTTTCATACTGTTCATGGGGTTCTCAAGGCAAGAATACTGAAGTGGTTTGCCATTCCCTTCTCCAGTGGACCACATTCTGTCAGACCTCTTCACCATGACCCATCCGTCTTGGGTGGCCCCATACAGCATGGCTTAGTTTCACTGAGTTAGACAAGGCTGTGGTCCTGTGATCAGATTGGCTACTTTTCTGTGATTATGGTTTTAGTGTGTCTGCCCTCTGATGCCCTCTCACAACACCTACCGTCTTACTTAGGTTTCTCCGGAGGTTCGTGACATTGTACAGGAGACAGGGATCAAGACCATCCCCATGGAAAAGAAATGCAAAAAAGCAAAATGGCTACCTCAGGAGGCCTCACAAATAGTTGTGAAAAGAAGAGAAGCAAAAGGCAAAGGAGAAAAGGAAAGATATACCCATTTGAATGCAGAGTTCCAAAGAATAGCAAGGAGAGATAAGAAAGCCTTCTTCCATGATCAATGCAAAGAAGTAGAAGAAAACAACAGAATGGGAAAGACTAGAGATCTCTTCAAGAAAATTAGAGATACCAAGGGAACATTTCATACAAAGATGGGCTCGATAAAGGACAGAAATGGTATGGACCTAAAAGAAGCAGAAGAAATTAAGAAGAGGTGGCAAGAATACATAGAAGAACTGTACAAAAAAGATCTTCATGACCCAGATAATCACGATGGTGTGATCACTCACCTAGAGCCAGACATCCTGGAATGTGAAGTCAAGTGGGCCTTAAAAAGCACCACTACAAACAAAGCTAATGGAGGTGATGGAATTCCAGTTGAGCTATTTCAAATCCTGAAAGATGATGCTGTGAAAGTGCTGCACTCAGTATGCCAGCAAATTTGGAAAACACAGCAGTGGCCATAGGACTGGAAAAGGTCAGTTTTCATTCCAATCACAAAGAAAGGCAATGCCAAAGAATGCTTAAACTATCGCACAATTGCACTCATCTCACACGCTAGTAAAGTAATGCTCAAAATTCTCCAAGCCAGGCTTCAGCAATACGTGAACCGTGCACCTCCAGATGTTCAAGCTGGTTTTAGAAAAGGCAGAGGAACCAGAGATCAAATTGCCAACATCTGCTGGATCATGGAAAAAGCAAGAGAGTTCCAGAAGAAACATCTATTTCTGCTGTGATCATAGTCTTTTCAAATTTTGGTTTTCTCCCTATCTATAACCAGGTGTGGGATCGCTGGATCCTATAGTACTTCTATGTTTGGTTTTAAAAAAGAAACTTCATACTCTTTGCCTATTGGATGGACCGATTTACGTTCCCACCAAGAGTGCAGGGGAGTCCCCTTCTCTCCGCATCCTCTGCAACAGGTATTGCTGGAGGGTCTCTGAGACGGCCGTTCTGACCGGGGTGAGGTGATAGCTCCCTGGACTTTTGATTGGCCTTCCTCTAACCATTAGTGGTGCTGAGAACCTTTTCAAGTGCTTAATGGCCATCTGTATGCCTTCTTCATGAAATGTCCATTGAGATCTTTGGCCCATTTCTTATTGGGTATTTTTGTTTTTTGATATTGAGCTGCTTGAGCTGTCTATATGTTTTGGAGATGAATTCTTTGTGGGGATCTTTGTTTGAAATATTTTTCCTATTCTGAGTGTTGTCTTTTTCTTTTATTTAGGGGTTCCTTAGCTGTGAAAATTCCACTAAGGTTAATTACATCCCTTTGGCCTATTTTTATTTATTGTTACTCTTAAGGTGTGTATCCAAAAGGAACTTGCTGCTGTGATTTACAACAAAGCTTTTTCTGCCTATATTTTCCTCAAGAGTTTTAGAGTGTCCTCACGTTGAGATCTGTAAATTATTTAGAATTTATTTTTGTGTATGGTGTTAGGGAGTGAGAAGTGGACTATTTCCTGCTGTATCAGTAAACAAGGATGTCATAGTCACTTGCAATCGCAGCCCCCCAGTGAGCCAGTGAGCCCTCAGGAAACTCAGGAAGGAGAAGCATATCTGCTCTCTAGCAGCCATCAGACTGCAGACACTCTAAGGTGAGCCCTGAAGAAAGGAAGCTCAGGATGTTAAAATAGGATGCTGGCCCCAGACAGGTGAGGTGCACCTGAAAGGAATGATTTCAGGGAGCCCGGACTCCTGCATCTTCCCCAGAAAAGCACTAAATCCCTTTATTCAGGATATCTTGTTTTCTTTAACAATAGTCTTGATGTTCAGACTACCTGCCCTTCGTTACAGAGTTCTGTGTAAGCTGTCTCCTCCCTTCACCTCCTGGGAGCAGTTCCCTCAGAGTTACTTGAGATGGTGTCTCCTGGGCTTGAAATCCTAAAAGTTCCCAATGAATAAAACATAACTCAACTTTTAGGTTGTGAATATTTCTTAAGTTGACAGGAATATTGTAATTTTGTTCCCATTTTCGTTGTTTAAGGAACCTTCACACTGTCTCCATGTGTTTCCCAGGTGGCGCTAGTGGTAAAAAGCCCACCTGCCAACACAGGAAACATAAGAGACATGGGTTCAGTCTCTGGTTGGGGAAGGTCCCCTGGAGGGGGGCGTGGCAACCCACTTCAGTATTCCTGCCTGGAGAACCTCATGGAGAGAGAAGCCTGGCGGGTCACAGTCCACAGGACCGGAAAGAGTCAGACAGGACTGAAGTGACTTAGCGTGCACAGGTTCCATAGTGGCTGTTTCTGGGTTATATTCCAGCATTGATGGAGGAGGGCTCTCATTTCTCCACACCCCCTCCAGCCTTGGTTCTTCGAGTGTTTGACAAAGGCCATCTGACCAGTGTGAGGTGATACCTCACTGTAGTTTTGATTTGGATTTCTCTAATATTTAGCAAGATTGACATTTCCTGTCTTTTTTTAAAGGGTATGAGTGAAACCTTTTACAATTGACTCTTGAACATTTTGATAAACGTTTTGATAAATGCTCCTAGAACATTCCTTGAAAGCGGGTGTTGTTTAGTCACAACCCCATGGGCCTTCTGAATATTAAGTGCCCGTCAGCACAGCTTTCGATGTTGTCGTTATGGAAAACGGCCACAAGGAGGCAGCATTTTTCATGTCCCCCCTCCCCTTTTTGCTTTCTGTGCAATTTCATTTTGATCTCATATTGGTACAGAGTTGATGTCCAGTGTTGTGTTTGTATAAGGTGTACAGGAACTTAATTCAGCCATGCACAAACGCATATCTATTCTTTCCCAGGTTTTTCTTCCCATATACAGCAGATCCTAAAAAGTAGTGAGAAGCAAGAGTCAGAAGTTAGAGAAGAGAATTAAAATGCAGCAAGAGGTGGTGGAAGCCTTGGAAACAAGTGGAAAACCCAAGAAATGTAATCCTGTAGAAACAGGGCTCTACAAATTTAAAGCACGGAAACTGGATTCTGGAATTATTTACAGTGGGTACATTTTTCCTAAGAAACTGCCTGAGAAGCCACCCACCGTGCCTATTGGCTTTGATTTTGAATGGAGAAAAGAATCAAACAGTGAGAAGCAAAGAGGGTATTGCAGGACAAACACTTTAAATTTATGCAAAGCCTTGCCCTTACCATATCTTGTTGGGTGTTGTGGGTGTTCCCGATAAGAAAGAAATTCCACTCACTGTCCCCAGGACTCCTGCCTTTGTTTGGAAGAAAAGAGCCCAAACCCACCAAGAGGACGAGGGTGAAGAACAGACAGGAGTCATAAGAGCCCAGCAATCGCCCCAAGACGGGTGCCTTTGGAGCCCGAAATCCCAGTGAGAACTGTGGGAACGCGCCCTTTCTGTTTTGTTACAAAAAATCACTTACAGAAGGAGAGGAAAATAAAACAGCTGCAGAAAGGGGAGGTGCCCAACTTCTAGGCCCTTCCTTCGCCTCATTTTACCACCATTAACCTTCAGGAGAAGAACATGAAGAACACGGCTCAGGCTGAGTCTTCTGATGGAGCCTGGCAGAAGAGGCGCCTGAAGGCACAGACTTGGGTTCTCTCTGCGCACACGCGACAAAGAACGCTCCTCCCAGTGTGAAGGGCAGAGCAGCTCTGGTTCCCGGCTGGCGTCTGCAGCCAAGTTTGGCGGCAGAGTCGACTGGAGAACCCAGGTGGTACTCACCAGTCAAGGGCTGCTCACTCACATTAGTTTGTGTGGCTTCCATCCCCCTCCGGAGAAGGCACTGGCACCCCACTCCAGTACTCTTGCCTGGAAAATCCCATGGACAGAGGAGCCTGGTGGGCTGCAGTCCATGGGGTCGCTAAGAGTCAGACACGACTGAGCGACTTCACTTTCACTCTTCACTTTCATGCATTGGAGAAGGAAATGGCACCCCACTCCAGGGTTCTTGCCTGGAGAACCCCAGGGACGGGGAGCCTGGTGGGCTGCCGTCTATGGGGTCGCTAAGAATCAGACACAGCTGAGCGACTTCACTTTCATTTTTCACTTTCATGCATTGGAGAAGGCAATGGCAACCCACTCCAGTGCTCTTGCCTGGAGAACCCCAGGGACGGGGAGCCTGGTGGGCTGCCATCTATGGGGTCGCACAGAGTCGGACAGGACTGACGCGACTTAGCAGCAGCAGCAGCATCCTCCTCCCCCTCCTCTGTTTTATGTATAAGTCAGAATATATAGTTGACTTGGTTTGTAATTTATTCACTTGAAGTGTAATTTTTACTGCTTTTATCCTTCACTTTTTATATTTAAAAATAAAGGTACTTGATTTAGTTTATAGTTTATGTCTGATTCTTTCCTCTTCTCCATGCAAAATGAATTTGGAGTTAAGGAGCCCTTTGCTGTGAGAGGGGAGCCTTATTAACCGCCTGACTAGGCAGAGACTTGACTGATGCGTCCCTCACCGAGGCTGTCTGCTGCTTCAGGCCAGGCCGCTGTTCAGGCACCTTCTGCCCTTGTTGGTGCTGACGATGAGGGAATGCTGAGCAGGATATGTTTTAAGTCCCCCTGTGACCTGGGCTGGAATCAATATGTTTGTCTTACTAAGAATTAACAAAGGCAGTTCCATACTCCTCTCCACAGTGATTCTCAGCATTTACATCTCATCAGCACCATGAATGTTCTCTTTCCTCCGTGTCTTCTCCACCGTTTTCCTTTGTAGACTGAGGATGGCCTTTCAAACAGCTGCAGTGTTCCCTCACTGTGGTTTTATTTGCACATCTCTAACAATTCCTGGTGTGCAGCATGTTTTTATGGGCTTTGATTTTAACTAGTGTGTGTGGAATTGACTGGAAATTTTCATCTTCACAGTCTACCCAGTTTTTGTTTTCGGTTAGTTGCCCATGGACATTTTTAAAGTGCCAGTATCATTTAGAGCCCAGCAGTCCTTGTGAATATGAAGTGTTTTTAAGTGTGGCAGTGAAATAAGAAATAGTTTTTTCTCTTTTGCCTTTTGAGTCCTTCTCTACTTTAACTGTTCCTGAGCTACAGCCAGCATTGATAGTTAAGTCTCCTTCTTTTCAGAAGACTAACCTGTTATGTAAGCTAATCCTGCATCTGTGTGTGTGTGTGTGTGTGTGAATTAGTCACTCAGTCGTGTCTGACTCTTTGTGATCCCATGGACTATAGTTAACCAGCCTCTTCTGTCCATGAAATTTTCCAAGCAAGAATATTGGAGTGGGTTTCCATGTTCTTCTCCAGGGGTATCCCACACCTATCACCCTCTAACTCTGCATAAGCCATATTTCACATCTATTATCTTTTAATTTTATGCTAGTCACATCCTGATGCTTAACTTTATGGTACTCTCTCTGCAAACCTCCCCTTAAAATCTGTTTTCTCTTTTTGCATTATGGAAAGAAAGCTTCAATGCAATCTACAAAAGACAGTGGCCTCGACTCCTGCAACTGCCTGCTGGACCCAAGTTACTGGGCTCCCTGATGCCAGCCTATTGGCTATTTTGAAGCAATGCAAAAAGAAAGAATATAGGATCCTTATATGTTTGCTCTTTATCTCCAACCTCTGACTATGAGCCCCAACTGTGTGATCCCCTCGATTCCCTATCAGGGGAGACACAGTTCTTGAGGCACAAGTCTACTGTATTCTCTCCTCTTCCAGCTTGGGGATTAAAGCCATCTATTTCCTTAAAAAACATTTCCCCAAAAGTATAAGTTTCCTATGTTCTTGTTCCTTTTTGCATTGTTTCAAAACAGTCAATAGGTTAATCTTCTGAAAAGAAGGAAACAGTTATCAACGCAGACTGTAGATCAGGAACAGCAAATGTAGAGAAGGAATCAAAAGGCCAAAGAGAAAAAAAAACTTTTTTCTTATTTCACTGCAGCATAAGCAATAGCTTTCAAGTTTCTGTAGTGGGAGATGGCCACAAGGAGACAGGATTTCTTCATGCCCTAGTCCTGTTACTATAGTAACCAGAACCTTAGGGTGACTCCTCGTCCGAGCTTTCTTCTGGCACATGCCGAAGCCTGTGGCTCATTAATCCTTGTTTTTCTTTTTTAAAGTTAGTGTTTACTTTTTTGGGAGGATAGCTGACTTACAGTGTTGTGTTTGTTGGTGGAGAGATTCTTCATCAGTTATCCCCATACACACTCTGATCATCTTTGTTTTTTCACACACGTTATTATAGAGTGTGTAGTACGCCACCCTTTCTAAAGTAGGTCCATGCCGACTCTATGTTCTGTATGTACTTGTGAGGATAAATGAGCCCCAACCTCCTAATTGATCACTTCCACCCACCACTCTCCTTCTGTAGCCATGTTTGTTTCCTGACTGTGCGTGTATCTCACTTTTATAAAATAGCTCATTGGTATCAGTTTCTCCTTCTGAAGTACTTTACTTACTTTGATTGTTCTAGTTCTAGATAATCCCTGCAAATGGCATTATTTTTTCATGGCTGAATCATATTCTATTCTATACATATATGAAATCTTTATTCATTCATCTGTCCATGTACATTTTGGTTACTTCCATGTCTCAGCTGTTGTACATGCTGCTGCAGTGCATGCTTGTGTGCAGTGTTGTTCAGTCGCTACTTCTATCCTGCAAAACCCAGACAGTCCCCATGAGACGACTCAGTCCCCTTTCCCCTCCCTTAGCCCTTGGCACCCACCATCCTGCTTTCTGTGTCTATGGAGCCAATTGCTCTAGGTGCCTTGTATGAGTGCACTCAAACATCATTTGTTCTTCCGTGTTTGCCTTATGTCACTGAGCATAATGTCTTCAAGGTCCATCCACGCTGTAGCCTGTCAGAACTGCCTTCCTTTCAGGCTGAACAACATTCGTTGTGTTGCTGGACCACATTCTGCTTGTCCATTCTTCTGTTGAGGGACATATGGAATATCTTCATTCATCTCTCACCTCTTGTAGTATTTGTGGAATAACTTCAGAAAGTCCCATGATCTAAAAGTCACTCACCATTAACTACTTTATAAACTTTTTTATTTTGGAAACCATAAAAGCTCAGAAGAAGGGAAGAATGCACATGAGCTTCACTTGTGTTTAGAAACAAGCACTTTAGGGTAATCATTTTATTCCTCGTGTGTGTGCTATGCGTGTGTGTGTGCGCCTGTTGGCGGATGCATGCTGTTTGTGTGCATGGTGTAGGTGCACAGCGCATATGTGTGTGGTCTGGGAGTGTGTGTGTGTGCTATGCATGTGTGCTATGTGTGTGCTATGCATGTGTGTGTGTGCTGTGTGTGTGTGTGCACCATGTAGATGCACAGCACATATGTGTGTGGCATGGGAGTGTGTGTGTGTGTGTGTGTGTGCTATGCGTGTGCGCCTGTTGGCGGACACGTGCTGTTTGTGTGCACGGTGTAGGTACACAGCACTTATGTGTGTGGCATGGGAGTGTGTGTGTGTGTGCGTGTGTGTGCTATGCGTGTGCACCTGTTGGCGGACACGTGCTGTTTGTGTGCACGGTGTAGGTACACAGCACATATGTGTGTGGCATGGGAGTGTGTGTGTGTGTGTGTGCATGTGTGTGCTATGTGTGTGCGCCTGTTGGCGGACACGTGCTGTTTGTGTGCACGGTGTAGGTGCACAGTGCATATATGTGTGGCGTGGGAGTGTCTGTGTGTGTGTGTGTGTGTGTGTGTGTGGTAATGGGTCATGGGGTGGGGGCTTGGGGCCCGAGGTGGGCAGGCGGGCGCAGGTGGGAGCTCCCCGCAGGTGCTCTGCTTGGATGGCATCTGTGCCCCACCTCTGCCCGCATTCTCCGCTTGGAAGCAGCACGGTGCCCTGCGGGCATCAACCGCAGCACGAAGTCACTTGACCAGGAGCCTAGGAGGTGTCAGGCCCACCCCCCTAGCCCTTCCCCTGCGGGGAAGCAGTACCTGAGCGCACTCCCTCCCTAAATGACCAGCAGGATGGACGGACCGGCTCTCCCCGTGCACGCTGCAGGACTGTCCTGCCTAGGTGACCTGGGCAGCGCTTTCTGCTGGGAGCCCAGGATACGGCAGCCGGGCCACGTCCAGTCTGTCCTAGCAGGACGCTAGGCTGTGCTCCACCAGGTTCCTGGCTCTCCCCGGGCCCTGACCATCACATGGCCGCAGAACCTGCTCACAGTTTTGTTTTGCCTGCCAAAATGTTTAGTGACAAAGTTTTTGTTCCGTTTCCTGATGTGGGTGAAGTGTGGAGCCAGTGATGATTTCTTCAAGAAAGGTACGTCCCAGTTCTCACACGCGGGTGAGCCCCTGTTCAAGGATGAGAGACCCAGGGGTGTGATCTGTGCCTCCTGGGAGCACACCTCTAGGCGACTTTGAACCTGGCCAAGATCTGTCTACATGGTGGATTCAGACCTCTGCAAGTCCTGTCTACACTGATTATGTTTAATGAGACGTGTTCTTCTACAGTGAGAACATTCACGCCTGGCCGGGTTCTCTGTGCAGTAGGACGTGGAGACCTGGGTGCAGACCCGGCCTGGCCTCTGTCCTGGAAAACTCTGTGCCTGTGTCTGAATGTCAGTGCTCAGAGGTCTGGGGTCTGGAACTGAGGTGGGTTCTCTGGGTAACTGTGGGGTTCCATGGCCCTCCTGGGGGTCAGTGCTGAGGTAGGGCTCTTAGTCTTTCCCTCTGACATGTTCACCTCCCCAGGGCTCATCGAGACACAGATAGGCTACGTGGTTGTTGTCGTTCAGTCTCTAAGTCATGTCCAACTGTTTGTGACCACATGGACTGCAGCACGCCAAGCTTCCCTGTCCTCCACTATCTCCTGGTGTTTGCTCAAACTCATGGCCATTGAGTCGGCGATGCCATCCAACCATCTCATCCTCTGTCATCCCCTTCTCCTCCTGCCTTCAATCTGTCCAAGCATTGGGGTCTTTTCCAATGAGTCAGCTTTTCCCATCAAGTGGTCAAAGTCTTGGAGCTTCAGCTTCAGCATCAGTCTGTCCAATGAATATTCAGGGTAGATTTCCCTTCGGATTGATTGGTTTGATCTCCTTGCAGTCCAAGGGACTCTCAAGAGTCATTGCCAACACCACAGTTCAAAAACATCAGTTCTTCAGTGCTCAGCCTTCTTTATGGTCCAGCTCTCACATCCATGCATGCCTACAGGACAAACTACAGCTTTGACCATATGGACCTGGCTTGTTTACACATTAGGGGCCTGCCAACCACAGCCATGGTGCCCTGATCAAGGGAATGTGTGACCCCAGGTAGAGGGGTCTGGGAACTGAGTCTCACCCCATCTGCGTGGGCCAGAATCATGTGCAGAGGGAGACCAGCTAAGGGAAAGAGGGAGACCAGCTAGGAAAAGGGAAGAACACGTGTGTGCCTCACTTGATTTGGGTTTAGGCACCAGCATCAGTGTATACAGGACTCGGCCAGCTAGGAAAGGGGAAGAACACGTGTGCGCCTCACCTGACTTGTGTTTAGGGACCAGCATCAGTGTATACAGGCCTCGGCCAGCTAGGGAAAGGGAAGAACACATGTGCACCTTACCTGACTTGGGTTTTGGCAACAGCATCAGTGTATACAGGCCTCGGCCAGCTAGGGAAAGGGAAGGACACATGTGCGCCTCACCTGACTTGTGTTTAGGCACCAGCATCAGTGTATACAGGCCTCGGCCAGCTAGGGAAAGGGAAGAACACATGTGCGCCTCACCTGACTTGTGTTTAGGCACCAGCATCAGTGTATACAGGCCTCGGCCAGCTAGGAAAAGGGAAGAACACATGTGCGCCTCACCTGACTTGTGTTTAGGACCAGCATCAGTGTATACAGGCCTCGGCCAGCTAGGAAAAGGGAAGAACACATGTGCGCCTCACCTGACTTGTGTTTAGGACCAGCATCAGTGTATACAGGCCTCGGCCAGCTAGGAAAAGGGAAGGACACATGTGCGCCTCACCTGACTTGTGTTTAGGACCAGCATCAGTGTATACAGGCCTCGGCCAGCTAGGGAAAGGGAAGGACACGTGTGCGCCTCACCTGACTTGTGTTTAGGACCAGCATCAGTGTATACAGGCCTCGGCCAGCTAGGGAAAGGGAAGGACACGTGTGCGCCTCACCTGACGTGTGTTTAGGCACCAGCATCAGTGTATACAGGCCTCGGCCAGCTAGGGAAAGGGAAGGACACATGTGCGCCTCACCTGACGTGTGTTTAGGACCAGCGTCAGTGTATACAGGCCTCGGCCAGCTAGGGAAAGGGAAGGACACGTGTGCGCCTCACCTGACTTGTGTTTAGCACCAGCATCAGTGTATACAGGCCTCGGCCAGCTAGGGAAAGGGAAGGACACATGTGCGCCTCACCTGACGTGTGTTTAGCACCAGCATCAGTGTATACAGGCCTCGGCCAGCTAGGGAAAGGGAAGGACACGTGTGGCCTCACCTGACGTGTGTTTAGCACCAGCATCAGTGTATACAGGCCTCACCTGTTCCTCTCTACCCCTGAGCGGCTCCCCATCCCCGGGGCTCCTGCAGACGCCTCAGGTGAGCTGCCTCCTAATTGTTCTATTCACCAGCTCGAGCATGGGGAGAAGGGAGCAGGTTTATCTGGGCAATTGATTGCAGGGCGCATGGACCAGCAAAAAGCCAATGAGCAGCAGGTGAGGTTGCAAGTGTGCTCTCCTTCCAGTAGACGTCCATACTCAGTAGAGACCAGACCTTCCCCTCCTCTTCCAGCCCAGCATCTTGTGTGTTTTCATGGAATCTCAGTGGGACAACAAAAGACTGAGACTGCCAGCATGAAGGTAGTGTGTTCAACATTATCATGACATCTGTAAAAAACAGTTAATATCACACAGAACTGAAGGGAATGTGGGAGAGCAGGAGGGGGAACCTGGGTCCCCAGTGAGACCCTCTCAGCAGAGCTGGGCCTGGGTCAGGCTTGGAGGGTGTGACCGAGAGTTTGTTGGACAGGATGCCACATTTAGAGGGCCTCCTGCAGTGTAGGTTTCAGGGCTACATAGCAACTAAGTGCAGAGCATGGTGGCTGAGCTGATGGCTGTGGATCCTGCAGGCTGAACGCTGAACCCTGAACATTGGAAGATTGTCTGGAGTCACAGGACGTGCTTGCTCTCTCTGCTGAGATGATCACAGTGGGGACCCAGGTTCCCCCTCCTACTCTCTAGCAGCCATCAGACTGCAGCCACTCCCCACAGGGGTCCCTGTGGAAACTCGGGAAGGAAAAGACAGGATACTGGCCCCAGATGATGAGGTGTGTATCAAAAGGAATAATTTCAATGAGATGACTCTTGCATCTTCCCATACATAAAAAGTGCTAAATTCCTTACCTTTAGATGCTGCCTGCATTTTTGAAATCCTAAAAGATTCTTGCTGAAAAAACTTAACTCTCAACACCTAGATTATAAATATTTTTATGTCTACACATATGAAGTAGACACTTTCCAAAGAGCAACAAAAGAAGACAAATCTCAACATTTGGAACACTGGCACCAATGGTGGACACTCCCCAAAAGATGCAACTGATGGAGCAATTAGAACAATCATCACCCCTTTTCCCATAAGATTGTGGAATGGACACTGAGAGTGGGGAATTGTTACAGGGAAGAACAAAATCTGACTCCATGTTTAAAAAATTTTTTTTTCAAATTAAATCTTTTATTTTAACCTTTGCTTCCTGTTGGTTTGTTTGCTACAGGGATACTGTCCATACATAATGGCCTGCCCCAGGAAACCCCGCCCCTCTGCCTTTGTCCAGGACCTGTCCACCTGTGGATGGCTACAGGAAGGGAGAAAGTAACACATCTCCTCCCGAGACTGGCCATTCCAGGAGATATTTGCCAGATTAATGGCCTTTTTACTTTATTTCCTCACCTCCCAGCTCTGTGTTGTATAAAAGATACTGGCATCCAGACCCTGAGAAGATGGTTTCCTTGAGATGTTAGTCTGCTATCTTCTCTGTCTGCCAGCTTTCCAAGTAAAGTTGTATTCTTTGCCTCAGCACCTCGCCTCTGATTTATTGGCCTGTTATGAGGCAAGCAGAGCGAGCTTGGACTTGGTAACAATCCCACATGCCTTGCAGTCAAAAAAACATAAAATGGAAGCAATATTGTAATAAATTCAATAAAGTCTCTGAAAATGGTTTAAAAAATTT